>NC_141386.1:13021940-13487903 GCF_017979445.1 Akebia trifoliata
CTGTCACGCCCCAAAAACTCAACCCGAATCCCCATGATTCCTAAGTTGAATCCCGAGGCATGATATAAAATCCATATCATGATAATCAATACATAAACATAAACGACAAATAATATAACTATATGTCATACCTGATCATTGCTCAACAGAACATATACGTATCCTCAAACATCATAACACTTGACATATATACATAAAACAGTAATGACATAATATGGTGTTCATAATTACATAACAAAAACGACAGCTAAAGACTTAAACCTAACTTTAGTTTAAGCCTTATTACTAGTAATACCCATGTTCCACTCCTGGAAGCTTGGACTGATCATCTATAAAGCCCTGACACTAAGCCTCCTCGGAAGGATCAGCTAAACCAGGTGCGTCTGAAATTTGTGATGTCGTAAGGGTGAGTAACAGGGAGTTACCAAATAGGGGAATCTTACAATTCTAAATAACAGCATCCTATATGCAGTTTAAACATTCTAGAAATTCATAAATCATACATATTTGATATTTAAAACAATTGAAAATAATTGAACACCGATGTCATAAAACTTAGTAGGAAATTGAAACACTTAAAAATTTGAAGAAATAATTATTTCTAATATAACATCAAATAATAGAGTACTATAATAGAGAGTTGACGGTCACGACTGATGTGAACATTTCAGTCAAAATACAATTATTCCAATACTTCACCAGTGTGGAACCCCACCGTTAGTTCCTAATTCTATTGCCAGCCTCTGCCATAATTTAGGTAACTGTTTTCCGGCTCAGGTTGGTCGTTGACCAACACCTTAAGAAACAGGCCAAATCAAGTAGGTCATTCTTTCTTGATTATTCTAGACTATTAATGATCATTAACTAACCATCTTCATCTATGCCAATCTGGCGTGCATGTGATCCTCGATATTCTCTACAATCATACAACTATCTACATCTTGTTCTCTATTAAAGATAGAAAATAAATTTCCGGATTCCTGTTGTGATGTTGTGTTCTTATGCATCCCATAATACATAAGAACTCAAACAACGCAACTGTTATCATAGAATAACACATCATTCCGGAAATGTCACAACATATTATTCTTTATAGGTTTTCACAATCTCTTTAATAAATCACTAAAATACTACATATAAGTATTTATTTTCTTTTCAAAACGTAATGAAAGTAAAACATACACGTGTTTTAAATACCCAGTCCACTCTTAAATGTATAGTCTCATCTCTCTTTTCTTTTTCTTTCTTTCGTGTCTTACACAGTTTATGACTGAAGCATCACTTCATCTTTTCTCTCATTTTCATGTCTTATATGGCATACGCCGAAGCATCTTACTAACTGGGTATTTTAAAAGCACGACATTCAATTGAGAACTCGTTCTCATATTTATTTTAATAAATTACTTTTCTACCCAACTTTTTAATTAGAAACATTTATTGGAAATCCATCAATAAAATGATTAAAGTAAACTGTTCACCAGTTTAACTTATTCAAAAATCATGTATGTTTATAAAAAATTGTGAACAAAATATATGTATTGTGTGTAAAAACAGCAACTTATATAGTTGCTGTATTTTCTTCTTGACAAGTACAAAATATGTATAAAGTAACAAATATTTTGAGCATTCAATTAAAGTATACATAGTAAAATATTAGATAAAAACAACAACTTTCATAGTTGCTGTATTTTATATTTAACACGTATAAATACGTATAATGTACGTATAAAACATGTATAACGTACGTATAAAACAACAATTTTTTTTTATATCCTATCTAGCATACATGTTGTCAATTTAATACAAAAACAGCAACTTTCATAGTTGCTGTATTTTGTTTTTAGCATATATAATTACGTATAGAACATGTATAAAGTATATGTATGTTAAAAAATTTACAAAACAACTTTAGCTTTAAAATTACTAAATCAGAATTGTTTTAAGAACAAAAAAAATTCTATTTTTTACAACTATAAAATCAGCAATATATATATTTTGTTAAATTACTAAAACTATTATAAAGAGTTGTAAGGGCCTACCTTCTTTCTTTTCCTTTTCTTCTTTTCTTTCTCTTCTTCTTTTCTCTTCTTTATTTTTTCTTCTTACTTTTCTCTTCTTTCTTTGTATAAAGAAAATGAAACAACACACAAAAAATCAGCTAATATCTTATTTGATATTTTCAAAAAAAATATCTAGATATTTTAAATATCTAGATATTACAAAAATTCTAATTCTTTTAGAATTTCTTAAAAAGATCTTAGTCAAAGTTATTTGACTAGTCAACAATAATTGACTTGACTTGAGTCAATAATGGTTGACTCAGTCAACCTTAGTTGATTTGGTCAACATTTTTTTTTTAAACATTACACCTCATTTTGTTATTGTCATTTAGTGAAAAAGACAAGGGTATATTAGTCTTTTTACATAATAAATGCTTATTTATTTAATTAATACTTGTTTCTTTCATAAAAAATGCTAAGGGCATTTAATCTTTAGAATTAAATGTCTTGTTGCAATAAATGATTTGGCAATCAATGCAAACAAGCATTTGTTATGTAAAAGACCATCATACCCTTATTTGTTTTCACTAAAAGACAAAATGAATAGGAGTATTATTGGAAAAATAAAGTGTTGGAGAATGCTAACGTCCCCATAAGGTCTTGGATGTTAGTACTCCCCCTATATATATATGAACTATCTAAGAATCCTAATAAAACTAAAATACCAAATAAGAAATATAATCCTAGAGTTCGAACAAGTTAGACTACTAAAATAAAAACAAAATCAAACAAAGATTTGATCTCCACGTACCATAGGTTTCTAAAACAACAAAAATAAACTTTTTAAATGGTTACAACGCCTACAACTAATAAGAATTAGTCATAGACCCCTATAATTATCATAATTGTGAATAAACCTAATGTTGTTTCATTCTAACAATAAAGTTCATGATTGAAAATAAACTAAAAAAAATATCCTAAAAAGAAAATATACTCTTCAGGCTTTGATGTCCCCATCACATTCTTATCATCAAGTACTGTAGAAAATCCCAACTCACATGATCATATGCTTTTGCATGTCATCTTTTCCATTAACCCTATCCTCTTTTCTTTTAATCTAGGCTCTACTTGTTTGCACTGTGAAACTCAGTAATCACAAAGTTTTGTGTTTATGGAAGTTTGTAATTATAGACTTTTACATCTTTTTGCAAGTGGAGTGCTTGGTATATCTGATGTAATGTTTATTAGGTGCTTGATTACTATGCAAACACCAAAATACGCAATTTTTTCTTTTAAAACTATCATTTTAATAAAAATCTTTGCCTCACTTGCTGGTCTATGAAACTAGAAACCTATTTCCTTAAAAGCCACTATTTTGGTTCATCTGCAATTTTTTTTGAGACTATTAAATTGGGTCTGCAACTAAATAAAGCCCATAAATCAACCAGATAGCTATATTATTAAGGAAGGAAATATGTCAGAATTAACTTATTTCCATTGCCAAACACTCCCTCAATCTCTGAACAAGTTACCAGCGCATATGATCACATTTATTAGTAGATTCTCTCGTAAAGCACAAAATGCCTCATCCATGGACCTGATTCGGACCAAATTATGTTGCAAATCACATCTATTTTGGTGGACTTTGGATATAGAAAACTTCAAAACAAGAAAAATAAAAAAATAAGAGCCAAGAATTCTGCAAATCGTGAAAAGAACAACATGAATTGAATCAAAATAAAGGATTGAGAATGGATATTCTTAACTTGCGACCACTAGAAATGGCCTCATGGAAGTGAAACGGAGCAAGTTTGGATTCTTGTTTGAATAGGAGATGGTTGTTTTAGGGTTTTCAAAAACCCTAGATGAGTGAGACAGATTTAATGTGAGAGAGAGAGAGAGAGAGAGAGAGAGAGAGAGAGAACCTTAGTTGTCGTTGCATGGTAGAGGAGAGTGGATGGAAAGGAGATGAGACGGTACGATTAGGTTTCCACAAATTTGTGGTTACCTTTTTTTCCCATAAAAAGTTCTGATTTATTTACCTAGTTTTCATGTTCTTTTACGAATGAGCCCACAAGATACTCAAACCATCAAGCATACTAAAAACGCAAATTGCCACAATTTTTTATGTTTCCGCCTATTTGAGGGTCTTTGCAATGCAAACAAGTAAGGCCCTAGAGTCAATGCATTTGTTTGCAACTAAAACCGTCATGAATTTGTCTACCTTTTATGAATGTCCCTTGCTTTGGTTCTATTATGTCTTCTAACACTTCCTTTAATCTTAAGGCTAAAACTTTAGCAATGATTTTATACATTGCACCCACCAAGCTAATTGGTCTAAAATCAACCACATCCTTAGTCCCAACTTTTTTTGGGATAAGGGCCACAAAAGTTGTAATGTTTAAAAAAAAAAATGTTGACCAAGTCAACTAAGGTTGATTAAGTCAACCATTATTGACTCAAGTCAAGTCAACTATTGTTGACTCAAGTCAAGTCAATTATTGTTGACTAGTCAAATAACTTTGACTAAGATCTTTTTAAGAAATTCTAAAAGAATTAGAATTTTTGTAATATCTAGATATTTAAAATATCTAGATATTTTTTTTTGAAAATATCAAATAAGATATTAGCTGATTTTTTATGTGTTGTTTCATTTTCTTTACACAAAGAAAGAAGAGAAAAATAAGAAGAAAAAAAACAAAGAAGAGAAAAGAAAGAAGGAAGAGAAAGAAAAGAAGGAAAGGAAAAGAAAGAATGTAGGCCCTTACAACTCTTTATAATAGTTTTAGTAATTTAACAAAATATATATATTGCTGATTTTATAATTGAAAAAAAATAGAATTTGTTTTGTTTTTAAAACAATTCTGATTTAGTAATTTTAAAGGTAAAGTTGTTTTTGTAAATTTTTAACAACATGCATATACTTTATACATGTTTTATATGTAATTATATATGCTAAAAACAAAATACAGCAACTATGAAAGTTGTTTTTGTATTAAATTGACAACATGTATGCTAGATATGATATAAAAAAATAAAAAATGGTTGCTTTATACGTATGTTATACGTGTTTTATACGTACGTTATACATATTTATACGTGTTAAATATAAAATACAGCAACTATGAAAGTTGTTTTTATCTAATATTTTACTATGTATATTTTAATTGAATACTCAAAATATTTGTTACTTTATACGTATTTTATACGTATTTTGTACTTGTTAAAAAGAAAATACAGCAACTATATAAGTTGCTATTTTTACACCCAATACATATATTTTTTTCACATTTTTTTTATAAACATACATGATTTTTGAATAAGTTAAACTGGTAGACAGTTTACTTTAATCATTTTAGTGATGGATTTCCAAGAAATATTTCTAATTAAAAAGTTGGGTAGAAAAGTAATTTATTAAAATAAATATGAGAACGAGTTCTCAATTGAATGTCGTGCGTTTAAAATACCCAGTTAGTAAGATGCTTCGGCGTATGTCGTATAAGACACGAAAATGAGAGAAAAGATGAAGTGATGCTTCAGTCATAGACTGAAAGAAAGAAAGAAAAAGAAAAGAGAGATGAGACTGTACATTAAAGATTGGACTGGGTATTTAAAACACGTGTATGTTTTACTTTCATTACGTTTTGAAAAGAAAATAAATACTTATATGTAGTATTTTAATGATTTATTAAAGAGATTGTGAAAACCTAAAAAGAATAATATGTTGTGACATTTCCGGAATGATGTGTTATTCTAGGATAATAGTTGCGTTGTTTGAGTTCTTATGTATTATGGGATGCATAAGAACACAACATCACAACAGGAATCTGGGAATTTCTTTTTTATCTTTAATAGAGAACAAGATATAGATAGTTGTATGATTGTAGAGAGTATCGAGGATCACATGCACGCCAGATTGGCATAGATGAAGATGGCTAGTTAATGATCATTAATAGTCTAGAGTAGTCAAGGAAGAATGACCTACTTGATTTGGCCCGTTTCTTAAGGTCTTGGTCAACGGCTAACCTGAGTCGGAAAATAGTTACCCAAATTATGGCAGAGGCTGGCCATAGAATCAGGAACTAACGGTGGGGTTCCACACTGGTGAAGTATTGAAATAATCGTATTTTGACTGAGATGTTCATATCAGTCGTGACCCTTAACTCTCTATTATCGTACTATATTATTTGATGTTATATTAGGAACAATTGTTTCGTCAGATTTTAAGTGTTTCAATTTCCTACTAGATTTTATGATATCGGTGTTCAATTATTTTCAATTATGTGTTAAATATCAAATATGCATGATTTATGAATTCTTAGAATGTTTAAACTGCATATAGGATGCTGTTATTTAGAATTGTAAAATTCCCTTATTGGGTAACTCCCCTGTTACTCACCCCTACGACATCACAAATTTCAGGCGCACCTGGTTTAGGTGATCCTTCCTAAGAGACTCAGTGTTAGGGCCTTATAGATGATCAGTCCAAGCTTCCAGGAGTGGAGCATGGGTATTACTAGTAATGAGGCTTAAATTAGAGTTAGGTTTAAGTCTTTAGCTGTCGTTTTTGTTATGTAATTATGAACACCATATTATGTCATTATTGTTTTATGTATATATGCCAAGTGGTCTGATATTTGAGGATACGTATCTGTTCTGTTGAGTAATGATCAGGTATGACATATAGTTATATTATTTGTCATTTACGTTTATGTATTGATTATCATGATATGGGTTTTATATCATGCCTCGGGATTCAACCTGGGAATCACGGGGATTCGGGTTGAGTTTTTGGGGCGTGACAAAAGTACTATCCAAACCGTAGTCCAAATAATTCCTCCCTTGGAAATCCTTTATCACTCTCATGAGATCCTTAGAAACTATGTCCCAACTTGTTTTGTAGAAGGCAATTGTGAACCCATCAAGTGTAGGAGTTTTTTCTCCACACATAAAGGTGATTGTCAAAAAGACTTCTCCTCAATTGGTCTTTCTAGCCGCACTCATTTTTCCGTGGAATGACATCGAATTCCATATTTTTAGGTGTGGTCTACCAACTACCTTGTTTGAATAGAGATCCTTGTAAACCCCCGCAATTCCTTCCCTTATTTCTTGCTCATCCTCCAATAGCACACCATTAATCACTACCATTGAAATGTGGTGATACTTCCTATGGTAGTTTGCCATCCTATAAAAAACCTAGTATTATTGTTCCTTTCTCTCAGCCAACAAGTTCTTGACTTTTGTTTCCAACTGATCTCCAACATTGCCACCTTTTAAAATTTCATCCTCACATTTGCTCATCTCAACTTCTCTTCTAGCAACAAATTTCCATCTTCCTCTGTTTTATCTATGCTCTCAATTTCATGGAGGATGGAATTGTTTTTCAACTCTACTTTCCCAAAAACTTCTTTGTTCCAAACCTTCAATTTCTTTTTTAGAGTCTTAAGTTTACTTTTAAAGATAAACCTTCAGTTCCCAGAAAAATAAAAATCATTTCACCATTCTTCCATAGACTCATGAAACTTCGGGTGAAAGTAACCACGTATTGTCAAACTTGAATAAAAATCTGTCTATTTTGAATCCCCCTCCCCCCCTCCCTCCTCTCCAAAAGAACATGAAAGTGATCTGACATTGGATTTTCTATTGAAGAATGGGTTGTTGTGCAGAATTGGTCCCATTGATCAAACTAGTAATCTATCCAATCTTGACATGCTTGGAGGGACTTGATTGTTTGACCAAGTGAATAAATTCCAATTTAGGGGGATATCCACTGAAGAATGACGATTGATAAAACCATTGAGTTTTCTCATCCCCATCGTGATTGTCAATTCCCCTCTCTTCTCATATGGGAAATTGATGATGTTGAAATCCCCTTCTAAGCACCACGGTCTCCCTTAGTACTTTGTTACATCACTCCTCCCAAAACTGATTTTGCTCTGAACCTTTATTTGAACCATAAACTTCTAGATAATACCCATTGGAAAACCTCATTTACATAACTAAAAATGATGGAGACTGCAAATGCGCCCACCAAATGATCTAACACTTTTATGTAAGACTTGTTCCACATCACTATGATTCCCCCTGAGGTCCCAATAGGTGGAAGCCACTCCCAACCAATGTTTTTATTCCAAAGGTCTTTTATGATGTTGTCCTTGCAGTCCAGTAATTTTGACTCTTGTAGAGTTATCACGAACAGATTCTTAAGTCTTCTGAGAGTCTTGATTGCCAACCTGTTCCTCTTATCCCCGAACCCCCCTCACATTCCATGACAAAATTCTAAATGTCATTGATAACTACTCTCTACTCCTGTGAAGGAGTAGATACCACCAAACAGACTATCTTTCAACCTACAATCTACTGATTTGCCCAATTTCCTTTCACTTCTCAGCTGCTAGGAATGTCCACAACTGCGACTCTCAAAAGGAGAGAAGGCCCTTTATCATCACAATCACTTTCCGATACTGAAACTGTTTGACTTGCAAAGAATGGACTAACTGTGTCTGAGATAGGATTATTCATGAAGGGAATCTCCAAAGAGTTCCCCCCACTTCTTCCTTAAGCATTTCAATTGAAGTAATGCTCAAACGACAATGAAGATCTGAGAATTCCTCACAAACCCCTTAAGTGGATGATTCCAAATTGTGGATTTTGTCCACAACGTTGCGACTATGAAAATCGAGCACCTTGCCCTTTTTGTTAGAAATTGGTTGAGCTAAATGCATCTCTGTCCTCGAACCCCTTTTCTACCACCCCTCCCCATCTGGGTTCTAATTTGTTTACTGCTGCATGCGTACCACCAGGGTGTAACCTTGAAATAGATTTGTCCCACCTTCTGTTTTGAAAATAGTTCACAAGGAATTGAATGACTGAGAAATACATGGAAGAAGTCTTAGTAGAAAGGAAGTGTAGCATAGTTTTTTATTCTTGGTGTTAAATGGGTCATTTTCCAGGTCTGTCAGTGATACCCAAATCATTTTTCTCTCTATATGATGACTTTATTGGGTTTAATAGAGATAACAAGTTTGCATTTCTCAGTCCCCAAATCTCTCTCATCTTTAAGGTCTATGAATGTCATTGCCCTTGTGATCATTGGGTTGCATCCCCGATCTTTATCACCTCGATAAAAAAGGAATATTACCTCTGGTTGAGGGGGGGGTAAAATCATATCAAACCCTCAAATAAAAGAGGAATATTTGTATTTGCATGTGTTGATTATTGATTCTTTTGTATTGCAGGATAGAGTCTCGCAGGAAAAGACCTTTTGGCCCAAGACTACATGTAATTTTCTGAATATAGCAATGCTTACCAACCATCATTATTATTATTTCTAAATAATATATTAATAGTCTACTTTAATCACTTATTTTAGTTTAGTGCCGAAGAAGCAGTCCAACACCAGCTTGATGCACTGAAATATAATGACCAGCCTCGTCAAGATTATGGGGTGGAGGTGATGTACAGGGTAATTAATGACTATCCCAACTCCCAACCTGGGTGAATGCAGACATGTATTTTTTAAACTGTTTTTGTTGTGAAAAAGGAGAATAGGGTTAGCAATCTGAAGATTATATTCAATATTTTTGCTTGGACAGTTTGCTGGTTTTGATCCATTTGAGAGGTCAACCTATTTCGGACCGTTCTTTGATTTGGGACAGGTTAGTGAGCCTTCTTTATCTAAACTGTTGACTAATTTGGTGACTGTGTAATGGTTTTTGCTGTTGTTAATTATGAACTTTTATTTTAATTTTAATTTTAATGCGGGACTTCCTAATATGCGACGCAGTTTGAGCGGTTTAGGCGGATTTTCCACCATTCAACCTACCGGGTTTTGCTTGGGCACAGGGAAAGGAATATCTTGAGCAGTTTGTGGGTTAAAGAGGTATTCTAGCCTAACAGTTAAAAGCAATAGAATAATAAATAGATTGTGTTATGGGCTTGGGGCTTACATATGCCACAACCAATGTACTTTATAGATAAAACCTGCTAATAACTTCAATTCCAATGTCCAAAATTCCTAACCCAATTGCTGGTTTTATAAAGTCTTGTGTCTCTAACTGGACGGATGGATGGGTTGATGTATATGAACTTTTCTTTTGCAATAGAACCAATTCAAGCAGAGGTTTTGGATACGAGGTTCCCGCCCAGGAGAAGAAGAGATATTCCAATTTACAATGATTCAGGTCTGTTCACTTTTGCTCTTATGCAAATCTTGTTAATAATAAAATTGACATGTAGGACATGCAGACCTTATAATCTTATTATGAAAAAAATAATATGCTTTTTTTTCTTAAATTAGTTTTTCAATACTAGAATGGATAATTAATGCCTGAAAAATATAAGTATCTTATTTGAGCTTTTGTCTTGTGTTCCTCACAAGTTACTACAAAATAATAACCGTTGAAGTTATTTTACTTTTTTTTTTTTTTCCTGAAATAAGAAATCGATCATCTATGGTTATCAAGACTGCGAGATCACACCACCACTCAACGGAGAATGCCAGTGCAGTCCATGCCTTGATGTATATTTAGTTAATCGTTCGTTCACATAGATGGATAATTTTGGCTACTTTTCTTACAGAGGGTTGGTGGTTCGTGGGACGGTTATTGGTTGACAGAGAGCCTACTTCATGATGGTGACAGTTTTGGTGGAGGAGTCGCTTATTGAACCTACGTGGATCCTGCTATATGATTCTGGTCATCTAGTTTGTAAATTATTAAGAATGGGTGATAGATTAAAGCATGACAGTTTGCCTTCTCTCAGCCCTCACAAATGTATATATATAAATATGATAACTTAAGATTTGTAAATGAAGGAAAAATAGCTAATATGAAATTGCTGAAACCTTCCCCAGAGCTCATGATCTCCGTTCTTCAGTCTCTACTTCATGATCACGCCTCTATCCCTCCATTCTGGTCATTGCTATGGATGGGATTTATTAGGGCCTAGTCCGAGGTTTAAGAGATGATTAGAGGTAGAAGACCTCAAATGCACCACTCTTTTATTTTTCTGATGGGTATATCGAATAACATTTAGAAGGCTCTGTAATGAAAAAAGTGTGTGGGGTTGCTTTTGGGGCAAGAGGTCCATTGTATCACGTTTAAGATTAGGTTATATTTATTTTTGTTATAAATTTCAATGAATGAAAGATATGTTATTTTATTTCTGGCCTAAGGATTATTTGTTATTATGAGTTATTTAGGGAGTTTTAATCTTAACTACTGATTTGTTTTAATGGCTGAAATTGAGTCTAAGGTATGGAAAACCTTTAAAAACTCGCCTACCAGTCTGTATTTCTAAAATAATAATAATAATAATAATAAATTAATTAATTAAATGCAGAAAAAAAATAGATTTATTTTGAGTTTTCTCTAGATATTGGAATGGTTTGAAGCCAAGTTTGAATCTAAAATTGAAATCCTATTCCAGCTCTTTGACCCCGGCTGATGGGATCATGAGGTCAAGGGCCACTTTTTTTTTTATGATTCCATTTTATTTTATTGTAGTGGTCCACATTTTTTCTAAGTAGGGGGTGAGTTTTAATTAATTATTTTATGGTCCACATTTCTTATCTTTTTTGTTTCAATTTTAAGTTTGTTTTAAAGTAGGGAGATTTTGTTTGATGCTATGTGTATCTCTGTTTCTGTGTCTTTTGTTTTTTAAACAATCAATGAATAAATGAATACGCAGGCTTTACAGAATTTTCTACTTTGTCCAAAGATTAGATGCATGGTGTGAAGCCATTACTTATTCTTGGTATGAATTGAAAGGAAATATTTTGTTGGCATTGTTTTTTGTGTCACCTAAAGCGTAATGACATATATTATGTATTCACTATGTTGTAGTTTATAACTTTGTTCAAGATTGTGATTGGTTCGTATAACGTTAGAGGAGGCGTTGCCAAATTTTTTCTGAAATTTTTAGTATGATCAGGGTTTAGATACGCATTATATTAATGTTTGTAATTCAAATTTCTGAAACAATTTGGGTTGGGGGCATAATATAACATTTGAGGACGCAAATAGTAACATGTTGAATATAATTGTATTCTGGCCTTATTTTTTTTAAGAAGTCAAGATGGTTCCCAAATGCAACTCCAACGCATAAGTACTTCTGGCATACTTCATAAGAGTTCAGTTCCCAAATGCATATCCTTCCATAGAGTACTTCTCTAGCTCCTTCATCTTTAGCTCTTTAGCGGAGTACTTCTTGCTCTGCCGACAAACTAGAAAAAGCATCAAGGGGTAGTTTGACTTGACCAAGTTGACTCCCAAATTTTTATTTGACTTGACTTGATGGATATTTGAGTCAAATTTAGAGTTTTAAGACTGCTATAATAGTATGTGCCTTTGATATGCTTGTTAGTACCTCATTTTTGTCAATCTTGAGATTTTGAGATGTGTTGAGACTGTATTCATTGGTGGACAGGTTATTGACACGTGAAGCCGTGATGACACATGCCAAACACATGAAGACATGTGCAAACACGACTTCGACACATTGACACATACATTCTCAAAGATCGACCATTTGTGTGTTAAACCTAATTAGGTAAATGGATCACCCAAGAACATCTCAACACACCTTAGGTGACTTAGAAATAGACCAAATTGGTACATCATAGGCCTTTTCAAAGTTGAACCCAAATCAGCCCAAGTTCCATTGAATTTGGTGTTGTCGGCAGAAGTTCAGCCACCAATAGAAGTGTACATTTCAGAGGGTTGTCGGCAGAAGCATGTTACTATTGGTGCCACTAACAGCTTTTGAGGGTGCCACCAAGTGTCCAATAGTGAGATTTTTTTGAATTTCTAACCGTTGCTTCTTTGTCGATGTTACTAACATGTTTGATGGTGCCACTGACATAAAGACGTTGCCCAAGTCTTTTCTATATATTTTGAAGCATTGACTTCATTTGGCCTTGATCAAAGCTTGTGGAATTGTGCTTCCAAGACTCCCGTACGTCCTAGAACACCCTCAACTCACATGAGTGCCTAACATTAGTTGAACGCACCTTCAACCTCTCTAGACATCTTATTTGATCCCACTCCCATCATCAAACCTTTCTTTTGAACACACATGGATAAACTCAAGGAGCAAAGTGCAAAAAAGAGAATATGGAAGGACTAAGAATAAGGATTTGGAGAACTCAAGAGCTCGATTGGAAGATCCATCGATTGAGTCATACTTGATCGTCTTCACTTATTCTCTCACCACCTTATATACATTGGTACATCTCTCAAAGAAAGGAGTGAAAATCGTTGAAAGAAGTGAAGCTAAAGGACTCGAAGAAATCAAGATTTGGTTTAGCAAATCTTATGTATTGAGTGAGTCCTTGTTATAATTTGAAAACTTTCTAATGAAGTTTCTTGATTTTGCCTTGTAAAAAATAAAGCACTTGTTATCTAGGACTCTTGACAAGTGACAAGGCTCTAAGTTTCCTAAGGATAAAATTTGAGTTAGAGTGAAGTGTTACCTTTCTCGAATAAGAAAGTCATGCGATTTAGCCTAGGGAAAAATTCTATGTACAGTTTGAGGTGAGCCAAAAACCTCTTTGATTAATGAACACTAAGAACTTAGAGTAGGATCTATTGGGAGTAGATATAGGCACGCTGTCGAACCATTATCAATATTGGGTCTCATGTGTAGACATGAGATTTTTGTTTCCACATATCTCTTTTAATTGGGTTTGGAGTCGCCACAATTTTTTTTTTGGAAAATGGTGTGAATGGGCACCGGAAAGTAATTTTTTAAAATTATTTTTTTGTTAATGACTCTCGTATGGATAAGGTTCATTAGACTACCTTACCCTATTCCATCCACCATTGGAGGTAACCTTGGATTTGGTTGATTTGAAAATAAAAATGAAAAGTTGAAAATATCCGATTTGTGCCCTTGAGTGCGAGGGACTTTGACTTTGGTTTGAACTGTCGTGGGCCTCCTTATTGAGAAAGGGGCCCTTCTATGGTTCTTACCTTTGGACAATTTTAAAATTGTAGACTTTTTAGTCAAGGCCCATTTCCATAGGGCAAGGGCCTAAGGCCTCAATCTTAAATCTTTTGTGGTATGTGTCTAAGTATAGGGAGAAGGGGAGAAGTAGAAAAGGAGAAATTGGAGGGGATAGAAGGGGGTGGGAGATTATTTTTCTTCTATTAGTTCGTATCCTTAATCTTCTTCCTCTTTGCTTTCCTCTTGACTTTTGAATGATGTGTTACCTTGACTTAATCTTGGTATGAGGAGGTGTTGGACTTTTGATGATTGAGAGTTGTGGGTGTAGATGTTATGAGAGGGAGTTGTGAGTTGAAAGTGATTTTAGAATGAATTGTGGGTTGAGTGAGTATTGAAAGAGAGTGAGTAGAGAGAGTTGAGAGTGACTTTTTTAATTCAAATCTTGGGGGTTCAAGCATGTAGGGAGCTTGTGTTGGGAATGATAAAGGTTTAATAGGATTTTGAGAGTTACTTTTATAGGTAGGATGGGGTGAAATGATGAAAATGAGTAAAATGGTTTGAGGTTTGCGAGAGGTGTGTGAATTGAGGGTGGTGGAAGGGCATTTTTGAAAGAGGGTTTAACTAGGTTATTTGTGACCCAAATGGATTGGATCCTTCAACCCATTTAGGTTGAGTGTTAGGTGGGATGAATAGAAGTGGTGTTTGATTGAGAAAATTGGTTGTATTAGGTGGTTAGCTTTTGGGAAAGTGAAGGATGTGGTGACATGTGTCCAAAAGGTATGGAGGTGAGTGTTTAGATGAGTTGATTGAAGATAAGAAGTGTGGGTATGACTTGTGAGGATGAGTTTGTAGAGAATGATGATGGTAGATTAGAGAAATGTGTGGTTTAGATGTGGGTAGGTGATTTTGTTAGAGAAAGGTGATGGGGGTAGGTAATTGAATAAGGGAGGTGGTTGAGGTGGTGACATGTGTCCCACTTTGATGATCTTGGATGACTGGTTGTGATATTTGGGATTGGGTTGAGAATTGGGTTTCGGTAGAATTGTTGGGCTTGGGATAATGGTTAAGTAGTGGGTTGAATAGGTATAGTGTTTGGGTTTTAAGTTCAATGAACTTAGGGGTAGGTTGAGCAGGCATAGTGATGGGTTGAGTTGAATTGGACTAGGGTTGGGTTGGATTGAGAAGTATTGATGGTGTAGAGGAAGGGTGAGGTAGGTCTTTGGCCCATAGGCCATGTAGGAAGGGCCTTAGGCCATTTAGTGAAAAAAAGAGAAAAAAATATTAGATTCTTGAAGGTTTGGGCTTTGGGGCCCATTCCAATTTTTATGGATTTGGGGCATTTTGCATGGAGGGTTTGTCCAAATTCGGATGTCTATAACTGCCCCTCTTTATAGGAATTACGTACAAAGAATAGAAGAAACCCTTATTGTATAGACCCAAAGTTTTGCTCAGATAAGTTTTGAAAACACCAATTTGGTTTGACGGATTTGATGACAAGAAGTGGCTACCCAAGCACGGAGTCTGACAAGGTTAGTGTAGACACCCCATTTTTGCACTCGCCTGATTAATCAACTCGTCAACCCGATCGCAATGATTCCCAATGATGGATGTGTATTCCATTGCTTTATTTTGTTACCAGATGTGTTTCAGAAATCCGGATGAGGTATCTCGAACTGACAAAACCTTAGAAACCATGCTACGCTAGGAAAATACGACTCTGGAAACATAGAAATCATCATCTTGCAAACGAAAAGAAGCTTCACGATAAAAATCGCTAAAAATTGACCAAATTACCAAAATACCCCTAACATCAAAACAAGCCTAGAGTCTACGTTACGATTAGGAAAACTCATTCAAACACATAAAACAACAAATCGAAACCAAATAAATCATTTCACCAATTTTCACAAAATTTGACAAAATTACGAAAATACCCCACATAAAGTTCACAACCATTTCACACAAAATTTTTTATAAATAACACAAACTAATATTTCCATTGAATTCCTTACGAAAAATTGATTCTAAAACATCATGGAACATAAAAAAACTGACTTAAAACGTGAAAAGTCCTCTCCGGGGGCAAAACGGTAATTTCACAATTTTTATAATTAAAAATTTCGAAATTAATAAATAAAACATTAAATAATTAAAGTGAAACATTGATGAAATTAATTTAAAATTTTGAATTAAAAAAATCGATCAATCGGACTTTCAAGTAAAATTGTTGAGGGTTCGTGAGATATTTCTTTAAGGACCCCTCCATTTGGGGGTCCAAAGAATTAAAGATATAATAGAGGAGGGTTCTCCAAAAAATTAAATTCAATCAAGCAAGACTAAGGTCAAGGTATTAAAGTCAATCAAGTGAGACTCAAGTCAAAATTAAAGTCAATTAAGCAAGACTAAAGTCAAGATATTAAAAGTCAATCAATTAAGACTAAAGTCAAGATATTAAAAGTCAATCAATTAA
Source organism: Akebia trifoliata (assembly GCF_017979445.1). Lineage (NCBI taxonomy): Eukaryota > Viridiplantae > Streptophyta > Magnoliopsida > Ranunculales > Lardizabalaceae > Akebia > Akebia trifoliata. The sequence continues at coordinate 13,038,357 of NC_141386.1, forward strand.
GACTAAAGTCAAAATATTAAAAGTCAATCAAATAAGACTAAAGTCATAATAGAGTTCTAATTATATAATAACTCTATCTAATAGAGTTCTAACTAAAACACAATTCTACCTAAAACAATTCTAATTAAAACACAACTCTACCTAAAACAATTCTAACTAAAACACAACTCTAATTAAAAGAATTCTAATTAAACACTAACTCTATCAAAATCAACCCCTAAAAAATCTATAAATAGAGGTGCTCACACCCTATTTTCGTATCAAATCATAAACCCTAAGAGAAGTAGGTCTAAAAGTCCCCCTAGCCTCCCATAAATCCTAGTTTTGGAGCCCCAACTCCTTACCTAACATCCCTCCTTCGATTTTAGCCTAAAGAGCACCTAAAAGCCCTCCAAAAACACCCCAAAATCCATTAACAAACTCGAAGAATTCAGATCCAAGAAAGAAAAGATACCTTGCCTCAGAGATCGAAAATCAAATCCGGAGATAGAACGAAGCAAGAAGTACAGTACAAGGAGTAATTTTTGTCAGATCTGAGGGAACAAAAGTATTTGTTATCGGAAAGGTATAACTTCTTATTTTTATTTTATTATTATCTAGGTTTTTTTAAGCAATGTAACTTATTTGGGAAATTAGTAGAGACCGGCTTCGGCCGGGCGGGATTAGTGCCTAACACCTTCCAACCCCGTAACATGATCCCCGAATTCAGTTTTTTCTGTTCTACATTAGTTCTTTATCTATTTAGAGTTATTGATCGGTTCCTAGACCGTAATAACTAGGTGGCGACTCCCAAACCTCAAGGGTCAAAAACGGATCCACGTACCCCGCGGATCGAGGGCACTTTCAGTAGCGACTCCACTGGGGACTATTGAGGATCAAACTTGAAAAACCCCAAGTATGGGAGCATTGCCAAGATGACCTAGTTTTTTTTTTTTTTATTTAGTTCGATTTATTTTATTTATTTTTTCTATTTATTTATTTTTGTGACTTGATTGTAGATGATTTTGGGTATTGCATTTTTTTTTCAATTAAGGATCACTTTTTGATGACTCCTAAATAATGAAAGATTCAAATTGACATATGAAAATGATGGAATGATGAAGGTTAGGACAGCAATGTTAAAACATCTTTATAGAATATTCTAGTGAGAATTAAGTCTGGGAACCTCTTAATAAAACGTAGATCTCATCGAGTAGATTAATTTAGAATCTGAGTTCACTCAATTTCATTATCGGAAGCCTTAGATATCATCGATGCAAGTTCAATCTGTAAATCTGGAATTGTTGCTAAATGAAGGTTGGGACAGCAATGTTAAAACGTTTTTACAGAATATTCTAGTGAGAATTAAGTCTGGAAACCTTTAATAAAACGTAGAACTCATCGAGTAGATTAATTTAGAACCTGAGTTCACTCAATTTCGTTATCAGAAGCTTAGATATCATCGATGCAAGTTCAATCTGTAAATCTGAAATTGTTTCTGAATGAAGGTTGGGACAACAATGTTAAAACGTTTTTACAGAACATTCTGGTGAGAATTAAGTCTGGGTACCTCTTAATAAAATGTAGATCTCAACGAGTAGGGGAGCCTTAGATATCATCGATGTAAGTTCAGATTATATTTTCCAAATTCATAGAAAATCCGAATTTATCTAATGTTAGCACAATTAATGTTCCTGAGAGTGAGCTCATCTCAACCATTGTCATTCTATCATCAATGTAACATCTATTCGAATCTCGATTTATTTTGGATCACCCAAAAGTAACCCTTGATTGGACCATAGACAACAAATTTGTGGGCCTTTTTAATGTTGGATCAGATTAATTATTATTTGTGTTATATGCCCATATAATGTGCCATGATCTCTATAGATATATTTGTGATGTGTTTGCTTTCATCTTAATTTCGATGTGATGGGTTTTGTATTATTTTCTTGATCAATATTCATTTGATATCCATATGTGATGACATAATCTGGCCCATGGGCCCATGTGTTTGAAAAAGGTCCCGGGCACACCCCACCCTGCTTTGCACACACCACATGCACGTTTACTGTTTTACCCATTTACACGTCCCATATAGCCAACGTGGTACTAGTGCGTGGCCCGGTCTCTTCGGAGATGCGACGTCATTCATGAAAACCACAACTCCAGTAACGTACCTTAGGGTATATCAAACTGGGACATCAATACCATCTGATCAGGTGATTCTGAGAGGTATATTGATGCATCCAGGCTGGAGCGACCTGAGCCTTTGACCTATTGTGAGCCACACAGTCACATGTCCCGATTGCAAACATAGTACTAGTACGTGGTCGGTCCCCTCGTGGGATGCCAAACCATTTATGAAAGCTACAACTCTTGACTCGTACCCATAGGTATGTAAAAGATAATCTAAATATATCAATTGCACTTCTTGGTCAAAATCGATGCCTAAGCAAGATCTTGCCCCGCTGTACCCTACTGTACGAGGGGGATAGACTACGTCTATTCTAGACGAGAGGTATTTAAGTGAGCCCTTGCTCAGCATTGTGCGCCACCTCTCAACTGGAGATCAAACTGGCTGTATTTGACTTCAGAGAAGTGAGTTGAGGTTTTAGATCATCACCTATACGGTATATCAAACCAAGTCACCACGTATCGAGAGGTATATAGGTGTGCTTGGGCAAGGGTGGCCAGATAAAAATGCATTGCACGTAGTAAGCCTAGAGTCTAGAAACCTTTCCTGTAGGTCACGACTCGAACTTATCGTGGGTGTTCCCGGGTTGTTTATTGAATGGAACCTTTTGATTGGTGAATGTATGCGAATGATGTGAAGGATGAGATCAGAGTGTATGATTGTCCTCAAGGATCAAAAGTGTTGTTTTTGAAAATTAAAATGGGTGCACCGACCCAATAAAAAATCCATATCTTGCAAATGACCCAGCCCAACTCGATCCAACAATCCTGATGGACCGGGCCATTTAAATCGAAATAGAAATCAAATTTTCAAAGAAGAAAAATAGTTTACAAAGGGAAAGTATTTTCAAGAAAAAAAATATTTTCCAAAAGAAGTGTTTTTCAGAAAAAGTGTTATTCTCAGAAAAAATGTTTTCTAAGAAAAAACGTTTTCCATAAAAATAAGATTTTCCAAGAGAAAATACTTTCCAAATAAAAAACTATTTTTCAGAGAAAAAATATTTTCCAGAAGAAAATATTTTCCAAAAGAAAAGAAAATGAAGGAAAAATGATTTACAAAAGATATATTTTTGCATGGAAAAATTTTGAAATATGCTTTTTTACCAAAAATCTATTTTTTGCATGGACCTTATAAAATTATCAAAATATGTTTTTCTAAAAAGAAAATGATTGAAAAAAATAATCAGAATTGTGAAAATTGTTATTCAGTAAAAACATTATTTTCAAGAGTGCAATAAAATTATTTTCCTTTTAAATAATCATTGAATGGATGAATTGTTTAATGGATTGGTGCACAAAATCCAATAAAATCTCAGGGTTCATTTAAAATGTTATCAAGGGGGTGACACTGAAATTGGTTAAATTCACCTTCAAAGAGGTTTTAAGGGTTATCATTGTATCTAAGCTCAATCGTCCATCGTCTAGCTAGGGTTGTAAATCCGGTCAGTTAGAGTAAACGTCAATATCAAGTCAACAGTCAGAAATGACCTCAAAATTTCTCAACATCATCTAGTTGTTCTTTGAAGATCATAGTGTTTCAATCATATCGGTTGTAAGCAATATCTCAGTCCTCAGTCCTAATCAAACTTGTGTGGGTACTTGTCTTGAGTTTTCATGAGTCATTTGGGTTAGCTCGAGTCCTTTTTTTCAGCAAGGTCATGTCTTCTTTAAATTGAGTCTACTCTTTTCCTGTTGAGCCGAGTTAGTTTATCGAGTTTATAGAGGTGTTTGTCGCCCCTTCTGAATTTGATTGGATAAAGAAAATTTTTGAATACCTCGAACGCATTAATGAATTAACTAATAACTGGCTTCAAGGAGAAATTCCTCTAATAAGGAACCCTCTCTTGAATGAGAAGATAAATGTCTTGCTCGAGGAAGCAAAGGTCATTGACCTCGGAACAAAAATAATTCCCAAGAAATTCAGATTGGAACTAACTTATCCCTAGACGAGCACAAAGAGATGATGAATTTATTCAGAAAATTCAAAAGACTTGCTTACATGGTCCTAGAGGATATGTCGGTTAAATTTGGAGTGTATATACCCATCCTGTGAGAACACCACATATACAAACCAGAATAGACTCACATAGTCAGAGGAGAGATTACCAAATGTATCAGTGTGGACTTTTAAAATCGATGGAATAGTTGCAGCAGCCAGTAAAAATCTCAAGACAACCATCGTGAAAATGTGTCAATCACACATCACACCGGGATTGGTCAGAGAAGTTACCATTCGCGTTAGGGACACATTACACTTCAATACAGTCTTCCACTAGAGTCATTCCCTATTCTCTAGTGTATAATATGGAAGCAGTCTCACCAGTTGAAATGGAGATCCCGTATATCAAAGACTTGATGGAAAGTCAATTGTTAAAAACAAATTGAGTCCGACCTTAGTACAAAGAACTGAACCTGACTGAAGAAAATAACCTAAAAGCTTTGTACCACGTGCAGGCTTATCAAAGAAGAGTCGCCTGTGCGTTTGACAAAAAGATCAAGGCCCGTCACTTACAAGTCGGAGATTTGGTACTCAAAGAGAATCAGGCACTTATTTTGACCCCAGAGGGAAGTTCAAACCTAACTGGGGAGATCTGTTCATCATAAAAAAATATTACCTGGAAAAGCTGTCAGACTTCAAGACCATGATGAAATCGAACTATCAGAGTCAACCAACTTTGACCAGATCAAGCGGTACTACATTTAAGGAGGCTATCTTTGGTCGAATCAATTTTTCTACTACCCAGTTCAATATCTCATTTCTCAGCCCTTTGCAACCTTTTTCAAAAAATATATATACATTTTTCTTTCTCAGCCCGATCACCTAACCCAAGGGAGGGAAAAATTCGAACTACGTTTTGGTCTGATCCCAAAATTTTGGGGTACGTAGGCAACCTGAGAAATTACTTCAGGCCCGACCACATCAAAAAATAAAAATAGATTCCCCGACAAAGAAAAAATCTAAAATGTAAAAAATTCAAAAGAAAAAAGTTGTCAAAGTGGGGAAGAAAATTCAAGGAAAAAAAAATAATTTAAAAGGAAATGCCACACAAGGGGCATTTGGATTTTTGAGCTTCAAAATCCCTTTCTTTTTATACCCAATCCTAAGTTTACCCATGAAAGTCCTCCTAAGTACCGTGTGAGAAGTCAAGGAAGATAGCAAAGCATGATCAGACAGCAACTCCAGAAGTTCAGAAGGGAAGAAAAAAAAAGAGCCTGCTAGGATGAAAACCCAAAAGGGCAACTTAGGCAAAAATTAAGGCAATCTCGCGAGGTTAAAAATCTGAAAGGATGACCTTGGCAACAATCAAAGCAAGAAAAAAAGAAAAAATTGTAAGCTCGCTAGATCGAAAACCTAAAAAGGCGATCTAGGCAAAAGCTAGAGCATGCTCGCAAGATTGAAAACCTGAATAGGTAATCTAGGCAAAATTTAGAGCAATCAAAAAATAAAATCTCCGTTGAGTTGAGAAGCTGAAAAGGTAGCCCGTGCCGAAATATCAGAAGTCCGAATGATCAAGTTTCAATATCCAGTTTGAACCAAATATAGACTCAGTGGGTACAAGTATCTCGTTTATGATTGATCTGAAGAGTTTCATATCCCTAAGCGAACCAACGGGGAGAAAGAACAAATTCTATGATGAATTTAAGAAAGAAATATTTTGTTCCAATTTCTTTGAGCCTGACTCAAAATCTTCAATATAAAAAGTCAAAATTAAAAGTTAAACCTTTATTGCGCTTGCGGTAATCAAGGATTTCAAACTTTCATAACAAGGGCACTTCCTTTTTCTAAAGAGTATAGTTTCCCCCCTTACACTAGGGGCATGTATTTTCAAATTATGTTCAATTATCCCCAGTGCAATGTTCCTTGTCAAACTAGGGGCATTTTTTTTTCTGATGCCTGGTCAATTTCAATCCCAAAGGATAAGGTTAACTTTGAATTAAAGGTTACCCTCTTGATAGCAATTTTGAAAACTCTTCAGATTCAAAGAGAGTTAAAATGTTTACCGGACCTTCGTAAAATCCAACTTTTTATTAAAAAAAAAAAATCAAATGCGAGGTTAATCCCCCGTTTGTTCCCTCAAAGCTTAGTTCATTACTCTTTCACCCTGGGCAGGTAGAGTAGAACTCCAAAAAAAAATTAGTTCATTACTCTTTCACTCCGAGTAGGTAGAGTAGAACTTGTAAAAAAAAATTAGTTCATTACTCTTTCAACCTGGGCAGGTAGAGTAGGACTCCCAAAAAAATTAGTTCATTACTCTTTCACTCCGAGTATGTAGAGTAGAACTTCTCAAAATAATTAATTCATTACTCTTTCACCCTGGGCAGGTAGAGTAGGACTCCCAAAATAATTGGTTCATTACTCTTTCACTCCGAGTAGGTAGAGTAGAACTTCCCAAAATAATTAGTTCATTACTCTTTCACCTTGGGCAGGTAGAGTAGGATTCTCAAAAAGCTTAGTTCATTACTCTTTCACTCCGAGTAGGTAGAGTAGAACTTTCCAAAAAAAAAATTAGTTCATTACTCTTTCACCCTGGGCAGGTAGAGTAGGACTCCTAAAAAATTAGTTCATTACTCTTTCACTCCGAGTAAGTAGAGTAGAACTTCCCAAAAAAATTAGTTCATTACTCTTTCACCCTAGGCAGGTAGAGTAGGACTTCTAAAAAGCTTAGTTCATTACTCTTTCACTCCGAGTAGGTAGAGTAGAACTTCCAAAAAAAAAAAAAACAAAAATAGTTCATTACTCTTTCACTTCGGGTAGGTAGAGTAGAACTTCCCAAAAAAATTTAGTGCATTACTCTTTCACCTAGAGTAGGTAAAGTAGGACATTTAACTTTCTCCCAACTTTTGCTCAGATTTGTCTCAAATATCATTCAAATTTTCTCGAGTTTTGTTTTACTCAGATTTTACTCAATTTCACACAGTGCACACACTTGCACATTTGTTCTTTTTAGTCAGGGATAATTCTTTAAAATTCAAGGATCTGACACTGTCGGTGAGAGTTTGCACTCAAGGACCTGACAATTTTTTAATTCGGGGAGAGCTTTACCCTCAAGGATCCGAACACTGCGACGAATTGTTAAATCAGGCTGTAAAATAAACTGTCACTAGCTTTGGCATTCGGATATCGCACTATCTACCAAAATAGATTTGCTATCTAGTTTGCTTCAATCCTCTGCCAAAGAGGGGCATCTGTAGACACCCCATTTTTGCACTCGCCTGATTAATCAACTCGTCAACCCGATCGCAATGATTCCCAATGATGGATGTGTATTCCATTGCTTTATTTTGTTACCAGATATATTTCAGAAATCCGGATGAGGTATCTCAAACTGACAAAACCTTAGAAACCACGCTACGCTAGGAAAATACGACTCCAGAAATATAGAAATCATCATCTTGCAAACCCAAAAAGAAGCTTCATGATAAAAATCACTAAAAATTGACCAAATTACCAAAATACCCCTAACTTCAAAACAACCCTAGAGCCTACGTTACAATTAGAAAAATCCTTTCGAACACATAAAATAATAAATCAAAATCAAATAAATCATTTCACCAATTTTAACAGAATTCGACAAAATTACGAAAATGTCCCTCATAAAGTTCATAACCATTTCACACAAAAAATTTCATAAATGACACAAACTAATATTTCCATTGAATTCCTTACGAAAAATCGATTCTAAAACATCCTAGAACATTAAAAACCGACTTGAAACGTGAAAAGTCCTCTTTGGGGGTAAAACGGTAATTTCACAATTTTCATAAGAAAAAAATTCGAAATTAATAAATAAAATATTAAATAATTAAAGTGAAACATTGATGAAATTAATTTAAAATTTTGAATTAAAAAAATCGATCAATCGGACTTTTAAGTAAAATTGTTGAGGGTTCGTGGGATATTTCTTTAAGGACCCCTCCATTTGGGGGTCCAAAGAATTAAAGAAATAATGGAGGAGGGGTCTCCAAAAATTAAAAGTAAATCAAGCAAGACTAAATTCAAGGTATTAAAGTCAAAATTAAAGTCAATTAAGCAAGACTAAAGTCAAGGTATTAAAGTCAATCAATTAAGACTAAAGTCAAAATATTAAAAGTCAATCAAATAAGACCAAAAGTCAAAATCATAATAGAGTTCTAATTAAATAATAACTCTATCTAATAGAGTTCTAACTAAAAAATAATTCTACTTAAAGCAATTCTAATTAAAACACAATTCTACCTAAAATAATTCTAACTAAAACACAACTCTAATTAAACATTAACTCTATCAAAATCAACCCCTAAAAAATCTATATATAGAGGTGCTCACACCTTATTTTCGTATCAAATCATAAACCCTAAGAGAAGTAGGTCTAAAAGTCCCCCTAGCCTCCCATAAATCCTAGTTTTGGAGCCCCAACTCCTTACCTAACATCCCTCCTTCGATTTTAGCCTAAAGAGCACCTAAAAGCCCTCCAAAAACACCCCAAAATCCATTAACAAACTCGAAAAATTCAGATCCAAGAAAGAAGAGATACCTTGCCTCGGAGATCGAAAATCAAATCCGGAGACAGAACGAAGCAAGAAGTACGGTACAAGGAGTAATTTTTGTCGGATCTGAGGGAACAAAAGTATTTGCTATCGGAAAGGTATAATTTCTTATTTTTATTTTATTATTATCTAGGTTTTTTTAGCAATGTAACTTATTTGGGAAATTAGTAGAGACCGGCTTCGGCCGGGCGGGGTTGGTGCCTAACACCTTCCAACCCCGTAACATGATCCCATAATTCAGTTTTTTCTGTTCTACATTAGTTCTTTATCTATTTAGAGTCATTGATCGGTTCCTAGACCGTAATAACTAGGTGGCGACTCCAAAACCTCAAGGGTCAAAAGCGGATCCGCGTACCCCGCGGATCGAGGACGCTTTCTTTTAGCCTTTTGATTTTCTTGACCCCTAGCACGGAGCTCGTTTGAGATCTCGATTTTGTGAATTTTTTTTAAAAATAAGGGTTTTCTAACGAGTCTTGGGCAATCTAAATTTTTCTTTTGCAAAAATATTATTATTATTATTTTTTTTCCTAGAAATCCTGATATTGGCTTCGTCTTTTCTAGCCTTCGCGACGTGGATCTGACCGGTAGTGACTCTGCCTTCCTGGATGTCTGGTGATTTTGGTGAGTTGGTTGGGTCATTTTCTCTTTTTCCTTCCTCGTGACGATACGTGATCGGCTAGAGAAAGCTTGAAAGAATGTCATGGTTCTAAATCATCTCGTATTTCTCGACTATTCCTTTTTGAACTGTAGGCTTTGGATACAACAATGGAGTGCTGAAAGAGGCTAGTTTTATTTTTTTAGTTTGAGTAAAGTCATTTTATAACCACTGTGATCAACTAGAAGAGATGAGGGTGTCGTACAAGAGGATTGAGATGTTTTGACTACGTTTTGAAAATGAATGAAAACCTAAACAGCTTGGCTTGAGTCTTTGAGGAGCGATGAGTTTTTTATCTTGAGGGTTGAGATTGATAATCTACGGGAGAGACTTGCCTAGGGTCTCTGTTTCAATGATTTTACATCTTATTTGGTTAGTCGTGATGCTTTAGATGTTGAGGTGGTGATGATTGGGCAAGCTGCCCAAATTCGTGCCTTAGATGAGAGAATTGATTATTTCTTGATTTCTCATTGAGACGTATAATTTACACCATATATGTTTTGTATTTTCTTTTGTTTACAAAAATGTAATGGGAAGTTTTTAAGAGTTTGAATGTGTAGCTACGTGGTTTTCGTCATTACGACGGCCACAACTACTAAAATTGGAGTCGCCACCATTCAAATTGAAAAGGGGTGTGAATGGTCACCCGGTGTGTACCTTTCGAAAAATTACCATTTTTTTTTGGCGTTAGTGACTCGCAATGGATAGGGTTGATTAAACCTAGAGGTTCGGGCAAGCGGCTCGGTTGGAGAAAAAGGAAGGTGTTAGGCACCCTTTTCTCCCCGTCAAATGGCGGTAACCTCTACACAACTCGGCTACTTTAATTTTGACGAAATATTAGAAAATAAGTGCCACGTGGAGGTGTTTGTACCCTTGATAGGAATTCACTTTCGGCTTGATCATAGGGTCGTTCCATTAATGGGAATGACCCTTATGAATCTTAGCCTTGGGCTCCATTCATACTCAACTTGTTTAAAATAAAATGAAAAGAAGGGAGATGGTAGAAGAGGGAAGAGAAGAAGATTAGAGAGAGGGGAGGGGAAAGTCTTGAACCCACCTTGAATATTCAAGGTTCTCCTTTCTTTTCTTTCCTTCCTTCTTCTTCTATTCTTCTTAAATCCTTAGTGTAATATAAAAGTGAAATTTCTTTTTTAGAAGATGGTATGAGAGAGTGATAGAGAGGAGTAGAGAAAATATTTTTCTTGTGAGACTTGGTAACCATTTTTGAGATGAGAGGGGAGGTATTTATAGATGTTTGGAGGGGGTATAATGGGGTGAATAATTGAGAGAATAGAGAATGGCATGGTTTTTAGAAGATGAGAGTATGAAATTTGGAGTGAATTTAGGGGTAATTTTGTAGAGAATGAAATGGGTTGTGTTTTAACCCAAATGGTTTGGATCTTACCCAAATCCATTTGGGTAGAGTGTTTGGTGGGATGAGATGAGTGATGGTTGATGGGAGGAGTGGGGGTGTAAGAGGATTGTTTAGAGAATGAGTGTTAGGTTGGTTGATGAGGTGAGGTGTGTAGATTTAGAAGAATGGGTTGTGTAAGAGGTTGTTAAATTGATTTTTGGGAGGAGGGAGGGGGTGATGCCATGTGGCAATCTTGATGAGAGGGTGAGATAATGAGATTGGTTGATTGGTTGATGGGGTTGTTTGATTAGAGAATAGGGGTGGGTTAGTTGATTGATGATGAGTGAAGTATAGGTTGATGGGATTTTGTTGGAGTGTTTTAAGGAAGATGATGGGTGTAGGTATGGGTTATGATGTGGGTGGTTGTTGATGTTAGAGAGTGATGGTGTGTTAGGGTATGTTGAGTATGGGTTGTGATGTTGGTGGTTAGAGAATGAGGATAGGTTAGGTTAGGGTAGGGTATGGGTTGAGGTGATTTTGGAGAGAGGTGAGATGGGTTAGATGAGTTGTTTAGAGAGTGGTGGTGGGAGTGGGTAATTGGATGAGGGAGATGAAGGGTGGTGATGACAAGTGTCATCTTTGGATATTGAGGGGTTGATTGGTTGATGTGGGTAATGGATGATGGGTTAAGGTGATGGGTTAGATAATGAGTTGGGTATGGGTAATAGTTAGTGGGCTTGGGTTTAAGAGGGTTGTGGGTTATATTGGCTTGGATAGGGTTGGTTTTGGATCGGGATTTTGAGGGTAGGTTTGTTTTAGGTTTAGGTGGTGTGGAGTTGGTTTAGGTTTAAGGATAAGGTTGGAGAATGGGTTTAGGAAGGAGTTGAGGACTTGTGGGCCTTAGGTGGGTTTAGGGTATTTGTGAATTTCGAGGCGGAGTGGTAGCGATAGATGGAGGGTAGGTATCCCAAGTCTCATGCTTTAAATTTTTTTAATTTTTTTTTATTTTTGCAATCATCGATTTGATCGAAAATGCCACGTGTTGGCGAATTGGGCTTTTTAGGCCCGTTGGAGAGTTTCATCGATCGTTCGATTTTTTCTTGGCTATAAAGGCGGGGCGGTGAGGTCGAGCACGTGTAGGATGGGTCACTACCCTCTTGGTGAGTCCCTTGGACCACTGGGTGGTCTCAGGGACTTCGGTTAAATCCAATTGCCATTTTTAACGTTTTGGGCTTTAGAAGCCCGTTGGCCTATTTTGTTGGAAAATCAGTATTTTGAATGGAGCGGAGCACGTCGAGCTTTTGGTGGACCTACTAACCCATTGAGAGGTGTTAGAGGCTTCGATTTTGGTGAAAATGCCGGATTTTAATGCATTGGGCTTTCGAGGTCCGTTGGCCAAATGTATCGAAAAATCGTTGTTTTTGGGCCCTTTCGAGTGAGGGCCCGTTCAAATTGGGGTGTCTACAGCTGCCCTTCTTTGCAGGAATTGCGTGCAAAGAACTGCAAAGAATAGACTAAACCCCTATTTGTACGGGCCAGACGAAATTTTGTAAAACACGACTTAGAATTACCGGTTGAATGGATGACTTTCATAGAAAAATGGTTACTCAAGCACGGGGTATAACAGAGTTGCCTTATTAATTCTTTGGTCTCGATGGCGCGGAGCTCGTGTGAGACCTCGGATTTGATGAATATTGGATGAGTTTTTTGAAATTGAGGTACTTCTTAGTCGTGTTTTAACAAATCGAGATTAGGTGCAGCTCGAAAGGATTTTGAAATTTTCTGATTTCTGACTTTTTTGATTTTTGATTTGATTTTTTTCATTTTTTGAATTTTTCCTTTTTATTTATTGAATGATCTGTGTTTTAGGAACGGATACCATTTGAAACGATTTCATCTGTGTTGGAGACACGGATGGCTTTTCTGTTTCTTTCATCCGTGTCCTGGGCATGGTTTTAAACAAATTTTCATCATCCGTTCTGGTGACACGGGTAGGCTAAATCCTCGTTTTGCCCGTACTGATGGCACGGACCAGTATGAATTTTGAACGGTTAAAGCCTTCGCGCCTTTTCATTTTTGGTTTCTTTCGATTTCTCTTCCTTTCTTCCTTCTCTCTGGCGATTTCTCTCCTTTTTATGACGATTTTCCTCCCCTTCTCTTCATCTCCTTCTTGCTTTCATTGATTTGGGCATTGACGCAATTGTTGGGGCGATTTGGAGTGCGTGGGTTGGATTTGGATTTTTGCGAGAGTGACTTAAAACTTTGGAAAGCTTCTTGGGCGAGTTTACATGTTAGAGGTGAGTTTATCTTTGTTTTATTCTTCCTCTTTTTGCTTTCATTTGGCACATGAGAATGATAATGAACACAGACTCTTCGTTTGTCATTTTGTTGCCTTCATTTTGACTTCTTTATTTTTTGAGATTCTCCGAATGGCTGAGACGGGTCATACTTGCTTTTTTTTTTTTTTTAAATGTCATCATGTTTTGCGAACAATGTACATTGTCTTTCGTTATCATTTGCCATCTTTTTATATTGTGTGATGTGATTGGCCTTGGATACATGGTGGTAGTGGGCTTGTGCAGTTTAAAAGGGATGATGGTCAAGGGTGAATCATGTTGGGATTGGTGGGTTTGATTCATGGCTTGTTTAGTCGGGTTGGGGTATGTGGCGGTGTGAAGAGAATTGGGTGTTCTTAGAAGGTAGATGATGGTGGTGGCTGGTGTATGGGGGGATTTGATGGGTTTGTTACGTATTAAGGACTGTTTATGGATGTATTGGGCTACCTTTGAGATTCTAGATATTGTTTGGGGGTGAGAATTGTTATGGTTTAGGGTCGGTTGGGATCGGGACTGGTTTGAGTTTTGGGGAAGCAGAATTGTTTTAAGGTTTTTGAGGGGCTGTTTAGGTGATGAATTGGATGGTTGAGTGGTGGTTTTGGGTTGATATTGAAGAGGGGACTGGGGGACTAAAATTGTTTTGGGACTGGTTTGGGTTGTTTGATAATTGGTGATGAGATAGGATGGTCTATAGGTGATATTTTGGGACTGGTTTTTGAGTAGGATATATGGTGGTTAGAAGATTGTTTATGAGAAGTGGTTTGGGACTCGGAGGTGGCTAAGGTTGTTGGATTTGACGAGATGGGAATGGTTTAGGGATCGATTTTGGGACTGAAATGGGGGATGTCTGACGCGGTTGGGATTGAGTTGGACTGATGGTGAACTATTTGGATCGAAATGGTTGGTTAGGCGAGTCCATTTTTCTCTCATTTTCTCTTCCCTTTTTAGCATGCTCTATGTCTGGCAATGTATGTTCATCATGCTCGTTATGCTTCCTCTCTTGTATTTACTTCCTTTTGCCTGCTTGGTTGTGAACACTTGCCTGTTTCGGATCTCCACACCTTCTTTTTTCTTTTCTTTTGAATGGTATCTTCTTGTGATGGATGGTTAACTGGTTTGGCATGAGCATGGGCTTTTGATTGGTTGATTAAATTGGGTCAAAATGGATTAATCAGGTTAGAATGGGTAGACTGGGTTGATTAGGTTTGGCTTAGGCTGACTGAGTCGGATAGGTTTGTTGGGTTGACTAAGTAGAGTGGGTCGATTGGGTTGATTGGGTTTGACTGGGTTGACTGGGTTGATTTTGGTTGAACGAGTTGACTTAGGTTGACTGGGTTTAATGGGGGAATTGGATTGAATAAGTTTGTCTTGGTTAAACTAGGTTCACTGAGTTGGGTTGGGTTACCTGGGTTTTAGGTGAGTTGGCTGAGTTGACTGGGCTTTAGGTTGAGTTAACCTAGGTTTGACTCTAGTTGGATGGTTTTGACTTAGATCGGTTAGGTTAGCTAGGTAGGGCCCTGGTTGACTGGGTTTAAGCTGGTTTGACTTGGTTTGGTTAGGTTTATCCTAGGCCGCTTCCTCGAGATATGTGATCATAGGATTTTGCATTTGTTGATTGATCACATGGCGACTTGCAGATGGGTAGAGAGAGATGGACTCGAGTGGCGAGGCATTCTTCGGATGAGGAGGAGGAGGCGAGGTCCAGGACTCGGGCTCGCTTTGCCTTGGGGTCTGGCGTGGCAACGGAGTATGGCTGGCCGAGACAGCCTTCTCGTAGGCCTGATTCAGCATCGGTGGTCGGTTCTTCTTCAGGGAGCAGGGCAGATGAGGCCAGTTCCTCTCCTAGTGGTGGGTGAGGCAGACGTGGTTGTAGAGGCCAAGTAGATAAGGTTGTGGGTGTTGGCAGAATGGGTCGTGAGGTTCCCAGGGTGGAGATCCCTGCAGAGGAGAACGAGGGGGTTCCAGATACCTTTCTGCTTCGTGGACTGGGGAGGCATGTCTCCATGTTAGTTCGTTTGGACATTCCTACCCCCTACCCTTCAGCCAGTTTCAGGGGTAGGTGGAGTGCTTTTCTTTCTACTGCCGCCCTATTTTCAGACGATATTCGGACGCAGTTCGCCACGGTGGGCTTTGGCGCTTTCTTGCAGATACCGTCTTTCAAGGCGGATCGACCTTTATTTCTAGCCATGATAGAGAGGTGGTTTCCCGCGACCCACTCATTCCATATGCCAGAGGTGGAGATAGGCATCCGGCCTTCGGATTTCGTGGCGATTACGGGTATCGCGATGGATGGAGAGCCTTTGCCCTTGGCTATGCTATCTATCCAGGAGGTGGGTGAGCTATTGGGCATCATCAGAGTCCCTGCCTCCATGGTGGGGAAGCAGGGGAGGATCAGTACGGAGGTGTTGATGGGCTTGTTGTTGATCGAGGGGGAGGACGGGGCTCCGCCCACCTATAGAGAGAGATCAGCCCGTTTTGGAGACAGAGATTTTGACACCATTTTCCGCATCTGCTTCCTTCTCCTCATTGGTAGCTGCTTCTTTTTGGAGGATGATTCTTCAGTTTCCACCACATTCCTCTCTGTCATGCGTGACATCGACCACATTGGCGATTTTGATTGGGGGAGCCTTATATACGGTACTATATTGGCCGGGCTTGATTGAGTAGTGGCGGGCATTACTGCGTCCCGTGGAGCTGGCATCTCCACTCGATTCTTCTGGCATTTCATTGAGGTAAATAGATCTCAGTCTTATTCTTCCTTGGTTTTCTTCTCGACATCTCATTTACTATCTGACACTTTACGCTTTTTCTTTCAGATTTTTGTTCATGTGTACTTTCCATTTTACCTGCCCACTAGTCGTCATCCTGATTAGGGTTATCCATTGGGCGCCTTTTGGGCTACGAGAGACGTCAGGGCTATTAGGAGTAGCCCTAGGAGTGTCCGGGCCGACATTGATCAGTGTCGGCTTCGAGATGTGAGTGATCTAATCCTTTTCCCTTCATTTGGCCTTGAAGTTATCTGTACTCGTTATCTGATTATCTGACTATCCCTTTTGCAGATATTTTCTGTTACTTTGCAAGACCTTCCCCGCACTGTCAGCGGGAGGCAGGAGGTAAGGAACGCCTACAGGCATAACACCAGACGACAGCGCTACCCCTTCTTTATTGGCGAGCAGAGATATACATTTTATCTGGGGGAGCGCTTGTTTTTCCAGCACGACGGGAGCCTTCGCATCCCTGTCGCTCCACCTGAGCCTATCTCCGATGCGATGACGGTGGATGAGTATCTTGCCCAGGCGAGGGGCGTAGATGCTGCTGGGCTGGTGATAGGGGGTGACTACCAGGCATGGTTCCGAGAGGCCTCGATTGGGTGCATTATGCCTACTGTCACTGCCCGGGCCGGGATCATCGAGATTGGAGGGGTATTGCTACAGGAGCATGCCGTGACGATACGTACTCTGTTATTGCCTTATTTCCTTTAGAATTTTCTACTTTTTGTCATTCTTACTTGGTTGATTTTCTTATTTTCAGGCTGATGATCTTCGTCGTCTTCGAGAGGGCTACGATGTGATCGAGGCCCAAGCGGCGAGGGCAGTGGAGATGGAGAACAGGTGGAGGGCCTCTAGGGCTGAGGTGGAGGAGCAGGCTGCTCGGCTTGAGGAGCAGGAGGCTCGCCTTGAACCCCAGGCAGCTCGCATCCAGGAGCTGGAGCCGGAGGCTGCCATGCGGGAGTCTCGTTTCCAGGCTGAGATGGTATGTCGTTATTTGTTTCTTTCTTATGTATCCCGTAGCATGTATTTTCATCCGTCCTGATTTTTTCGTGATTTTCTCAGGACTACTATCGACGCCGAGACGGAGCGAGCACTTCTACACGGCCTCCGACACCTCCTAGGGTAAGCATCTACATTTAGCCGTCTGTTTCTCTGACATCATATATCACTGCATGCATTTTAATCTGTTCTGCTTCTTTCTTTTCAGGCCTCCCCCTCTATTGGACCCTCCATTCCGGGTGGTGATCTTGCGGGTACTGCGGAGCAGGATGCTGCCCTGGACGCTGAGCTTTTCTTCACGGATTCGGAGGGACGGTTGCGGATGCACGGCCTACCTTCTTCCGGGTGTCTGGCTCGGGTGCAGTGGCTGGATCTTCTCTTGGAACTATCCCAGAGACTCAGAGTGCTCAGGACGATGTTCCCCCCTCTGTCTGACCTTTTTTATGTACCTTGCAAAACATTAGATGTTTCTATATTAGACTTTCAGATATTGTATGCAGATATTACAACTTTGGTATATATATGTATTTGTGCTCATTGTTCCTTATATTTGTTACATTGTTATGACTACATGTGCAATTCATTCGAACTTCTCAGGTGAGATATTGTTTTTTGAGTCCTCTTGGATATTGGTGAACTTACAGTTGGGTAAAGGATGCGATTAGGATCCAAGTGATGATTTTTTATTTTATTTTATGTGTTCTTAAGTGGTAGGCGCTATTTAAGTGAGTGGGGTGGTCCTTCGAGGTCTGATTTGGCCTGCTATGCTTTTGACGAGTTCCTACGTGCCCGACATATATCTTGAGAGCTTTTGAGAGTTTTGAACACGCTTATCGAGCATGTAAGAATTTCTATCATTTTTATGTGATTGAGCCCTAAAATAAACATTATGTAATCCAGAATTATCAGCATTTCAAATGTCTTGGGCCCCAAGGCTGAAGAATATTCTGGTCCGTGTTCTCAGCACGGATGGGCTTTTTCAATGTTCATCCGTTCCAAGAGCACGGATAGGGTGTTTTATGTCTTATCCGTGCCATAGGAACGGATGAGTCATATATTGCTTCATCCGTGTTTTGGGCACGGACGAGAATGATTTACTTAAGCCTTCATCTTGCCCTAACATCTCACTTTCACCTTTACTTCCCTTTTTCACTTTTGGCCGATTTTTACTCTTCTTCTTCCCTCAAAGCTTCTTCTCAAGCTCTATGGAGGTGTCATCTACTCTTCCCAACTTGAAAAGGTATGGCATTGTTGATTCTTTCTTGAGTAGTTGGATAGATAGCATGGATAATGATGATAGAGCTCGATGGTGCTTGAACAAGTTGTGGTTCACCCTCTCTTTGCCTAAGGTTCCATTGCAATGGGGTTTGATTGAGACTATGTTGGGGTATTGGATTCCCGAGCTTAATCTTTTCCGATTTGGGGTACATGAAATGACTCCAACTATCGAAGAATTTGAAGTATTGTTGGGGCTTGAGATATCGGGCCCCGTTGTGATTCCACCATTGCGTGATGGATTCCGAAGTGAGGCTTCCGATTTTTTGGGTATAAATCTCAAATTTTTGAAGATTCCAGATGGCGGATCGATTTTGAAGACAATGTCCAAGTCTTTTTTGATTGAACGCCTCATGGATCCCTCGAAGCCTTTGATTCATTTTAACGCTCTCACTTTGATGGTGGTGAGTCAACTCTTGTTCCCGGGTGGCAGAGACATCATAGATCTTTCTCTTATTCACGTAGTGCAACAAGTCCGGGAGGGACGTCGGTTGGCCTCGATGCTTTTGAGCGGAATGTTCCAATCCCTCACGGCTTGTTTTTCTGGTCGTGATCGGACTTTTTGAGGATGTGCTCCCTCCTGCAGGTAAATTCCATCTTAGTTTGGATTTAAATTTAAATTTGAATTTATTAGTTTCCCAAGTTTAGAATGCTCATGTTATTGTAGCTCTGGTTCATGGATCATCTGGCTTCAACTGAAGTGGTTAATCGCCCATTTTGCTTTAATACTGTCGTACTCATGATGTCGAGGCGAGTTGCTCCCTTCATTTCCGGTGGCAAAGAAGAATGGTATTCTTTTATCGACAACCTTGATGATGAGGAAGTGAGGTGGGTTAGTGCCTTCCAACCTCGAGGGTTCCCCGTGATTGCTTTTGATGGGGCCTGTTTCCTTATTTTGATTGGTCTTTACGAGGCAACTCATTATGTACCACTTCGGGTTCTTCGTCAATTTGGCTATGACCAGGGCGTGCTCATCCTGGAGAATTATAATGAGTTGGTTGGTCCATTGTCGACTACACTCTTGAGTCGACTTGTGAAAGAATGGGGTCGGATTGAGGTCCTGAGTCGACCCATCTTTACAGTACACCAATTCCCGGCATAGTTGCATTGGATTCGAGAGCTCGTTTCTGGGAGACCATCGGTATCGATAGTTCCTCGGACACGCCCTGGTGCTTCATCTTTCTTTGGTTATCGAGATCGAGTTGAGGAGTCTCAAACAGATCATCGTCGAATTCAAGCTATTTGGCTCAAATCCGAAAAGAAGATGCAGAAAGAGATTGCTCGACTGACATCTGCCCTTGCCCAGTCCGAAAGTAGTGATGGTAATGAAGTGGCTAGGCTTCGAACTGAGGTTGATGAGTTGAGGGATCGGCTTGCACAGTGTCCTTACTTTGAGGATTTTGCAGCATATTTGGTGAGCCGTGATGCTTCTGATGCCGAGAGAGTGATGATGAGTCAGGCTGCCCGAATCCGTGCTTTGGAGGAACGCCTTGACTCCTTTTTTATTTCTCACCATGACGTTTGATTGACTGCGTTGTATTCACTCTTTTTTTGTATTTTTTTTTCCTTAACTGAATGTATGCAAAATGTTGAAAGATTAATGCAAAGAAAACAGGTTTTGTACTTACTTGGCCTCAGGTATATCTATTGTTCTTGAAAACTCGAAGTTTTGTTGAATACGTCCTAGATTTTTCATCATCGACCAAAATAGTAGTTTTGAAATGTAATTTTGTGAAATGTCTTTATCAAATGAGTACGATAAATTCAGAGTTTGTAAAATCTTTGGTTATGACGATTTTGGTATTTTTGCCCAACACAGGGGATGCATATGTCAATTACTCTCTTGGTTCCTTTAGAGTCATTCCCAGTGCCCTGGTATCAGAAGGTTATTATCTATTTGGGTCTCGGAGTTTTGGACGGATTTTCGTCGTTCACAGTTTATACTCTTGCGGGCTAGGAGTTTTTTTTTGTTTACCCTTATTGCCCCTGGTGCCAATTACGATTTTCACCAGACCCGGTTTCCACATTTTTGCGCGTCGACGTCCCTTTTTTTCTGGATTTTCATCGTGCCGGTGGTTTTGATCTTGCCATAGTCTGATTCTTTTACTCATAGCGCCCTTTCAGGTTTTCACTATGCCCTTTCAGACTATGCTTGTATTTTTTTTTATTTTTACATTACAATTCTGTTCGGAGTCTCTGTATCTCTGTGACTTGGTGATTCAAGTTGAGCTGCGAGATCGGTGACTCTACTCTTGTAGTGGCACTCTTTCTCGAGTAATAGATCTGGATTCCCCTCTCGAGTTTGCCGACAACTATTCGTGGTTCGACGACTCGAGTTGAGCCGTAAGATCGGCTACTCTACACTTCGAGTACTCTTTTTTTTCGAATATCCGACCTGGATTCCCCTCTCGAGTCTTCCAACGACTAATAAGACTTTGGAGGTTCGGACCAAGTTGCAAGATCATTGATGCTGCTATTGTCATTATGTTATCCTAGGACGTTTCCTGATCAAAAAGGACTTTTGTTGGGACGAAACATTGGCTTAGGCTAGTAGTGGTGGAGGGTTATAAAAAGGATCAAGGTCTGGATATATTAGAGTGGTTTAGACATGGGGCTCGTCTATTTTTGTCTCGAAAAGGTGATCTGTATCTCCTCCCAGCGTCTCTCAAACTTGTTTAGGTTGGAGATTTGGGTCGAGCTCAGATCAGGTGTCCGAGTTTTTGACTTTTTTGATTTTTTTGTATTTTTAACCATTCACAGTTTATCCTCATGCGGGCCAGGAGTATTTTGATACTTCTCTTTGATTTTCTTTTCTTTTGTCTTTTTATTTTTTCGTTTCGTTTTGTGGTTGTTGACTTGCCCCAATCTTAAGTTAAGAAATGAACGTGATGGCTCAAAAGGGTTGACTAAGGTTTGATTTGTTGGTTTAGAATAGCAAAGATGGCCTTTCGTCATCTCAGGGTAAGTTTTTAGGTGTAGTATTTTTTGACAGTGTCAGCATTGATCGGTTGCGGGAAGACTTGTCCGTCCATCTCCGTAAGGATTAGAGCTCCTCCCGTCATCACCTTCTTCACGATGAATGGTCCCTCGTAGTTTGGTCTGAACTTTCCTCTGGCATCCTCTTGTATTGGTAGAATCTTCTTTAGTACAAGGTCTCTTGGTGAGAAATTTCTAGGTTTGACTTTCTTGTTGTAGGCATGGGCTATCCGTCGCTGGTAGATCTGTCCATGGCAAATAGCTGTGAGGCGCTTCTCTTTAATTAGATTTAGTTGATCAAATCGAGCTTGAATCCATTCCGTTTCATCTAACTCTGTTTCTTTTAAGATTCGGAGGGAGGGAATCTCAACCTCGACGGGTAAGACTGCTTCCATTCCGTAGACTAATGAATATGGAGTTGCTCCTGTCGAAGTTCTGAACGAGGTTCGATAGGCGTGCAGTGCAAAAGGTAGCATGTTGGCTGCCTCGACTGCTCCATTCATCTTAGGTCTGTAAGGTACAGAATTGTGGTGAGTGATCTACAAATCTTTGCACATTTTGACCATGTCTCTGTTCTTGAAGTTCTTGGCATTATCCGTTACTAGCCCGCTAGGAAGCCCATATCTGCAGACAATGTTGTTTTTGACAAACTTCAGTACATTACTCTTAGTGACGTTGGCGTATGAAGTAGCTTCTACCCATTTGGTGAAGTAATCGACAGCCACAAGGATGAAGCGATGTCCATTTGCAGCTTTTGGTGAGATTGACCCGATGACATCTATTCCCCAGAGTGAGAAAGGCCAAGGCGTAGTCATGTTATGCAGCTCTGAAGGCAGAGCATTGATTTTGTTGGTGTAGATCTGGCATAGATGGCATTTGCGAACATGCTGATAGCAGTTACTTTCCATTGTCGACCAATAGTACCCCATCCGCATAATCTTCTTGGCTAGCATGTGACCATTCATGTGAGGTCCACAGACTCCACCATGTACAGTCTCGATTAATCGCTTTGCTTCTGCTTCTGCAACGCATCGAAGTAAGACCTCGTGGTGTGATTTCTTATACAGAATGCCGTTACTCAAGAAGAATTGCCCTGCCAATCTCTGAACAGTTCTGCGATCGTTAGGCGTTGCATCTGAGGGAAGGGTTCGATCCTCAAGATATGTTTTGAGGTCTGAGTACCAAGACTTTTCTTCGGATTCCTCGATTTCGACAGGTAAACAATAGGTTGGTTCTTCTTGAATTCCAATCTCGATTGGGTCGATGACCAGATCTTCTGAAATACTAATCATGGAAGCAAGCGTAGCTAGTGCATCGGCGAACTGGTTCTTAGCTCTTGGCATGTATGTGAATCAGATTCTGTCAAAGTGTGAGCTTAGCTCCTCTAGATACTCGTGGTAAGGGACCAGTCTCTGTTATCGAGTTTTCCATTCTCCAGTCGTCTGATAGACTACCAGGCTTGAATCTCCGAAAACATCAATCTCGTCTACCTCGAGATCTAATGCTGCTTTTAACCCTGCTATGCATGCTTCGTATTCGGCTTCGTTGTTAGAGTATTGAAATTTCAATCTGATTGCGATCGGTATATGGGACCCGTCTGGTTTAATCAAGACTGCCCCTATTCCGTTTTCTTTCTGATTAGCTGCTCCGTCGAAGTACATTTTCCAACCAGGTTCTTCGTCATCATCATTTTCAATCTCGACAAATAGTATGGCTTCATCCGGGAAGTTCGTCTTTAACGACTCATAATCAGGCAACGGATGCTCAACGAGGTTGTCAGCGATGGCTTGCCCTTTGATGGCTTTTTGAGTGACATAGGTGATGTCGAATTCTGATAACAATAACTGCCATTTCGCTGTACGACCTGTTAGTGCTGGTTTTTCGAATAGGTACTCCAGGGGGTCCATCCTGGCGATAAGCATAGTCGAGTAACTGAGCAAATAATGACGCAGTCGTTGAGATGCCCAAACTAACGCACAACATGTCTTTTCAAGTATCGAATATTTCACTTCGTAATCGGTAAATTTCTTGTTGAGATAGTAGATGGCCTGTTCCTTCCGCCCTGATTCATCGTGTTGTCCTAGCACACACCCCATAGATGTTTCTTGCACTGAGATGTACATCAGCAGAGGTCGCCCTGGAGTGGGAGGGACTAGGACTGGTGGATTGAGCAAGTATTGCTTGATCTTGTCGAATGCTTCTTGACAGTCTTTGTTCCACTTCTTCGACGTAGCTTTCCTTAATAGCTTGAAGACTGGCTCACAGATAGACGTGAGCTGAGCAATGAAACGGCTAATGTATTGTATCCTTCCTAGAAAGCCCCAAACGTCTTTTTCTGTAACGGGTGCCTTCATTTCCAGGATATATTTAGTCTTTGCCGGATCTATTTCAATGCCCCTTCTACTGATGAAGAATCCCAGTAGCTTGCCCAATGTTGCCCCGAACACGCATTTTGCCGGATTCAGCCTTAAGCTGTACTTCTTCAGCCTGTCGAACAACTTCTTTAGATTGACCAGATGATCTTCTTCAATGCCGGATTTAGCGATCATGTCATCTACGTAGACCTCCATTTCTTTATGGATCATGTCATGAAATAACGCGATCATTGCCCGTTGGTAAGTTGCCCCTACGTTTTTCAGCCCGAATGGCATAACCTTGTAGTGAAAAGTACCCCATGGTGTGATGAATACAGTCTTTTCTTGGTTTTTTCGGCCATTTTTATCTGGTTATAGCCTGAGAAGCCATCCATGAACGAGAACATGCCGTGCCCTACTGTACTATCGACTAGATTGTCGATGTGTGGAAGTAGAAAATCATCCTTAGGACTGGCCTTGTTTAAGTCTCGATAGTCAACACACATGCGTACTTTTTCGTCCTTCTTGGGTACTGGTACAATGTTAGCTAGCCATTCCGGGTACGTGGAGACTGCAAGAAACCCTGCTTCGAATTGCTTCATGACCTCATCCTTGACCTTGAGAGTCCATTCAGGCTTCAGTCTTCTCAGTTTCTGCTTGATCGGCTTACTTTCAGAAGCAATGGGTAGTTTGTGGACAACCAGATCTGTATCTAAACCCGGCATATCCCTGTATGACCATGCGAAGACGTCTTGATATTTTCGTAGGCATTCGACCATATCTTCTTTCTGCTGTGACGTCAACAAGGCTCCGATCTTGACAATTCGTGGGTCCTCTTCGGTACCAAGATTGATTGAGTTTGTATCCTCGATGTTTGGCTGAACACCTCTTTCATGACGTTCTACCAAATCTTTGATTTCTTTGGGTGGGTATTCCATTTCGTCCTCAGACTCTTCTTCTATCCCCATGAGGTCGAAGTCGAGTTCAAGATCGAAATCATACTCGTCCCTTTCAAATTCTGTTTTATCTGAGTACTCATTCAATGGGGACAGATCTCTTGAAAACTCTTTTTTTGGTTTTTGAAAAATATCTATTTTTTTGAGATTTTGAAAGCTTTTTGATTTTTTTTGATTTTTTTTTATTTTTGATTTTTTTGCCTTTTGAGAAATATTTATTTTTTTGTGATTTTCTGGATAGCTGAAATAAGAAGAACAATCATGCAAATTTGTTAATAAAGATAGGGAGCCCCCAAAACAGTCTTTACTCGAGGATGAGGGCTCATTATGATCCTTGGGCAAGTTGATGTCGCCTAACGACGTTTTTTTTTTAGGCCTCAACCGCCTCAAGTGTCAGTGGGAATTCCTCCCAGTTGTGCAATGTCTCCCCTTCTCTGAGGGGGCGGATGAGATGAGCAAGTGATTCGTTGGATGATTTGGTTGGTGGTTTGGAGATGACCATGATCTCCGATTAATTGTTGTCAAGTTGGGGCATAGTCCCTCCCAAACTTGGTGGGATGATGACTGATGCCTAGTCAATACCCGATGAGAATGGTGAGTTGTTCTCCTGGTTGGTAATGACCTCCACTTTAGTGGGTTTTGGAGTAGTCTCCGATGGACTTTCATCGGAATCCTCATTGAATAGAACATCAATGCCTTCTTCAAAGGATGATTGGGACTCTACGATTGGGTCTTCTTGAATGTGCACTAGTTTAGGGTTTACCATTTTTGGCTTCTTTGCTGATGGCAGTTCTGATAAGTCGTCAGGTCTGATATGGGACTTTGGGAAGCTAACACTGATGTGAGGGACTGGGCCCAGATTCCAGATGTTCGGTTCACGATTTTGCTTTCTTGCTAGCCGAAGCTCCTTTTTCTTGTCATTCATTTCTGCAATATCCCTTTTCGTGGGCCTAAACCCCAGACCAAAATAGGGAGTATGCTTTCTCGCTTTGACCAGTGTAGCTCTTCCTTTTCCTCCCGGTCCTAATCCTTGCTTGGGTCGATAGCCTGCCCTTTTCATGACCCGACCGATCATCAGACTTGTTCTCGATAGTCTTGCCTTTATTTTCTCATTTCCTTTCTCGATGTGATTGACAACAGCGAATTGGTACGAATGGTAGAGTGCCTTGTCCTTTGTTATTTCGATATCGATGAATGGCACGTCGGGAGCCCTGCCAGCTGGGATCAGGTTTTTGGCCAGTACCGATATCATTCTCTGCCCCATGATGAATTTGACTCTCTGGTGTAGAGAAGAAGGTATAGCCCCTGCTATATGAATCCATGGCCTGCCCAACAACAAATTGAAGGTTGTCGGTATCTCCATTACTTCAAACATCACTTCAAAGGTGCAAGGTCCTATTGTGATCGGTAGGTCTACTTCTCCCAACGAATCCCTTCTTGAGCTATCAAAACCTTGAACAACCTTGTTGTTGGGTTTCACATACGATCAATCGGCGTTGAGTTTTCGGAAGGTTTCGAGCAGACAGACATTGAGTGCTGAGCCATTATCAATTAATACTCTGGTGACCATTATGCCCTTGCATAGGACCATGATATTCAGTGGTTCGACATGCCCTGTCCCCTCACGCGTAAATTCATTCTCTGTGAAGATGATAGAATTGGGGGCCATGATCTGGCCGACTGTTTGTTCCAACTGTGATGGTGTCGTGATTGAAGGTACATGTGATTTTCCCAGAACTCTCAGCAGTACCTCCTGGTATTCTTCTGATTTTTGTATTAGTCCCAAGATACTAATCTGAGCTGGCTGTTTGTTCAATCTGTCCACTACATTATGCTCACTCTTGAGGATGAGCTTAACAAAGTATGCAGCTTCCTTGTCGGTGACCTTCGCCTTTTCTTCTGTTTTCTTCTCCTTATACAACTTACCCTTCCCCTTTGCTTTTCTTTTTTCTTCGCCTGTCCCTCCTTCCATTGTCTCTTTGGTTTCTGTTCCGCTGTTTTCTCCATTTTTCGACAATTTTTGGCATTTTTCTACCCTTGTCATATGGTCGATGTCCGCCACTATTGTTTCTTTCACTGTTTCGACCCCCGAGGTTGTGGTGATAGTGGTCTCATAGCTTCAGGGAACTGCCTGTTTGGAGCTATAGGAGAATGGTTTAGGTGAACGTATGATCATGGGAGGTGGATGGGGTTTCATATTGAGGATGAGGGGCGGTGGCGGCATTTTAGAGGTAGTGGTGGTGTATGGAATGACAAGTGGTGGACGTGAGGATGGAGCGTAGGGTACGTGAAGGGGGGGTCGAGTTGATCCTTGAGAATATGGTGGTGTACATGGTATAACAAGGGGAGGTCGGGTTGGACTTTGATGGTTGGATGATCCGCAAGGTATGACTAGAGGTGGTCGAGTAGCAGCATTTTGATGAGTGGGATGGATGGTAAGGTCGGCCATTCTGAGAGGCAATTGTGGATTTGGAGGTGGACTGGTTGTGTAGTGGTTGACTGTGTTAACTGACGATATCTTTGAATCCTGGGTTAGGTGGACCCTAATTTTTGCCCCTACTGGTGCTATCAGATCGGAAGGATTGAAGTTGAGCTCTCCGCAGATGACATTTACCCTATGCCCACTCCCCTCTCCATTGTGAGTGGGTAGGGGGTTTTGATTGACATTCTGTTGCTAGGGCGGGTTGGCAGGCCCATCTAGGATGAGGGCCTTTTTATCAATTAGGTTTTGTACTTGATGCTTGAGCTACCAGCATTGGTCCGTAGAGTGCCCTAGTGCACCCATGTGGAATTCGCAAAATAAATTGGGGTTGTATCATGGTCCTTTGGCAGCCTCCAGATTTGGCGGGCGTTTTGTAAGATACTCACCCCTGAGTAAGAGTGGCAGTAATTCTGATAATGTCATGGGTAACCTGTTAAACACTCTATTCACTCTGTTGGGTCGTGCCTGCTGGTTCTGCCCGTATAGTGGTGCCTACTGTGCAACTGGTGGAGGGTTCACCCTGAATTGATTTTGAGGGGGAGGATTCCATGTTGGCGGAGCTGGTGCCCATGAAGTTGTCTGTGTTGGTGGTCTCGATGCTGGTGAGGGAATGAAGAGGGGTCGGTTTGGCTGTACGTTATTGACCTGAGTCTCTTCCCTCTTCTTTCCTGGAGGCACTGGCTTTCTATGAGAAGGGATTCCCGTTGCTGCTCCTAGACTCGTGAAATCGAATATAAGACCGGTTCGAATTCCGTCCTCGACCTTATCTGTCACTTGTACCAGATTTGAGAATGTGCCTGTGGTGTGCCCCACCAAATGAGTGTAGAAGGCATGCACTAGTGTTGAGATAAACGTAGTGTTCATCTCTTGCTCTGTCATTGCGGGCCTTACTTGTGAGGCGGATTCCCGCCATCTCTGGGTATACTCCTTCATCGTCTCCCTCTGCTTTCTTGTCATTTTGGCCATGTCGTTTCGATCTAGCCCCACATCAGTATTGAATCGGTAATTTTGCCAAAACATTTCGGCTAAGTCTTGCCAGTTCTTAATGAGCGAATGATCTAGTCCAGAAAACCACTTGAGCGCCGGCTCGGTTAAGCTCCGTTGAAACAACTGTACCAACAACCTATCATCCTCACCGTACTGGCACATGGAACCACAATACAACTTCAGATGCGACAGCGGACACCCTACTCCGTTATATTTTTCAAACTCCGGGCATTTGAACTTGGCCGGTAGTTGAGCATTAGGGTAGAAGCATAAATCCTTGAATCGGGTTCCGCTCATAGTATTGAGTCCCTTCATCCTCCTCATCTTTTCCTATAGAGATTCGATCTGTTGAGCCAGTTTCCCGTCTATTGCACTTTTGGCTTTCGTAGCTCTATATTCACATTCATCGTCGGGAATGACCACTGGGGGCGGTCGGTTCTATGGAATATAGAGTAGAAGCCCTTGGTATTCAGGCATTGCGGGTGGCATCGTAGTCTGAGGTCCCTGCGGAGGTTGTTCGGGTAACTCTTGATTTGACTCGGATGCGTGCTGCTATATCGTTTGCGCTTGTAGGATGCTGGCGTTGGCTAACACAGTACTGACTATTTTTTCTTGTCTTTCGATTATCTTTAGTAGTGCTGTAATTTGTGGGTCGATACCTGATGCTTCGGTCACTGAAGGTTGTGTTGGTTCGGAAGAACTCGTGGTGACGGTAGATGATCTGAGAAAATAGGAAGGCACTTCTGGCTGCTTGTATTTCTTTCGCTTGGCCAGCTGTGGGTACAGACAACCAAGTGTTACTATCTTATTTACAAAAAATGAGGATGCATGATGTTTTATTAGATCAGGTAAAGTTGTTTATTATGAGTTTTTGACGAAAAAGTAATTGCTCAGTGCGGAGCCGATATCAACACGGAGTTGGTAAAATATTTTACAAAAGAATTACATCAGCACAGGACTGGCATCGACACGGAGTCGACATCAACACAGAGTTGGCATCAGCACGGAGCTGGTATCGACACGGAGTCGGGAGAATATTTTGAAAGCAGAATTATCTCAGCACGGAGCTGGCATCGACACGGAGTCGGCATCAATACGGAGTTGGCATCAGCACGGAGCTGGCATCGACACGGGGTCGGGAAAACATTTTGAAAAAGTAATTTCATCAGTACGGAGCTGGCATCAGCACGGAGCTGGGAAAATATTTTGAAAAAGTAATTTCATCAGCACGGAGCTGGCATCGACACGGAGTCGGGAACGCCTTTTGAAAAAGTAATTTCATCAGCACGGAGCTGGCATCGACACGGAGTCGGGAAAATATTTCGAAAAAGTAATTTCATCAGCACGGAGCTGGCATCGACACGGAATCGGGAAAACATTTTGAAAAAGTAGTTTTTCGAGATAAATGATTTGGAATAACCCATGTTTTTAACAGCCCCCAATTCAGTTCTCTGAAATCATCGCCGGCCAGGCAGATCTCCAAGGAAAGGCGGCGCACAATGGCACTCTTAAATCACCTTGTTCTCTGAATAGACGTAGTCTATCCCCCTCGTATCAACAGGGTAAGATCTTTCTAGGCACCAGCTTTGATCAAGGATTGCAATTGGTGCTTTTTTGAAATCTGGTTTTTTTTTTTTTTAAGTTGAATACATTTGAGTCGGTTGATTGGTTGTTATCTTTGTTAGATCGTGGACTTGGTTCGAAATTGGATCTAAATCTGGGTTGTTGACCCAGTTGAAACTAGATCTGGGTCGTGGACCCAGTTGGATTGGATGTGGGTCGTGGACCCAGTTGAACTAGATTTGGGTCGTGGCCCATTAGAAATGGACCTGGGTCGTGGACCCAGTTGAAAAATGGATCTAGGTCTCAACCTAGTTGGATTGAGCCTGGGTCGTGGACCCAGTTGAAAATGGATCTGGGTCGCAACCCAGTTGAAAATGGATCTGGGTCACAACCCAGTTGGATAGATCTGGGTCGTGGACCCAGTTGGAAATGGATCTGGGTCGCAACCCAGTTGGATAAATCTGGGTTGTGGACCCAGTTGGATTGGATTTGGGTCGCAACCCAGTTGGACTGGATTTGGGTCGTGGCCCATTGGAAATGGACCTGGGTCGTGGACCCAGTTGAAAAATGGATCTAGGTCTTAACCCAGTTGGATTGAGCCTGGGTCGTGGACCCAGTTGAAAATGGATCTGGGTCACAACCTAGTTGAAAATGGATCTGGGTCACAACCCAGTTGGATAGATCTGGGTCGTAAACCCAGTTGGAAATGGATCTGGGTCGCAACCTAGTTGGATAAATTTGGGTCGTGGACCCAGTTTGAAATGGATCTGCGTCGCAACCCAGTTGGATAAATCTGGGTCGTGGACCCAGTTGGATTGGATCTGGGTCGTGGACCCAACTGAAGTGGGTTTGGATCTGGGTTGTGAACCCAGTCGAACGGGATTTGGGTCGTACACCCAGTTGGAAACGGTTCTGGGTCGTGGACCTAGTTGGAAATGGGTCTGGGTCGTGAACCCAGTTGGAAATGGGTCTGAGTCATGACCCAATTTTTAGATGGATGTGGGTCGTGGACCCGGTTTAAATGAATACGAGTGGGGGATCCAGTTTACGAAATTATTTTTGGTTTTGGGGAAAATCCGCAATTTCTTCCCTTTTTCTTTTCTTCATTCCATATCTCCCCCTCCCTTTTTTTTTCATTTTTAATTTGGTTGTACCTTGTGAAAAAGATCGATTGACCAAAATCCATCTCTCATAGTTTTTTTTTTTTTTTCAAAATTTATGATCTTCCCACGTGGATGCTTTCAATACTTGACAAATGGTGAGGGTCTTTAAAAATGGACTGTCGAGTTCATTCAGGGGGGTCGAGTTCACTCTGGTCTGTGTCAATGGCACGGATTTAATCTTCATTCTATTATCCGTGTCTTGAACACGGATGAGACATTTAATGTTTCAACCGTGTCACCAGCACGGATGAAGCACATTTTGGTCCATCCGTCCCATGGACACGGATCAGAATGAAATCCAGCTTCTGGACTTTTCACAGAATTGTTTCTTTGCCCCTGTTTTCAATGTTCCCTCACTATTTTTGAGTCTTTTATTCTCTATTTTTATTTTTGAACATGATGCGACAAGCATTCCCTCCCCTTTACGTAAGGGGATATGAATAGAGAGTGAAGCAAACCTACGATCTAATTGCCACCTTTGGGCTTACAACTTGGGCTTCAAGGCCCGACCACAACTTGTATGATTACAACATTGCTTGGGGGTCGATATAGCATCCAAAAATTTGTGTCCTAGCTCATCTAACCGGGCATATGCATGAGTTTAATAGGTGGCTTCACGGCTACCCGATCTTCAAACCTCGATGCATACCGAAATACACATGTCGTTGGTTGGTGATCGGGTTTGATGTCTTCATTCCCAACTCTTGAAATAACGATCTCAAGCCGTAGAACTACTAAGCATCGAGGCTATGTATATTGAGGGTGGGGTGGCTTGGAAGTGAGGCTATGCTCGCAAGTGCACGTGCCATTCTTTTTCTTTTTCATTTCTTTTCATCGACCCCCTTACAAATATATATAACACAAGAGACAAAAAGTAAATAAATATTACAATGGACATGTGATACAAAATAAAAAGGGAACATAGGAGACCACAAACAAACTATGTTAGTGAATAAAAGTCTATTTTTTTTCTTTTAAAATGACCGAGTTGTCACAAG
Source organism: Akebia trifoliata (assembly GCF_017979445.1). Taxonomy (NCBI): domain Eukaryota; kingdom Viridiplantae; phylum Streptophyta; class Magnoliopsida; order Ranunculales; family Lardizabalaceae; genus Akebia; species Akebia trifoliata. Next base: position 13,069,929 of record NC_141386.1, read on the forward strand.
GGATGAGCCAAAGGTCCCCAGTGGTGTCGCCAGCTATAGCTATGTGGTTTTCGTCATTACGACGGCCACAACTACTAAAATTGGAGTCGCCACCATTCAAATTGAAAAGGGGTGTGAATGGTCACCCGGTGTATACCTTTCAAAAAATTGCCATTTTTTAAATAAGGGTTTTCTAACGAGTCTTCGGCAATCTAAATTTTTCTTTTGCAAAAATATTATTTTTTTCTTTTTTTTTTCCTAGAAATCCTGATATTGGCTCCGTCTTTTCCAACCTTCGCGAAGTGGATCTGACCGGTAGTGACTCTGCCTTCCTGGATGTCTGGTGATTTTGGTGAGCTGGTTGGGTCATTTTCTCATTTTCCTTCCTCGTGACGATACGTGACTGGCTAGAGAAAGCTTGAAAGAATGTCATGGTTCTAAATCATCTCGTATTTCTCGACTATTCCTTTTTGAACTGTAGGCTTTGGATACAACAATGGAGTGCTGAAAGAGGCTAGTTTTATATCTTCAGTTTGAGTAAAGTCATTTTATAACCACTGTGATCAACTAGAAGAGATGAGGGTGTCGTACAAGAGGATTGAGATGTTTTGACTACGTTTTGAAAATGAATGAAAACCTAAACAGCTCGGCTTGAGTCTTTGAGGAGTGATGAGTTTTTTATCTTGAGGGTTGAGATTGATAATCTACGGGAGAGACTTGCCTAGGGTCTCTGTTTCAATGCTTTTACATCTTATTTGGTTAGTCGTGATGCTTTAGATGTTGAGGTGGTGCGGATTGGGCAAGCTGCCCAAATTCGTGCCTTAGATGAGAGACTTGATTATTTCTTGATTTCTCATTGAGACGTATAATTTACACCATATATTTTTTGTATTTTCTTCTGTTTACAAAAATGTAATGGGAAGTTTTTAAGAGTTTGAATGTGTAGCTACGTGGTTTTCGTCATTACGACGGCCACACGTACTAAAATTGGAGTCGCCACCATTCAAATTGAAAAGGGGTGTGAATGGTCACCCGGTGTGTACCTTTCGAAAAATTGCCATTTTTTTTTTGTGTTAGTGACTCGCAATGGATAGGGTTGATTAAACCTAGAGGTTCGGGCAAGCGGCTCGGTTGGAGAAAAAGGAAGGTGTTAGGCACCCTTTTCTCCCCGCCAAATGGCGGTAACCTCTACACAACTCGGCTACTTTGATTTTGACGAAATATTAGAAAATAAGTACCACGTGGAAGTGTTTGTACCCTTGATAGGAATTCACTTTCGGCTTGATCATAGGGTCGTTCCATTAATGGGAATGACCCTTATGAATCTTAGCCTTGGGCTCCATTCATACTCAACTTGTTTAAAATAAAATGAAAAGAAGGGAGATGGTAGAAGAGGGAAGAGAAGAAGATTAGAGAGAGGGGAGGGGAAAGTCTTGAACCCACCTTGAATCTTCAAGGTTCTCCTTTCTTTTCTTTCCTTCCTTCTTCTTCTATTCTTCTTAAATCCTTAGTGTAATATAAAAGTGAAATTTCTTTTTTAGAAGATGGTATGAGAGAGTGATAGAGAGGAGTAGAGAAAATATTTTTCTTGTCAGACTTGGTAACCATTTTTGAGATGAGAGGGGAGGTATTTATAGATGTTTGGAGGGGGTATAATGGGGTGAATAATTGAGAGAATAGAGAATGGCATGGTTTTTAGAAGATGAGAGTATGAAATTTGGAGTGAATTTAGGGGTAATTTTGTAGAGAATGAAATGGGTTGTGTTTTAACCCAAATGGTTTGGATCTTACCCAAATCCATTTGGGTAGAGTGTTTGGTGGGATGAGATGAGTGATGGTTGATGGGAGGAGTGGGGGTGTAAGAGGATTGTTTAGAGAATGAGTGTTAGGTTGGTTGATGAGGTGAGGTGTGTAGATTTAGAAGAATGGGTTGTGTAAGAGGTTGTTAAATTGATTTTTGGGAGGAGGGAGGGGGTGATGCCATGTGGCAATCTTGATGAGAGGGTGAGATAATGAGATTGGTTGATTGGTTGATGGGGTTGTTTGATTAGAGAAGAGGGATGGGTTAGTTGATTGATGATGAGTGAAGTATGGGTTGATGGGATTTTGTTGGAGTGTTTTAAGGAAGAGGATGGGTGTAGGTATGGGTCATGATGTGGGTGGTTGTTGATGTTAGAGAGTGATGGTGTGTTAGGGTATGTTGAGTATGGGTTGTGATGTTGGTGGTTAGAGAATGAGGATAGGTTAGGTTAGGGTAGGGTATGGGTTGAGGTGATTTTGGAGAGAGGTAAGATGGGTTAGATGAGTTGTTTAGAGAGTGGTGATGGGAGTGGGTAATTGGATGAGGGAGATGAAGAGTGGTGATGACAAGTGTCATCTTTGGATATTGAGGGGTTGTTTGGTTGATGTGGGTAATGGGTGATGGGTTAAGGTGATGGGTTAGATAATGAGTTGGGTTAGATAATGAGTTGGGTATGGGTAATAGTTAGTGGGCTTTTAAGTGTTGGGTTTGGGTTTAGGAGGGTTGTGGGTTATATTGGCTTGGATAGGGTTGGTTTTGGATCGGGATTTTGAGGGTAGGTTGGTTTTAGGTTTAAGGATAAGGTTGGAGAATGGGTTTAGGAAGGAGTTAAGGACTTGTGGGCCTTAGGTGGGTTTAGGGTATTTGTGAATTTCGAGGCGGAGTGGTAGGCGATAGATGGAGGGTAGGTATCCCAAGTCTCACGCTTTTAATTTTTTTGGATTTTTGCAATCATCGATTTGATTGAAAATGCCACGTGTTGGCGAATTGGACCTTTTAAGCCCATTGGAGAGTTTCATCGATCGTTCGATTTTTTCTTGGCTATAAAGGTGGTGCGGTGAGGTCGAGCACGTGTAGGATGGGTCACAACCCTCTTGGTGAGTCCCTTGGACCACTGGGTGGTCTCAGGGACTTCGGTTCAATCCAATTGCCATTTTTAGCGTTTTGGACTTTAGAAGCCCGTTGGCCTATTTTGTTGGAAAATCAGTATTTTGAATGGAGCGGAGCAGGTCGAGTTTTTGGTGGACCTACTAACCCATTGAGAGGTGTTAGAGGCTTCGATTTTGGTGAAAATGCCAGATTTTAATGCTTCGGGCCTTCGAGGCCCGTTGGCCAAATTTATCGGAAAATCGCTGTTTTTGGGCCCTTTCGAGTGAGGACCCGTTCAAATTGGGGTGTCTACAGAATGAAAATAAAATAGACTTTTCAAACATGAAGTTTGAATAAATCCTAGATTTTTCCTCACTAGCCAAAATAGTAATTTTGAAAATACTTGAATTTTTGTGATTTTTCTTTGTCAAACAAATATTGTAGATATAGAATATGAAAAAAAGTTTAAAATCCTTTGGTACTTCGATGATTTTTGTGCTCTTGCCAACTACCGAGGATATAGATGTTGATAGCTCTTAGGTTCTTATATAGTCATCCCCAATGCCCTATTATTGGGTGAATATCAATTGAGCGTGGGACTTGGGATTTCGAGAAATCTTTTACTGTTCACAGTTTATACTTATGCGAGCTAGGAGTTGATTATTTTATTTTATTTTTGCTTTGTTTTCCCTTATTGTCCTTGGTATCAATTACGATTTTCACCAAACCCAATTTTCACATTTTTGCACATCGACGTCCTTTTGGATTTTCATCTTGCTGATGGCTTTAATCTTGCCATAGTCTAATTTTTTTCTCATAGCTCCGTTTGGATTTTCACCATACCCTTTCAAGCTATGCTTGTATTTTTTTTTTTTTTTTTTTTTTCAGATTTTCACATTACAATTCTTGCTTAGAGTCTCTGTATCTCTGTGGCTTAATGATTCAAGTTGAGCTGCGAGATTGGCGACTATACTTTTTTAGTGGCATCATTTCTTGAATGATTGATCTAGATTCTTCTCTCGAATTTGCTGACGACTTCTCGTGATTCGACAATTCAAGTTGAGCCGCGAAATTGGCTACTCTATGTTTGAAGACTTTTTTTTTCGAATATTTGATCTATATTCCCCTCTCGAGTCTTCCAACGACTAATAAGACTTGAGGTCTGAATCAAGTTGCAAGATTATCAGTGTCTTTAGGTAGTGTTGCTATTGTCATTGTGATGCCTTAGAACATTCCCTGATATGAAAGGACTTTTGGTGGGACAAAACATTGGCTTAAGTTATGGGTAGTGGAAAATACAAAAAGGTTAAGGTCAAGGTCTGGGTCTGTCTAAAGTGGGCTAAACATAAGGTTTGTCTATTTTGTTTTTTTGAAAATATGATCTATGTCTCCTTTCAACGTCTTTATATCTTTCTTAGGCTAGAGATTTGGGTCAAGCTCAAGATCAGATGTCCGAGTTTTTGAGTTTTAGCCATTCACAGTTTATCTTCATGTGGGCCAAGAGTACTTTGATGCTTTGGTTTTTCTGTTTTTTATTTTCGATGGTGAATTGTCCTAGTCTTAGGTTAAGAAATGAACATGATGATTCAAAATGGCTGACTAGGGTTGGTTATGGCATTTCGTCATCTCGGGGTCAGATTTTAGGCATAATATTTTTTGACAGTGTCAACATTGATTGGTTGAAAAAAGACTTGTCCGTTCATTTCTATGAGGATCAAAGCTCCTCACATCATTACTTTTTGCACGATAAAGGGTCCCTTGTAGTTTGGTCAGAATTTTCCTCTAGCATCTTTTTGGATTGGTAGAATATTTTTCAAGACAAGGTCCCCTAATGAGAAATTGAGGTTTGACATTTTTGTTCTAAGCACGGGCGATTCATCGTTGATAAACCTACCCATGGCAGATAGCTGCAAGGCGTCTTTCCTATATCAAATTCAATTGATCGAACCGAGCCTGAACCCATGTTGTTTTATCCAACTCTGTTTCTTTTAAGATCTAAAAGGAGGGAATCTCAACTTCGAGGGGTAAGACTGCTTCCATTCCATATACCATTGAGTACGGAGTTGCCCCAATTGAGGTTCGAAAAAAAGTTTGATAGGTGTGGAGGGCAAAAGATAACATGTAGTGCCAATCTTTGTAGGTGACTGTCATCTTTTCGATGATTCTTTTCATGTTATTGTTAGTAGCCTCAACTATTCTATTCATTTTGGGTCTATAAGGTACAGAGTTGTGATGTGTGATATGGAAATTTTCGCTTATTTTTGTCATGCCTTTGTTCTTGAGGTTTTTGGTGTTGTCGGTTATTAACCCATCAGGAGACCATACCGACAGATGATATTGTTTTTAATAAATTTCAACATACTAGTCTTTGTGACGTTGGTGTAAGAGGCTACTTCTATTCACTTTGTAAAATAATCAATAGTGACTAGGATGAAGCGATGTCCATTTGAAGCTTTCAGTGAAATCTATCTGATGATGTCTATGCCCCAAAGTAAGAAAGGCCAAGAGGTAGTCATGCTATGTAATTCCGAAAGTGGAACATTGATCTTATTGGTGTAGATCTGATAAAGATAACATTTACGAACATGTTGATAACAATCACTTTCCATTGTCATCTAGTAATATCTCATTCTCATGATTTTCTTGACGAGCATGTGACCATTCATGTGAGGTCCGTAGCCCCCCCCCCCATGTACAGTCTCGATAAATCATTTAGCCTCAGCTTCTGCAACGCAACGAAAAAGAATCTCATGACATGATTTTTTGAACAGAGTCCCGTTACTTAAGAATAATTGACCTGTTAATCTCTGGATGGTTCTTCGTTCATTTACCGTCACATCTGACTGGAGGACTAGACCTTCTAAGTATGCCTTAATGACCGAGTACCATGGTTTCTTATTGGGCTATGTTATATCCACCAATAAACAATAAGTTGGCTCATTCTGGATGTCGATTTCAATAGGATCGATGACTAGGTCTTCTGAGATACTGATCATGGAAGCAAACGTGACTAGTGCATTTACAAACTGATTTTTGGCTTGAGACATGAAAGTGAATGAGATCCTGGTGAAGTTTTAGCTTAGTTCTTCAAAGTATTCATGGTAAGAGATTAATCTCTGTTCTCGAGTCTTCTATTCCTTAGTTATCTGATAAACCACCAGACTTGAGTCCCTGAATACATCGATTCCATCCACTTCCAGGTCAATTTTTACCTTTAACCTTATGATACATGCTTTATATTCTGCCTTATTATTGGAACATTGAAATTTCAGTCGGATAACGATTGGGACATGAGACCTATTAGGTTTGATCAAAACTTCCCCTATTCTATTTCTTTTCTAGTTTGCAATTCCATCGAAGTATATCTTCCAACCTTGCTTTTCATTATTGTCTTCAACTTCAGTCAACAAGATGGTTTCATCCGAGAAATTTGCCTTTAATGGCTCATAATCGGGTAATGGGTGCTCAGTTAAGTGGTCAGCAATAACTTGCCTCTTAATGGCCTTTTGAATGACATAGGTGATGTCGAACTCAGATAACAGCAGTTGTCATTTTGCGGTACGATCTATTAGTATTGGTTTCTCGAAGAAGTATTTGAGAAGGTCCATTCAAGCGATGAGTATAATTGAGTAGTTGAGGAGGTAATGGCGTAGTCGTTGAGATGTCCAGACTAGTGCGTAACAAGTTTTTTGGAGTGCTGAGTACTTTGCCTCATAATCGGTGAATTTCTTGCTGAGATAGTAAATGACTTGCTCTTTTTGACCTAACTCGTTGTGTTTTCCCAATACACAGTCCATTGACATTTCTTGTACTGAGATATACATTAGCAAAGGTTGCCCTGGCAGGGGGGAAACCAAGACTGATGGATTGAGTAGATATTTCTTTATCTTGTCAAAGGCTTCCTAGCAATCCTCATTCCATGCTTTTGGTAAATTTTTTTTAGCAACTTAAGGACTGGTTCGCAAATAGATGTAAGTTATGTTATGAATCTGCTGATATATTGTATTCTGCCCTAAAAATACTCTAACGTCCCTTTCTGACAGCGGTGCCTTTATTTTGATAAGGTACTTGATCTTTGTTGGATTTAGCTTGATGCCTCTTTTACTGACGATGAAGCCTAATAATTTTCCTAACATTGCTTCGAAGATGCATTTTACCACGTTAAGCCTCAGACTGTACTTTCTTAGTCAATCAAATAACTTTCTCAAGTTTATTAAATGGTCCCCCTTTAATCTAGACTTAGCGATTATGTCATTCACATTAACCTCAATTTCCTTGTGGATTATGGAATAATGCTATTATTGCACGTTGGTAGGTTGCCCCAACATTCTTGAGCCTGAATGGCATGACTTTATAATGAAAAGTGCCTTAGGGTGTGATGAATATTATCTTTTTCTACCATTTTTATTTGGTTGTAATCGAAGAAATCGTCCATGAATGAGAACATGCCATGCCTTGCTGTGTTGTCGACTAGAGTGTCGATATGAGATTGTGGAAAAGCATCCTTAGGGTTGGTTTTGTTCAAATCTCGATAGTTGACGTACATTCGCAACTTACTATCCTTCGGTATCAGAACGACCTTAGCTAGCCATTTGGGGTATGTAGACACTACAAGGAAACCTGCTTGGAACTGTTTTATTACTTCATCTCTAACCTTGAGTGTCTATTCTAGCTTAAGTCTTCTCAATTTTTGCTTGATCAGCTTGTTCCTATGAACGATTAGTAGATTGTGAACAATGAGTTCTATGTCTAGGCCAAGCATATCTTTGTAGGATCGGGTAAAGATGTCTTGATAGTCACACAGTAGTTTGATTATTTCTTCTTTTTGTTGAGGTGTTAACAAGGATATGATTTTTACAACTTGTGGGTCAACTTCGGTGCTGGGATTAAACAAGTCTGTATCCTCAATGTTTGGTTGAACACCTTTTTCATGATGTTTAAGAAGGTCTTTGATTTCTTCGAAAGAATATTCTACTTCGTCTTCTGACTTTTCTTCGATTCTCATGAGATCAAAATCGAGTTCGAGATCAAAGTTGTACTCATCACTCTCGTATTCTATTCTATCCAAAGGTTCAGTCGATTGAGACAAATCCTTAAATTTTGAGAAAACTCTTTTTTTAATTTTTGAAAAATATCTATTTTTTATTTATTTATTTAGATTTTAAAGGTTTTTTTGTTTTTGAAAAGTTTTTAATTTTTTGTTACTATTTTTCGGACATCTGAAATAAGAAGAGCAATTATGTAAATTCATTAGTTATGTAGGGAGCCCTCAAAACTGTCTTTTCCCAAGGACGAGGGCTTGTTATGATCCTCATGTGAATTCGATTTGCCTAATGACATTTTTTTAGCCTTTAACAGCCTTAAAGGGTGATAGAAAATTCTTCCCAATTGTTCAGAATCTCCCATTCCTTTATAAGGTAGATGAAGTAAGAAGGTAACATGTTTTGATAGTTCTGAGATGACCATTCCCTCCGAATGACAATTTTCAGGGCCGGACTTAGCTCCCCCCAAGTTGGGTGGAACCATAATTGATGCCCAGTCAATGCTAGTAGGAAATGGTGAATCATTCTTTTTGCTCATGGCAATTTGCTTCAGCGAGCTCTTTTGTTGTCTTTTGTGAATTCTCATTAGAATCCCCATTGAATAAAATATCAACGTTGTCCACGAAGAAGGGTTGGGACTCAACAATCGAGTCTTTTTGTACACGTTTTGGTTTGAGACTTATAGTCATGTGATTTTCTATTAGCTTTGGTGGCAATTGCTAGGATAGGCTGTCAGGTCTAGCTTGTGACATTGGGAAATTGATGTTGATACGAGAGACCTTGCTCAGGTTCCAGACATTTGGCTCGTAGTTATGTCTTCTTGCTAACCAGAGTTCATTTTTCTTGTCGTTCATGTCAACAATGTCCTTCTTTGTGAGTCTAAAGATGAGACCAAAGTAAGGGATGTGCTTACTTGCGATGATCATGGTGGTTCTCCCTTTTCCTCTTTGACCTAAACCCTGCTTGGGTCAATAGCCAACTTCCTTCATTATCTGTCCAATCATCAGGTTTGTATTTGACAACTTTACTTTTGCTTTTTTTTTTTCCTTCCTTTCTCGACCTGGTTGACAACAGTGAATTAGTAAGAGTAGTACATTTCCTTGTCTTTAGTCATTTCCACGCTTATAAACAGCACGTCCGAAGTTTGGCCAAGTGGATTTAGGTTCTCCGCTAGAACTAATATCATCTTTTGCCCCATTATGAACTTGACCCTCTAGTGTAGAGAAGACGATACTACCCCTGCAATATGAATCCATGGGCACCCTAATAGAAGATTAAACGTTGCTGGTATGTCCATGACTTCAAAGGTGACTTTAAAAGTACAAAAATCAATAGTAACTGTCAAATCAATTTCTCCGAGAGAGCCCCTTCTTGAGCTGTCGAAGGCCTGGACAACCTTATTGTTGGGCTTGACGTAGAACCAGTTGAAAGTGCCTTCAATTCGCAGGTGCAGATCCACTTTTTATTTTTTAGGAGTTGCTACTTAGTTTTACGGTCTAGGAACAGAGACATGACTCTAACCAGATAAAAAGTAATAAACTACAAAAAAAAAAAAATGGGTCTGGTGATCACATTACGGGATTAGAAGGTGTTAGGCACCAATCCCGCTTGACGAACGCCAGTCTCTACTTTTCTCAAAAGTTTTACCTTGTAAGAAAAAATGGCCTAAAAATTAAAATAAAAAAATTACCTTCTTTACGCCACATGTCCAATACCAATTTTATCCTTTACAAAATGAATTCGATGCAATCCACCAAGTGGAAGTTCATATAAAACTATCTAATGAATATCACATTCAAAATGGACTACCACGTATTTCTTTTAGATGTTTTGACATATGATCTTTCTGATGTGGAATACTTTTGACAAATGCGCACAGATGTTTCATCACGTTTTTGTTTTTGGAATATTAAAATCTACTATGTGAAGCAGACAAAGTGGGAATAAGGCTCATAATTAAATGACAAACAGCAAGGATGCATTATAGGTTCATAATCCCCATACCACATGCAAAAGAAGGAACAGAGAGACGAGAAGGAAAGCAAAATTAAACCATCTCGGCAAACTTATTAGTTTATGCAACATACGAAAAAGAAGACGATTGAGCACGTGTTGATGGCACCATCCACAACGAGCTCCCACCATTTACAAAGCTTAATAAACAATGCCTTCATAACTATGACAACAATTTGGAATTATTAATATTTATACCTCTGAAGGTTGCCAAGGCATCCCACTCCATGATTTAATTGATCACCAATCAGTAATTTACAAATTGGATGGTCAGAACACAATAGCAAGATTGACAAATCAATAAGTGGAGTCGCCATATAGTTTCCACTCAAATGATTGACCATGTTTCTAATATCATGCCAACTGTATTTAGGATCACAAAATTTTCAAGCTGAAAAACCAAATTTGGCTTATGTAGCATGAGATCGTTGAGATATCAGGTCTTGCTAGCTCTCACATTTTCCTCCAAATCCAACAACAGTCGGGCCATGTCATTCAACAGGGAATAAATTTCCCTTACATCCGGGTGTGATGTGTCACCAACAAGAAACTCATGAACAATGCCATTCACCTCAATTGAACTGCACCCAGGAATCTTCTTGACTCCTAGATCCTTCATCTTGCTTCTAACCTTGGTCACATCTTCCCATCTGTCACTTGCTGCATAAATATTGGCAAAAAGTGTATGGAGACCAGAATTATTAGATTCAATTTGATAATGACGTTTAGCTACACGTTCGCCCATCTCAACATTGCTATGGATTCTGCAGGCACTTAGCAAGGAACACCACAGTGGTACCAAAACCTCATCGTTATTAACATCCGGGATATTTTCTATCAAAGTTTCCGCTTCATCTAACTGTCCAGCACGGCCAAGGAGGTCAACTAAACACCCGTAGTGTTCTACTTTAGGTGTTATCTGATAAATCTTCTTCATGGAGTCAAAATACCGTCTTCCTTCCTCGACCAATCCTCCGTGACTACAAGCAGTTAAAACACCAATGAAGGTGATATCATCCGGCTTGTACCCAAGCTGTAGCATCTCTAAGAAATACTTGAGCGCTTTGTCAGTCTGTCCATTCATAGCAAGCCCACAAACAATTGCAGTCCATGAGGCTGTATCCTTGTCTTCTATTCTCCAAAATATTTCCAAAGATTTATCTATGGACCCACATTTTGCATACATGTCTACAAGAGCAGTACCAACAACAGTATCCATCTTGATATTGTTCTCCACAATGTATCCATGGATCCATCTCCCTTGCTCCAAAGCTCCCAACTGAGCACAACCTGTAAGGAGAGCTACAACAGTAAATCTATCTGGTTTGACACTCCTCCCAATTATTTGCATCACTCGAAAAAGATCTAAAGCCTCATCAAAATGGTTAAACTGCACATACCCATTGATCATAGCAGTCCAAAGAACAACATCCTTTTCTGGACTCATATCAAACAACTCTCTAGCCTCATTTAACTTGCCACAACTCACATACCCAGACATAATACTAGTCCAGGAAATCACATTTTTAACCTGCATTTCATTGAAGATTCGATGGGCCATGCTTAAACATCCGCATTTTGAGTACATATCTATCAAGGCATTACCAAGAACAGTGGTGAATCCACCGAGTTCCTCACTAATATAACGGTGAATTTCCTTACCTAATTCTAAATTTCCCAACGCAACACAAGCAGAAAGTGTGCTAACCAATGTAGCTTCATCAGGCCTAATAACTCCAATTTGTTTCATTTGCAAAAAAACAGCAACCGAATTCTTGAAAAAACCGCATCTATTGTACCCAGAAATCAAAATATTCCAACAAACCAGATCTCTTTCAGGCATTTCATCAAACAACTTGCGCAAAGTGTTGACATTTCCCATCTCGGCATACATGTCCATAAGTGAATTCCTCACGTAACAATCGAATTCAAACCCAACTTTTACGATAAACCCATGGATTTTTCTCCCTTGTGAAACTCTCCGAAGACATCCAATCGCCTTGAGAACAAAGGGGTATGTGAAATTATCAGGTGACAATCCATCTTCCCTTAATTGATAGAACAATGAAACAGACTTTCTTAAGCTACCATTCTTTGTAAATGCTCTGATCATTAAGTTATAGATGAAGATATATGGGTCATGAATGTAAATGAAAACTCTCTCTGCGTAGTGTAAATTACCAGAATCTGTGTCTGTGCAGAAGACCATGACCTTGTTCAGTACATCTCTATTTTGACTGAGACCGATTCTGAAGATTTGGGATTGGATTTGTTTCAATTCTTTCATAGATTTGCAATGTTGGAGATAAAACAGACATTCTTTCTTGGTTAGTCTGGTAGTCTTTTGGGTTAAAGTCGAGAAAAAGTGGTGTGGTTTTGCAAGAAAATGGAACTCATTTATGAATTTCATCCTGAATGGATGAAGAAACCTTTTCTCCTGTAAATTAAAATTATGGAATATCTTTATATGTCTAAATAAATTCAAAAACATTCTAAAGCTCTACCTATAGTGCATCTCCTCGACATAAAATCTATTGTCAAAATATTTTCTTTCCAATTACAATCAAATCATTTATTGTTATACGAGAGTCGTCTTCTAGGATAAAAATAGCTAGAAAATAAAAAATTGAAAGGGTATTATTAAAAAACCTTTTTAGTTGAAACGGTAAAAGAGGAAAAATAGTTTAGTTAGAAGAGCATTACCGAAAAAGAAAAAAAAAAAAAGGGATGGTGGGAGTAGAAGAATAAGGACAATAAAAATGGAGGGGAGGAAGAAAGTAATTAAGTGAGTCATTGTAACTGAGTATTTTACCCTCATTGCAACTGAGTATGTTTACCCTCACAAGTGGGTCTCACCGTAATGTTTTATTATATAGATGAATAGCTACAATTATAAAAAGATGGTTAGAGCAAATTTTGATCAACAACTTGAGACTTTGTATTTTTATCTTTGGACCCACATGGACATATTGGCAATTTAACACCATAGCCTTCTTGATTTTATGGAAAAAAATCAGATTAAAACAAAAAAAAAAAAAATTTGAACTTCATCCAACATGCTGAAAATGATGGTTATTGAACTCACAAATTTGAAAGTAAAAGTCAACAGTGAAGTATATATATATATATATGGGTCCCGTTCAACAACAAACATTTTGGCAAATTTTTCAAAACATGGGTTAGAGGTTTTGGAATGGGCTGATTTTTGGTGAGGATGATCTCTACGGTGAGGAGATCATCCTCATAAAAAATCAGCCCATTCCAAAACTTCTAGCCCCAGTTTACAAGTTGAAAAATTGTGGATCGTCCATTTTTTGTAAACCATTTTTAATGGGGTTAGAAGTTTTGGAATGGGCTGATTTTTGGTGATGATGATCTCCTCACCGTAGAGATCATCATCACCAAAAATCAGCTCATTCCAAAACCTCTAACCCATGTTTTGAAAAATGTTTTGTCAAAATGTTTGTTGCTGAAAATTTCCATATATATATATGGGAGGCGTTCGGAGGCATCAGTTTCGTCAGCCATTTTAACAAAAGTTACCCGACCGTTGGATATAATTAAATCGGACGGTCGAGATTGTTTATTACGTTTAAATGATAACTTATAAGTTTTTACTGCGCCATCCCTCATCTTTTGACTTATTAGTGTCACCTCCCTGACTAAAAAACAGCAGAGAGTGCTTATTACGTTTAAATGATAACTTATAGGTTTTTACTGCGCCATCCCTCATCTTTTGACTTATTAGTGTCCCCTCCCTGAGTGAAAAACAGCAGAGAGAACTCGTCTGTTCTCTCTAAAAGTCTCGAACAACCCCCCTCTGTTCTATCTCGTCTGTTCTCTCTAAAAGTCTCGAACAACCCTCCTCTCTCTCGCTGCAACTCCTCGACGAAAACCTCTCTCTCTCTCTCTCTCTCGCGACGCCGAAACCCTCGAACCTCCTCACTCTCACTCTCTCTCGTTGAAACCCTCCTCTCTCTCGCTGCAACTCCATCGACGAAGCACGAACACGAACACAAATGGCTCCTGCAAGCTCCACGTACCACATGTCTGGAGACATCTTCCATAGAACGAACCCACCCGTTTCAGCAGCTCTAGAGGCGTTCCGGGTTCTCATGACTTTTGTGGCTGTCTCGATCTCAGCAGCTAGCATCTTCACCTTTCCCATGACATAGGCATTGCGAATGGAGTTCTGCAGCTTTACACCTCCTGAAGCAGCTGTGTATTGCTGCAATATATACTGAGCGGACGAAGTTTCCTGCAACAGTAACCACACAGTGAAAACGGAGTTAATTTACAGGGTTTTAGTAAATCAAAGGAGAATGAAGAATCTCAAAACAGAGAATGATTCTCTCTCTGCCCTCTAACATTACTCTAACAAAACAATTTTTAGCCATCAACACCAATTCCTCTAACCATCAACATCTCATTAAGATGCAAATTTAAGAACTTTCTTGTTCTGCTCTCCAAATAAAGGCAACACAGAGATACTCATTTACATGCTTCCCTAGAAATAACAACAATCTCACGACCCATCTTAGAATTAAAGAAATTTGGGGGAAGAATTAAAGAACAGTGCTTCCATGTGAACATTCACAAAATTAAAACAAAACCTAAAATAAGCATTCCTCTACAGAAAACCAAAATTAAAAACACACACAAAATAAAAGAAAGAAAAAGATAGACAAATCCATTTTCTCTGAAACTCAAACCTACCCAAACGCACAAAAAAAAAAATATTGTTTTACCAAAGAAAAAACTCTCAAGAAAACAAAAGCTTCTGAAAATGAAGACTTGTTTGGATTGCCATTTACGCGGAAAAGTGGAAAAACAGCCTCAAGAGCTTCTTTGAGCGAGAAAATGTGGTAAAATAAATGTCAAAAACTGATGAAATTTGGAAACTGAGAAAGGAAGAAAGGGGGACTCACAATGGGTGTGTCTTTGATACTAAGGTGAGGGAGAGGATCAGAGGTGCTAACGTGCACCGGTGCGAGAGGAGCACCCATGACACCAAGCAGGAGCCTCAGATCGGACCGTTTATAAGCGTTAGAAGAAACGGAAGGAGTCCGAGAGAGCTGACCCTTCATCCAATGTCCCCACCCTTCCCTCTTCGAATCACCATTCTCAGACCCATCTTGATCAGGCCCTTCCATCACTCTCTGCTGTTTTTTAGTCAGGGAGGTGACACTAATAAGTCAAAAGATGAGGGATGGCGCAGTAAAAACTTATAAGTTATCATTTAAACGTAATAAACAATCTCGACCGTCCGATTTAATTATATCCAACAGTCGGGTAACTTTTGTTAAAATGGCTGACGAAACTGATGCCTCCGAACGCCTCCCTATATATATATATATATAGGGTCCCGTTCGCCACCCTTAGTTTTACCACACACTTTAACAAACGCGTTTTGTCTTACATGGGTTAGAAGTTTCGGAATGAGCTGATTTTTGGTGAGGATGATCTCTATGGTGAGGAGATCATCCTCACCAAAAATCAGCTCATTCCAAAACTTCTAACCCCATCAAAATTGATTTACAAAAAATGGACGGTCCACGATTTTTCAACGTGTAAACATGGGGCTAAACATTTCGGAATGGGCTGATTTTTGGGGAGGATGATCTTCTAATCATAGAGATCATCCTCACCAAAAATCAGCTCATTCCAAAACTTCTAACCCATGTAGGACAAAAAACGTTTGTTAAAGTGTGTGGTAAAACTTAGGGTGCTGAACATTTCCCATATATATATATGGGGCTTGTTCAAGGGCCATATGAGAAAACATATGAAAAAACTTTCATTTTTCAAAATAAGAGTTAGAGGTTTTGGATTGAGCTGATTTTTTGCAAGGATGGTCACTATGATGAAAAGATCATCCTCACAAAAAATCAGCTCAATCAGAAACTTCTAAATCCATCAAAAGTGATTTACAAATTAGTGATAAAAATTAGTAAAAAATCGACGGTCCACATTCTAAATCACTTTTAATGGGGTTAGAAGTTTCAGATTGGGCTGATTTGTTTTTTGGATGATCTTCCCATCATAGAGATCATCCTTACAAAAATTCAGCTCAATCCAAAATTTCTAACCCATATTTTAAAATTTTATTAAAAACTAAAGTTTTTACATATGTTTTCTCATATGGCCCTTGAACCTGACCCTATATATATATATATATATATATATATATTTCAAAGTTATTAAAATTTTGTCTCTACACCCCTAGGCATCGAATCATGTTTTTTGATGCCAAAATGTGAGCTCAATACCCTTAGTACAATTTAAAATCTTATTTTGTTAGTCAAATCTTGCTTTACTCTTATTGATTTTGTAAAAGAAGAAAATAGTTTAAGGAAAATTTAGAAAAATCCCTCCCTCCCTGCCTCCCTTGAGAAAATCTAACTGTCATAGACTAGTGATGAGAAATTGCTCAATTTTGTGATTTATTATTAATGGTTAAAATACCTTCTCAGACATAAATCACTAAATTGTCATTATATGTACTAGAAGGGCAAATATATCTGAGAGCTTGAGCAAAAGTTGGGACATGTTTCCCGGCCACGTTTCAGGACAATCATTCCTAAAACAGGCGGCCTTATTAAGTCAAGTAAATTTGATCAAGGGAACCCCCGGCTGGATTATATCTTCTTGAATAGATAGAGTTTTCCGAAAAAACCTACTAGTGGAGGAAGACCTCCTAGGGATAAGAGACATAGGGCTAAAGACAGAGCCAAAAAATGATTTTTCGTGTCTTATTTATAATATAAAACATTTATTAAAGGACTTTTTAAATTTAAATAATACTAAAAAGATATTTTTGTAATTTTAAAAACTAACTAATGTGATTATAAAGATGAAAGTGCAATTTTCTTGATTTATGATCAGAATAAACTTGATCATATTAAGTTTAAATGTAAAGGAGGGGATCCAAAATTTTCTGTCAAAGTACTTTTAGTCCACCTTGTTTCATTATAATAGTAAAGATATTTTTTTTTTGAAAATATAAAATGACAGAATTGACGGTGAGAACAATTGAATCATGTTATTTTTCTCTTCTTCATCGATCAAGTTATCTTCTTCACTAAATATCATGTTCATTGTCTAGGGATTTTGGATAAGATTTCATAAAATCATATAGTTTCCATGCACAATGATGAGGGATAGAGTCATAGAGACTTTCCTTCTTCTCATCTTCGTAACCAGGAGTACCTTTTCTTTTTCTTCCACATACTTTGTAATATTCCTTTCATGCATGTTAATCATAGAAGTCTCTAAAAATTTTAGGAGATATTACTTAATAGACCCTAATAAGGTTTATATTACCTAAACAACCCCAATTTTTGAGTGGTAACTTTCTTTTTAAATGCTCACTCTCACCTTAAGAAAAGTTTTGAAGAACCAAAAATACCCTTTTTACGTTGTTATCTTTCCTGAGTTTGTTCAACGACAATTGTGAATATTGAACAGTGAATAATGAACAAAGATTCACATATTCATTTTTTTGATTATTTAAACTTTACTTTCGATTTATTCGATAATTTTTTCTATTGAGTGACAAATGGAGAAAGACATACTCATAATTTTGAAGATTTAGTCGTAACATTTTACTAGGGCGTCATTTTCACTATTAAGTATGTTTTTCGAGTATTTTATGAAGATTTATCCTATGATGACCTCAATACTTGAAAAATAGTCAATCCTTAAGCTAGAAAAACAAGGAAGTTAGAGCTCTCCACAAGATTGATCTCTTAAAATACCCAAAATACATATCTAATAACAATGAAACAAACACTCGGATCAAAAGTTGCACTATGATTAAGATTATGAATCTTAATTAGAGAGTAACTTTTAATATAAGCGTCTATTACACTATTGTTATACATGTTTTTTCTAATATTTCCTAAAGATCTATTTGGTGGTGAGTATAGGTTTTGTAAAAAAAAAAAAGAAGTCGAGCCTATGGGTAAAAAAAAAAATTAACAAACATTGAGTTCACCACTGGGTAGATCTTCACGAATACCCGAAATGCATATCTAACAATAGGGAATGGACACTAGATAAAAAGTTACCCTTTAATTACTATATCAAATTCCAATCTTAGAGGGAGTGTATCTTTCTATCTAGATGTGTCTACCTTATTATTATATAGCATTTCAAGTCTTTTGTGAAGATTTATATAGTTGTGAGCTCAAAACTTCATCAAGGCACGAGCAAATCTCGTTGAAGCATTTAGATTTAATCTTGTTGATTTTTCAAGTACCAAGCTCACCACTTGATAGTTCTTCACGTAACACCCAAAATGAATAATTAATAATTAATAAAACGAATGCACAATTTATAAGTTACATTCTAGTTAAGATTGCAATTGGATAATCTTAATATTAAATATTCCTTTTCTTTCTCCACATTTTCAAGAATATCCCTTCAACTTTATTATCTTTTCTCCTCTATCCTTTTTTCAAGAATGCCCCTCCAATTTTATAGCCTTTCATCACTCCTCCCACCTATTTTTCAATAATACCCCTCCAACTTTATTGTCTTTCAACTTCTACCCTTTTAACTCCAAAGAAGATGCCCATATTGAAAGGTGTGTGCAAACTCTATTGTATGTATATATGTATTTATGTATATAGTATATTCGGCTATTTTGTGAACATCTATCTAGTGGCAAGCTTGACACTTCACTAAACATTGACTTCGTTTCTTTAAAGCACTGAATTCATTACATGTCCTATCGAGACAGAATTTGTAACTTGTTATCTTCTTGCTTAGCAGGCAAATATTACCTCCATGGAAAAGTTGATTAATTTGGATCGACATGAGGGTCTAACTACATTGCATTGCCAGAATCCGTGTTGTATATTTAAAACAGGTTTACCTCTTATCTCTTCCTTCTCCGAGCTCGGGTTATGGAAGAAGGAACCGAGAAGGAGGTATCAGCAACAACTGGTTTTATTACGGGACAGCTCATGATGTTCATATCGATCTATTATGCGCCTCTGCATCTAGCATTGGGTAGACCTCATACAATAACTGTCCTAGTTCTACCGTATCTTTTGTTTCATTTCTTCTGGAACAATCACAAACACTTTTTTGATTATGGATCCACTACCAGAAATTCAATGCGTAATCTCAGCATTCAATGTGTATTCCTGAATAATCTGATTTTTCAATTATTCAACAATGGTTTCCATTGAATGAATAATTGATCCAGATGCTAAAAATAATAATGCTTCCGAATAGGCGAGAGTGATCAAATGAAATAAAACAGCTCTATATGACCCCATACCTTCAAGCATCAATATCTATCTTTCTAACACTTCCAACATAATAGTGCGGCTAAAAAGTTACTATCTAATTAAGATTGTAGTTGGATAATCTTAATCAGAGCTGAACTTTTGTTGCAAGTTTCCGTTTTGCAAATATTATGTATGCATTTTAGGTATTTCGGGAAGATTTATTCTCTGGCGTGCTCAACACTTCACCAAGTGATGAAATTGTATTTGATTTTTAAAGCACAAAAAGCTAGACATTTTCTGATTTTTCAAGCATCGAGCTTAACGCCTTCTATTTTTTCAAGTGGCGATCATCACCACTGGATAAATCTTCACTAGAGCCTTAAATACATACGTAATTAATAATAGTGAAATAGCTCACTAGCGAGAAATAGTTACATCTAAATCTTCAAAATTTTGAGTATTACATTCTTTGCTCATCATTCATCATGACAAACTGTCTTGAGTAGATCATAAATTATGTCTAAATTTCTAGATTATTAGTATGTCTCCATTCATCATTATAAATCATTGGAATGATCGCAACAACCATTGAAAAACACTCAAGTAATGTAAAAGGGGGTACAAAAGGTATTTTGGATACGTTTGAACTTTTCTCAAGTGAAGTGCAGTCAGAAAGAAAAACTTTAGTTTGCACGCAAAAATTAGGGGTTATGTTCAAAGAAAACCCTATATTAGGGTTCATTAAGTAATTTTCCCAAAAAAATTCCAAATGTTATACTATTATGTTATCATCCTCAGGTCTAGGATTAGGGGCAGAGCAAGGATTTTCTTATAGTGGGGGCAAATTATGAGAAGGCCCGATTAAGAGGCAATGTCATCAGCAAAAAATTGACAAATGGGGAGTGAGGTGAGGGAGTGGGGACAAACGGGGCATGTAATTAGTTGAAAACATATGGGTGTCTCAAAGTTCTGTGAGGGGAATTGCCCCCACCAACTCCTTACTAGCTCCACCCCGACTAGGACACTGGGTGATTCGTGTGGCTCACACCACAAATAGTGGAATGCTGATCAAGATATATTGAGGGTTTAAAAGGGTAAACTTTGACACCAAGGTTGGTCGAATTCAAATCAATTTTCATGTATAAAAATACACGCATACCTGCCGGAAAAATTGGAACCCTATATATTCTAACATGTAAATGTGAATAATTATAAATATGACCACTAACTTCAAAAATTAAAATTTAGGTACAATTCTCTGAAATTTAATAGTAATTCAATTCTTAATCATGGAATCCAATTTTTTTACATTGGGATTGAGTTTGGAATGAAAAAGCTCTTGAAATATACACATTTAGATGACCGTTTTGAGTTTGAAGCATTTATAGTAGCATCATGCAGGGTAGAGAAGACAATTAACAAAATTATTCGAAGGATAGCAATGCACGCTAATCCAATGTGAACTCGTCCAGCCATATCAACACCTCATTCCTCTTCAATGCAAAGCAACCACAAAAACAAAAGAGAAATCATAATTTAAAAAAAGTATGATACAAACAATATAAATATATCAAAATATCAGTTTTATAAATTTTCCAATGGAATTTGATTCTGTGATGATAGTTTTAAAACTCAAAAAACTCAGGCTCAAAATCCATCAAGTTGAGTCAAGTTAACCAACTACTCACAAGTTGGCTCGGATGAGTCAAAGAAAATTTAACAAATAGATTTTAATGTTTTAAAACAAATAAAAATATTTATATTTTATTCTCCACAAAATTATTATATATATATATCTCGTTTGGTTTATCTATGAATTCAGCCTAGGAGTCGTAAAAAAAATCTTCAACCCTTGTATTTTGTTAAGATTGGCTATGACTAAGCTAAGTCAATTTGATTTTATGTATTTTTTTTATTATAAATAATTAAATGCAATTATTAGTTTAAATATTTATTATATTAAATAAATATGATTTTGTGATTAAATATTTTCTTATCACTTTATTTCATTATAAATTATAACTATTTAAATATAAAATTCATTTAATAAGCAATGAAAGTGAGTTAATTGATTAATATACAAGATGACTGAGTGAGTCAATTCGATTTTTGGGATGAAACAATATGTTAAGATTTAGAGTAAGTCTAGCCTTACTAACTTAGCAAGATTTCCAATCTTACAAAAGATTGTTGAGATCACTTTATAGCATCGAAAAACATCATCTCATGCCACATGGATTTAGAGGATGGAATTCTATAAATTTTGAAGAAAAAACTCATAAAAAATTATTTTCCACCGCTAAATTTTAATTTTAAATTTAAGAGTTTAGTAGTTGTCCTTTTTCAAAGCAATATATCACTCGGACATAGGGACAAATCCGTATCTAACCCGGATCTGACTCATATTAAGGGACATCAACTCATATTTTTCCTTGGATCCACTCCAAGGTTCTAAACCCTCTAAATTCGAATCACTTGAATTTTGGATAAAATTCTCATTTTATTACCTATTTTAATCACCTTATTTTATTAAAAAATAATGATTATTTAAATAAGAATCTAGATCATGAATAATGTAAAGTGAGTTGAATAATTTATATTAAAGCAGTCAATGGGTTTTGTTTTGGCCTGATCCAGTCCAACCCGCTATTGATAGGGTTTGGGTTTAGTTATTAAGTCCATTTAATTATCAGGCCGAACCAATCTAAGCCCATTTAATAATAGGACCAAGCCAGTCTAAGCCTATTTAATAATAGGGCCGAATTAGAGTTTTGAATGTAGGTCTGGTGGGTGGCCCGACCCACTATATTATATTAGATATAATATATAATAGTCTTATTATAAATTAATAATGATCCTCTTACCTTCTTAATGTCTTTGAAAATGGGTTTGGCCCGACCCGACCTGCAAATGGCCCGAATGTTGATGGAAGTGGACCGTAGGTGTAATGTTAAAAAATAAATAAATAAATTGACCAAGTCAACTATTGTTGACTGAGTCAACTATTGTTGACTCAAGTCAAGTCAATCATTTTTTACTCAAGTCAAGTCAATTTTAGTCAACTAATTTTGACTAAGTCAAATTGTCCAAAGTCCAACTTTCTAGAAAATTCTAAAAGAATTAGAATTTTTTTTAGTAATATTTAGATATTATTTGATAATATATAAATATGGTATTAGCTGATTTTTTTTTTATTGTTTCACTTTCTACACAAAAAAGAAAGAGAAAAACAAGAAGGAAAATGAAGATAAAGGAAAAAAAAAGAGAAACAAGGAGGTAAGCCATTGTAATTCTTTATGATAGTTTGAGTAAAAATTTAAGAAAAAATATTGCTGATTTTGTAGTTGTAAAATATAATTTATTTTATTTTTAAAACTTTTCTGATTTAGTAATTTTAAAACAAAAGTTGTTTTGTAATTATTTTCAACAATATGCACATGTTTTATATATATTTATATTATTGTTTTTATGAGTTTAAAACATAGTAGTAGTAGTTGTTTTATTTAAAAAGAATTTATTATATGCTTGTAATTGGTTTATACATGTTATATACGTATTTTTACATGCTAAAAATAAAATACAACAACTATGAAAGTTACTGTTTTTACATAAAATTGATATAATATGTATGCTAGATTGAATAATCAAAAGTTATTTTATACGTAATTTATACGTGTTTTATACATATTTATACATGTTAAAAATAAAATACAACTATGAAAGTTATTGTTTTTGTATAATATTTTACTATGTATACTAAATTGAATGCTCAAAACATCTGTTACTTAATACATACTTTATACATATTTTATATGTATTTTATACGTATCAAAAAGAAAAATACAGCAACTATATAAGCTGTTGTTTTTACATACATTCAAATATTTTGTTCATATTTTATAGGCATGCATGATTTCGAATATGTTAAATTAGTGGACAATTTACTTTAATCGTTTTGGTGATGGGTTTCCAAGAAATGTTTCTAATTAAACAATTGGGTAATAAAAATAATTTATTAAAATAAATATGAGAACAAGTTCTTAATTGATTGCCGTGTTTTTTAAAATACCTAGTTAGTGAAATGCTTTGGCGTATGCGGTATAAGACACGAAAGAGAGAAAAAATGAGGTGATGCTTCATTCATACATTGTGTAAGACATGAATGAGAGAAATGCTTCAACTAATGGTCGTGTAAGACATGAAAGAAAGAAAAAGAAAAGAGAGATGGGACTGTACATTTAAGAGCGGACTAGGTATTTAAAACACGTGTATGTTTTACTTTCAATACGTTTTGAAAAGAAAATAAATACTTATATGTAGTATTTTAGTGATTTATTAAAGAGATTGTGAAAATCTATAAAGAATAACATGTTATAACATTTTCGAACCGATGTGTTATTCTAGGATAATAGTTGCGTTGTTTAAGTTCTTATGTATTATGAGATGCATAAGAACACAACATCATAATAGAAACATCACAACAAGAATCCAGAAATTTATTTTTCATTTTTAATAGAGAACAAGATGTAAATAGTTGTATGATTGATAGAGATTATCGAGGATCACATGCACGCCAGATTGGTATAGATGAAGATGGTTAGTTAATGATTATTAATAGTCTAGAGTAGTCAAGAAAGAATGACCTACTTGATTTGGCTCGTTTCTTAAGGCCTTGGTCAATGGCCAACCTGAACCGGAAAACAGTTACTCAAGTTGTGGCAGAGATTGGCCATAAACTCAAGAACTAACGGTGGAGTTCCACACTGATGAAGTATTAAAATAATCGTATTTTGACTGAGATGTTCACATCAGTCATGACTCTCAACTCTCTATTATAGTACTCTATTATTTGATGTTTTATTATGAACTCAAGTTGTGGCAGATTTTTAATTGTGTTTCAATTTCATACTAGATTTTATGACATCATTGTTCAATTATATGTTGAATATCAAACATGCATGATTTACGAATTCCTAGAATGTTTAAATTGCATATAAGGTGCTATTTTTTAGAATTGTAAGATTCCCTTACTGGGTAACTCCCTTGTTACTCACCTCTATGACATCACAAATTTCAAGTGCATCCTTTCGAATAAACTCATTGTCATGGCTTTATAGATGATCAGTCCAAGCTTTCAAGAGTGGAGCATGGGTACTACTGGTGAGTTTCGAACTAGAGTTTGGTTTGAGAATATAAATATGTTTTGTTGGATAATGATCAGGTATGACATATAGTTATTTATTTGTCGTTTATGTTTATATATTGACTATCATGATATGGGTTATATATCAGGTCTTTGGATTCAACTTGGGAATCATGAGGATTAGGGTTGAGTTTTTGGGGCGTCATAGTAGGGCTATTGATGGATCGGATCAGACCCGAAATCCGATAACTTCGAGTCTAGATTGATGTTTTGGATTTCAATAAGGATTCGATCTGATATCTTACTAGATAGGAACTGGATCAACCATGTCCCGATCTAGTAAGGACTTGATCTAGTTACATGTTAGAAAGTATATAAATTATATTATATATTTATTGAAATGTGTGACGTTGATTTAGATTTTGTATATAAAATCGGATTTGGCCTGATCCGATATTTATTGGATCAATACCAAATAAATTTTGATTCGATCTGAATCCGATCCATTGATAGCCCTAGTGGACCAGGCTTAGACTAAGGTTTTATTTATTAAATAGGGCCCAGGCTCATATTTAGATGGGTTGGGTTAGGGCCTGATTTTTTAGATTAAAAGGCTCGGCCTATTTAAAGCCCGACCCATCCCGGTCCATTGACAACCCTAATTTATATACTAGATGATTTGGTGAGTCAACTCTATTTTTGGGATTAAAGATTTTTATCTGAAGTTGTAAATCCCACCCACATAGGTGGGAGTTGTAACTCCTTTAAAAATGGGAGTTGAGGACCTTCTTGAAGTTGCAACTCCATGGAATTGGTGAACCAAACAACCAATTAGGATTCTAACGGGAGAGTTGTAATTCCAACTCCCATTTCCAAACACGCCCTTAGTGACACATAAAGGATCTTCCTCTAAGATTAGCCATGGGGGTAGATATCAATATTTAGGATTCGGATTTAAATAAGAATCTAGCTTAGAGGTTGTTTTACATGTCCAACCTATGAGAATTGTTGACCCTTTTTCTGCATTAGAAGGGAAAAAAATTCCAAGGATTCAGATATTTAATGAAAAAATCAACGGAGGAATGTGAATCTATGGATTTCGTTGGTATTCAGGATTTAAAAACTAATGATGAATGGTTTTCATGGAGCAATAAATCTTTTGGGTCTTGAAGAATACTTTGCAAATTGGATAGGGTATTAATTAGCATGGCGTGGATAGTTACTTTTCCACAGATGATTCTCACTTATTTTGCCATGTGGGGTGTCAAATCATTTTGATTATCGCTTTAGAGCTTGGAATAGAGAATATTTTGATTTTGTTCACTATCGAAATATTCAAGCTAAAGGTAATCTTGTTCAGATTCAGAGACAACCTATGGATAGGGTTTTTCAGGTTCAGGAGGCCGAAGCATTGAAAGTGTATAATGCAGAACTTGATGAAGAGGAAATTTTTTACATACAAAAATCAAGAGTTTAGTGGCTTAGGGAGGGAGACCGAAATTCTAGATTCTTCTACAGTTCAATAGCCTCTAACATCGCTAGAAATGGAATCATGGAATTGGAGACAAATCAAGGTGAATTGATCATAGATGAAGATAGTAGTAGAGCCTGGGCAACACGGTTCTATTCAAAAATGTTTCAGAATTCCAGCCCGAATGTAAGTTTTCAAATTCCTTTTAATTCAAAATTTATAGAGGAAAATGTGCATATTTTATTGAATCATGTAGACAAGAGACAAAATCTTTAATTTTTTAGTCTCCAAGGAATAAAGCTCCGGGGCCAGATGGATTTGGTATGGAATTTTTCACCTTTTTCTGGGATATTGTGGGGAAGAATGTTTGTGATGTAGTTATAGATATTTCAGACATGGGAAGATGTTGAAAGAAGTAAATGCCACTTTGCTCTGCATAATCCCTAAGGAGGAGAATGCTAAGAGACTTGAGGAATTTAAACCGATAGCCCTTTGTAATTTTGTCTACAAAATTATCTCCAAAATCCTGTCTAATTGATTAGCCTTGTGTCTTTCCTCCTTAGTCTTCCCCCATCAATCAACTTTCGTTAAAGGTAGGAAAATTTAAGATGACGTTATTCTTGCCTATGAAATGGTCCATAACTTCCATCTTTCTAAATCTCCTGAATCTATTTGTGCTTAAATAGACTTAAGAAAAGCCTATGATTGTGTTAACTGGAATTTTTTTAAGTTTGTGCTTTAATAATTAGGTTATCCTTCAATTTGGGTGGATCTGTCTTGGAATGTGTGTACACCGAGTTTTTCTATTCTCATTAATGGAACTTCTCATGTTTTTTTAAAATTAATCGAGGTCTCAGACAGGGTGATCAATTGTCTCTTTACCTCTTCACGATTATTATGAGGCCTTTTCGTGCCTACTTAACCATAGACTATCCTCCAATTCTATCTTGTTATGTAATGTTATGGGGATTAGAGGTGTATCGCATTTAGTCTTTGTGGATGATGTTTTGATTTTTTCTCAGAATGACTTATCTTCAATTGAAAACATCCTGAATAACTTTGCTTAGAGTGGTCCTTCCCTTTTCCGATCTATTCATCCAATTAGTTGGGATAAGGTGTGTAAACCTCTTGATAAAGGAGGCCTTGGCATTCAACGCCTCAGGGATAACAATAAAATTGGCATGGAAAAACTCTATTGGACATTGGTGGAAAATGAAACTATTTGGGCAAAGTTGATGGGGGATAGATATATGGCTAATGGAAATATTTGGGGTTATCAAGCTCTGAATAATACTTCATGGGCTTGGAGAGGCATTTTGAAAGCGCGTGATTTGATACGAAAACAAATCCGATATATAGTTGGGAATGGAGAAAACACGTTGATATGGAGGGACCCCTGGTTAGAAGAAGAGAGTATTATCTCGAGATATGGGAACCATATTGTAAACCAATTTGATAGTATGCAAAAGTTTGAGTTTTTTTTTTTTTTGATTATTGTTGTTGGGTATTCCCAACGCCATATAACGAACGTATGACTGCTGTGGAGAAGTTGATCAAGTCCAAAACAGTTCCAAGAAGGTTGATGAATGATAAGATAGTCTGGGCGTTGAATCGTAGTGGCAAGTTCACAGCTAAATCTGCTTATCTATCTTTGTGTGATGATATCAATTCAGTGGAAGGGAAAAAAATCATTTGGAGAAAAAGATATGTATCAAGGTTCTCTTTTATAGCTTGGTTAGCTATGCATAGGAAACTCTCTAATATCGAAAATCTTAATAAGAGAGGGTTCCAATGGCTCTCTCGTTGTCAGTTGTGTTTCAAGAACCATGAAACGAATGATCATTTATTTTTTGGTTGTTATTTTACTAGTTGGGTATGGAACCAATGCTTGAGAAGGTTTGGAATTTTAAGGGAGGGTTCAGGATCGGTCATAGTGGAAGTTTTGGTGATTAAAAAGCTTTCAGATGCCGAGTAAACACATCACTCAGATGTTGGTTACTTCCTTATGTGCCGCTATTTACTTCTGCTGGAGAGAGAGGAAGAAAAGGGTACTTGAGGAGAGATTGACATCTAAGGAGGTAGTGTTTATAAGCAAGTGGAATCAGATCAACATAATAGATGGTTCACAGTCTTTGTGGGGGCAGGATTCGACTTTATAGGCAGAGATAGCTGTGGGACTATTCGTTTTGCAGGTTGGAGTACTTCTATTGAAGATGACATTATAAAGATTGAATTAGAAGTGATTTTAGAGGCAATGAAACTTGCAAAGATGCGGAATCTTCAAAATATCCTAATTTCATCAGACTCACTCTATTCAATCAAGAACATCAACAAGGAGATAGAACCAGCCTGGAGTTACTTATAAATCATTGCTGAGATTAATTAACCATGTGTTTCCTTTACAATATGTAGGTTTGAATTCTTTTGGAAAGAAACAAACCGAGCTACTGACTTTTTAGCTCGGTTGGGCTCATATGCGGAGCAATTTTTGTAATTGAAGATGAAGAGAATTTTCCACGAGAGCTTATGCGAATTGTAGAGGAAGATCTTACATGTATATACACTCCACAGTAGTGTTCACTCGATAGTCGGCTGAGTTTCAAGTTGACACTATAGTAAAATTAGCAATATTAGGTTGACTCGCGACCTAGAATGGTGTCCCATTTCTATAGTAACATATGATGTTTATATGGAACTTTTTGGTTGGAGATTCAATACATTGCGTTGCATGCCATGTAGAGAGCCCGATGTGTTTAAAACTCCTACCAAAAGGTATCACGCAGCCCCGTTCCTATAGAATAGGAACGGGACACCATTCTGGATCCTAATACTATTAGGTTTACCGCTGCATGTGTAATATTAGATTTACCCTTCGATTGATAGTCAAGATCCCTTTTTGTTGATGAATTAACGATTTTTCAAAACACCCTTCGAAGCTTAAATTATTAAATTAAAATTTGAATAAAAAAAAAAAATCCACCATTTATTCATAAATTTTTGGCCGAGGTCAAACCTAATCTCATATTTCAGGGGGGTAAATTGAATATCTCACATTTAACAGGGGGTTATACTAAATTACCCAAAAGGAAAGACCTAGAACAAGAAGATAAATATATATATATAGGGGGGCGTTCAATGGCCAACTTTTTAGCAAACTTTTTGGCAAACATTTTCAAAACATGAGTTAGAGGTTTTGGAATGGGCTGATTTTTGGTGAGGAGGATCTTCAGTGGAGATCATCATCACCAAAAATCAGCCATTCCAAAAACTTCTAACCCCATCAAAAACAGTTTACAAAAAATGGACGGTCCACGATTTTTCAGCTGGTAAACATGGGTTAGAAGTTTTGGAATGGGCTGATTTTTGGTGAGGTGATCTACTCACCGTAGTGATCATCCTCACCAAAAATCAGCCCATTCCAAAACCTCTAACCCATGTTTTGAAAAATGTTTTGCCAAAAAGTTTGCTAAAAAGTTTGCCCTTGAACGCTACCCATATATATATATATATGGACACCATTCTGGATCCTAATACTATTAGGTTTACCGCTGCATGTGTAATATTAGATTTACCCTTCGATGATAGTCAAGATCCCTTTTTGTTGATGAATTAACGATTTTTCAAAACAACACCTTCTAAGCTTAAATTATTAAATTAAAATTTGAATATAAAAAAAAAATCCACCATTATTTCATAAATTTTTTTGCCGAGGTCAAACCTAATCTCATATTTTTCAGGGGGGTAAATTGAATATCTCACATTTAACAGGGGGTTATACTAAATTACCCAAAAGGAAAGACCTAGAACAAGAAGATAAATATATATATATATATATATATATATATATATATATATATATATATATATAGGATCAGGTTCAAACAAACGACAACCATTTCAACACACATATAGACAACGTGTTTTGTCTTATATGGGCAAAAATGTTTGGAATGGGCTGATTTTTTGTGAGGATGATCTCTGTGGTGAGGAGATCATCCTTGCCAAAAATCAGCTCATTCCAAAACTTCTAGACCGTCCAATTTTTGTAAATCAATTTTGATGGGGTTACAAGTTTTGGAATGGGATGATTTTTTGCCAGGATGATCCCCTCATCACAGAGATCATCCTCACAAAAAATCAGCTCATTCCAAACATTTTTGCCCATATAAGACAAACACGTTGTCTATATGTGTGTCGCAATGTGTGTTGCAGGAACCCGACCCATATATATATATCTTCTATTACCCTATGTGTTTTGTCCTACATGGGTTAGAAGTTTTGGAATGGGCTGATTTTTGGTGAGGATATCATCCTCACCAAAAATCAGCCCATTCCAAAACTTCTAACCCCATAAAAAATGATTTACAAAAAATGTACGGTCTACAATTTTTCAACTTGTAAACATGGGACTAGAAATTTTATAATGGGCTGATTTTTGGTGAGGAGGATCTTCTAACCGTAGAGATCATCCTCACCAAAAATCAGCCCATTCCAAAACTTCTAACCCATGTAGGACAAAACACGTAGGGTAAAGTGTAGTGTGCCGAACGGGACCCTATATATATATATATATAATGGAAGAAATTATATGAACATAAAACGGAGTGCGATGGTTACCATGATGAAGTTCCATGTTCGACCTGGATCATTGTAACGAGCAAGCAAACAACCCTCTTTAGGTTTGAGACCATCTCTAACAAGTGTGGATCGAAGCATTTCCTCTTTTTCGTAAACAATTTCTTCTGTTGGTTTTCCACTGAACTTGGAAACTGCTGCAATGCCTCCTTCCACCTTTCTCAAGTTAAGTGACTCTTGATTGGGATCTGGTAAACTGATCTAGATGCATGGTTAAGATATTAAAATATAGAAATTAACATCATCTTTACTATATCTTACCGGAAAATGTTCGAGTGATATTAAAATTGACATTGTTTCACACATTGCTGATGTGGATGTGTCTTGTGTGTTAGGAACCATCGATGCTTTTCATTGAGATATGAGTAAAAAACATTTATGGTGTTGTGGCCACCTCCACCTGAGCAATGTGTGAAATGATGCCGAATTTTAATATCACTCCAGCATGATTATATTATTATATAATGAGAAAAGGCAGAGTAGGAGTGGTTAACACAGAAATTTGAGTGGTCATAAATGCCCCTATTTTTATATTTAAATTTAACAATCAGAGACATTTTGGTAATAAATCTAGAAAATTGCAACCTACAATTCTATAATCACGTTGCTTAACTTTCAAAATAATAAAAGTATTCTTTTTAAGTATGTAATTTTCAAAAACATTTAATCAATATTTTAAATTATAAATAAAGCCCTTTGATACATGTGTGTTCGCACATGCCACCTAATATATAAAAAAGTCCGACTAGCCTTACTATGATAGTGAGGAAAAAAGGTCTTTCTAAGCCTAATTCACCATCAAAAAGACCTTGAGATGTGCAAAACAAGTCTTTGAGGTTCATGACAAATCTCAAGGTTTTGTTCTACACATCTTGAGGTCTTTTTTTATGATGGTTGAGACTTAGTAACGCATTTTTTTCACTATCATAGTAAGAAAAGGGTTTCTCTATGTATACCGACGGAAAATCAAATAGCAGTTTTTAGACACTAAAATTTGGAAGACCAAAAATGCCCCCACTTTTACATTTAATCATACTATTGTCATTGGCCATTTTCGTCATCTAAATTTAGAAGGCCAAAAACGTCCCCTCTTTTGATTTCAATGATTTGGATTGTTAATCTCAACATTTCAAAAAGGAAGTGAGGGGGCATTAAGAAGAGAAAGATCACTAAATGAACCATCAAGTTACCAAGCTAAAGGTGCCACTTAACTAAGTGGTAAAGGCTTGAGGGGAGTTGATCCCCTTAACATAGGTTCAAATCCTATTGAACCCACCTTCACCTTCATTAACCACTTACCTCTTGCTTGCTTAAAAAAAAAAAAAAAAAATACCAAGAAAAATATTAGGGGGGATTTAGAAAGAAGTCCCTCTTGCAAGGCGATCAATTTTCCCCAAGTAACATGTGTAAGGAAAATAGGTATACAATAATTTTTTTTATTTTTTTATTTTTATTTATTTATAAAATTGGGTATACACATTAATTTGAAATAGTTACAAAAAATGGATATATGCCCATTCTAGTAAATATCATTTTAGTCCAAAATGGGTTATGTCGTCTGCCAATATCTAACTTAAATTACATCTATGCCCTTAATTTAAGTTGTTCTTTTTTAAAACCATGCCCATTTAGAGCAAACATCCTAAGCACTTTTTTAAAATCATACCTATAGAGGCGAAATCTTGGATGGCCATCAGTTTCTCAAGATTTACCTCTAACAATCAATCTTCATTGTTTTTTATGCACTAAAAAATGATCAAAAATCACACAGACAAATAACAAAAGAGGAGGGAAAAAAAAAGGGAAGACAAGAAGCAAGATTTGTTAACGAGGTTCGTCCCAAAATCAGACTATGTCCTCGGATTCCGAAGATCCATTCCACTATTCTTCAAGCCATTACAAGATTTACAAGTCATAGTCTCCTCTCCACTTCTTTTTTTTTTCCTAAAAGCCCCACTTTCTCTACCTATTTGTTTTCCTTATATAGATAGAGAGACAAATCCTAAAAGAAAAGTCAAATCAAATTAAGATTCTCTACAAAATCTATCCATATCTAAAAATAGATATTCTTTAGTCAATTAGGAGACTTTGTGATTCTGAGTTAGATTATAATCTTAACTAAAAATCTAATTAAGGATAGATTTTGTAGAAAATCTTGATTTGATATGACTTTTTTTTAGGGTTCGTCTCTCTATCTATATAAGAAGAATGAATAGGTAGAGGAAAAGGGGGGGGGGGGCTCTTAGGAGAAAGAAAGAAAGTAGAGAGGAGGCTAGGACTTGTAAATCTTGTAATGGCTTGAAGAATAGTGAATTGGCTCTTCGGAGCCTAGGGATGTAATTCGATTTTGAGACGAACCCCGTAAACAAATCTTGCTTCTTGTCTTGTCTTTCTCTTTTCCTTCTCTTTGGTTATTTGTCTGTGTGATTTTTTATCATTTTTAGTGCATCAAGAACCAAGGAGATCGATTGTTATGGGTAAATCTCGAGGAACCGACGGCCATATGAGATTTTACTTCTATAAATTTGCATCGTCCGTGGGAACAAATCAAGAACACTCACGAAAACTACATGGTAGAGTGGATTAATGAATGGTGAGGGAATTTTGGGCACCTTATTGGATTCTAATTTGGTTATTAAACCCTTTGATCGGTATGGGTTTCATCAGATAAAAAGTAGTGGCACATCAGGAAATCACAGGTAGTAATTTAATTGTGTCTTTATGGTGGTGACGATCAATTGTACAAGGTGCTAAGTTAGTGTTGTTCGGGGAAACAATCATTGGAAGATGCATGAGAGAAAGAAACGTGTAGATTACTAAACTTTAAATGTGGTGTTGTATCAACATCAAGAGAAAAAATAAATACAAAAGGTAAAAAGGTAAAGGTAATGCTATTAATACTACCAAGGTATTCTAATATAACTATGTGAAAGGTATGATGATTGGTTTGTGTACAACATGAAGATATAAAATAAGCGGCAGGTTGCAAGGTCTTTGTAACTCTACTCCAACTTGATGGGCAGAGCACAGAGTTGGGCACAACCACTTGGCTCCTTTGGGGTTGCAAAGTCTTTGCGACTCTACTTTGATATGATGGGCAGAGCATAAAGTTGGATGTGACCGCTTGGCTCATTTGGGATTGCAACGTCTTCGTGACTCTACTCTGATATGAAGGGTAGAGCATAGAGTTGGGCGCGACCGCTTGGTTCCATTGGGGTTGCAAAGTCTTTACGACTCTACTCTAACCTAATGGGTAGAGTGTAGAGTTGGGCGTGACCTTGCTCTATCCTGAGTAGTAGATTAGAGCAGACTGTATAGGTAAAACAGAGTAGGACTGTGTTGGTAGAATAGAGCAGGACTATGCAGTAGAGCAGAGCATAGTAGGACTGTGCAGGTAGAGCAAAGTAGACTATGTAGTTAGAGCAAAACATACTGTGCAGGTAGAGCAGAGCATGACTATGCAATAGAGCAGAGCAGAGCAGGACTGTGTAGGTAGAGCAGAGTAGGACTGTCCAGATAAAATAGAGTAGGATTGTAAAAGTAGAGCAGAACAGAGCATGATTATGCAGGTAGAGTAGAATAGAACT
Organism: Akebia trifoliata; assembly: GCF_017979445.1. Classification (NCBI taxonomy): domain Eukaryota; kingdom Viridiplantae; phylum Streptophyta; class Magnoliopsida; order Ranunculales; family Lardizabalaceae; genus Akebia; species Akebia trifoliata. Next base: position 13,103,928 of record NC_141386.1, read on the forward strand.
GTGTAGGTAGAGTAAAGTAGGGTCGACAAAGTTATCTTGCGTGAAAGAGTAGCCTTGAATGGCTTAAGGGTCTTGAATGGCTAATGTCTTGAGTGACAACTCTATAGTGAGAAGATGAGGGCTGAATAACCAAGACGTCCTGAGTAACTACAAGGTTCCAAGAAACCATCGTTTCCTCAGAGAAAGAGCAAAAAACAATATTTTCATAAAGTAAAGTGAAGACACAAGAGTAGTATAATATTCTCATAAGTGGATCTCGACCTCACCAATCTCTACTGACGAAAAGGGGGCTAACTATAAAGGGTAAAATCGGTATTAGGCACATGACGCAAATAAGACGAATATAGATGATCGATCACATGATAATTCATGCATATCTCGAGGCATTGATATATCCTTGATTAGATTTTTAGTTAAGATTGTAATCTTACCCAGAACAGAAAGTCTCCTAATTGACTAGAAAATATCTATTTGTAGATGATAATGATAGATTTTGTAGAGAATCCTTATTTGATTTGACTTTTCTTTTAGGGTTTGTCTCTCTAGTTATATAAGGAGAATGAATAGGTAGAGGAAATGGGGGCTTTTAGGAGAAAGAAATGGAGAGGAGCCTAAGGCTTGTAAATCTTGTAATGACTTGAAAATAGTGGAATGGCTTTTCAGAGCCCGGGGATATAGTCCGATTTGGGACAAACTCCGTAAAAAAATATTGCTTCTCGTCTTCTCTTTGGTTATTTTTCTGTGTGATTTTTGATCATTTTTTAGTGCATCAAGAACCATGAAGATCGATTGTTAGGGGTAAATCTTGAGGAACTGACGGCCATCCAAGATTTTGCCTCTACAATACCCATTTAGAGGAAACCACAGTTATACTTTTATGTTTAATATTTAACAAATGCCTATAGTTTGTACGAAAAATCATGTAAATGGATGCATCTTTTGTGGGGGATAAACATCCCACTCCAGCTACAGTGGAGTGGGGTGCACAATATTCCATTTTATTACCTTTCCTCTGCAGCCCCTTGAACTTTATTGTCTTTCCTCCCCCCACCTTTTTAATAATATCCCTCCAATTTTAGGATAAATTCCCAAATACTTACAATTATTTAATGTAATTCCAACCGTACATTACAGGTATTTACATGGTTTTCATTTCATTACTTTAGGGCCAAATTACTCATATTGTGACTGAGAATTATAAGATTACCATCAAAAGTAAATGACATTGTTGTAAATCAATTGCATGTTTACCAAAACCATCATAATGGATTTGGCATGTTTATTTGCAATTAAAATTGTTCAATTTCTTAGAAATATGCATTATTATTATAAATTCAAAAAATAAAAAACATGGAGGAAAACTTGTTAAAGAGGAATGTTATAGATCTTTCAATGTCTTAATTAACCTTTGTCAACTTCTAGAACATTTTTGTCAACGTTTCTACAGATGTTTGTCAACCTTATTCTTCATATTTATTAACTCATAATAATTTTATTGTGATTATCTTAACTTAAGAGGAAAATATAATTTCAAGAATTAAAATATGATTTTAGCAGACATTGTATCCACAATTGATATTGAGTAAATTATTGATATTGTGTATATTTGTCGAATTAATACATAGTTATATGCATGTTTGTTAAAGACTAATATTGAGAAAATTATTCATATTATGTATGGTTTTTCGATGTAATGCATGGTATTATGTAAAAAATTACATTGAAGAAAACTTGATAAGAGAGAATGTTATAGATCAGTCAACGTCATTGTTAACCTTTGTCAATCTCTGGGCATTTTTTTCCAACTTTTATACACATGTTTGTTGACCTTATTATGCATATTTGTAATCTCATGAAAATTTGATTGTGATTATTTTAACTTAAGATAAAAATATTATTTCAAGAATTAAAGTATGTTTTGCAGCAAAATATCAAGATGGCAGTATATCAGCAAAATGGTCAATCATTTGTTAAACGAACATAAAATATTGAGGAACAAAGGTATGTCTTCTTATCCTTTTTGTTGAACCCTAACTCTTGTTGTTCATCTTCTTCGTAGTTTTACGGAAAAAAATGATGGAGGGTCGCAAAATCAAAATTTTTTAACATATTTTTATCTAATTCGTTGCAAAATTCTTTCGATTTTGATTAGGTCTTGAATAAACACATCGTTAGTAAGTATATTTTGTCTAATTCCGAATCCAAAGTCTGAATTTTTTAACATATTTATGTGTAATTCCTCACAGAATCAATTTTTTTTTTACCATAATATTATGTACTTTGTTTGTGAAATCAAATTATTTAAAACATTATACAATTGACAAATTGATCTATTTATGTTGGAAAAATTCATCATTTATAATGTACATATAAGATTGATAATCCGATTTTTTAACATTAAGTCATATTGACAAATGTACAAGTAAGGTTGACAAATGTATATGTTATGTTGTTAACTTTACATAGAATAGTTGAAAAGTATACAATGTGTTGTTAATAAATCTATAAGTTATGTTGATAAATATATTAGTAGAATTGACAAATATAATATGTTATGTTGAAAATTTTATAGTCTTAACAATTTTGACTTTTTTTCGAAGGAAAATGAAGTAATATAAATTTCATGATTACAACCAAATCGTCTGTATAGAAGCTCCACACCTTCTTGTCAAATGTCATAGATGAGGAGAATGATACATTTAAGGAGACATGCTTTGGATATTTATTTCATCTTGATGTATTTAAAATGCAAACTATGATCTTTGTCCAAATGTTGAAGAGATATATGGGTAATATTACTTCACTTCTTAGGATGGAAAAAATCAAAATAAAATATATTGTCACCTTTAGTCCCTTCCTCAAATGCTTGTAAAAGAAGATAAACTTAAAGCATGAAGGAGATGAAAATCAAAATAAGTTTTTTTTCTTTTCGTGTACAAAGGAAGGAGAATGAAGAAGGAAAAATAAGATGAATATATTGATGAGAGAAATGAAGAAGAATAAGAGAAAGCTTGTAGAAGAAGACAAAAAGGTCCTTTGAGCCTATGTTGTACCATACACTTCCTAGACTTGCTCATGTCAATTGGCCAATCTCATGTAAACCCATTTTTGATGGCATTTTGGTTACATACGAGAAATACAATAACTTTTTAGTTATACAACAAAACTAGTGTCACTTTGATAATATTCGATAATTATTGTAATTATTTTAGAATTTATCCTCAAGTTTACTATCTTTCCTCTTTTATCTCCTTTTTCAATAATACCCAACTAACTTTACTATCTTTTCTCTTTTACCTTTTTAACCTCAAAGAGGATGCATGTGTTGTAGGCATGGGCAAAACTCTAGTTTTTATATATAAAAAATTATTTATGATAAAGCATATCTAATTATGAAATTATGTAATTTTCAAAAAAGTCGATACCATTTTTGTAATTCTCCCTTAATTTTATTTTTCTTGAAATCAAACCAAACACCTAAAATAATTTATAATAGCTTTACCTACTCAAATCTTTCTCCAGCGGTAGAACTATTTGGATTGATATTTTGGATAATTTAGCATCAAATGCCTGGGTGAAGACTGGAGTTGTCATTGGAATTTTTTCCTTTGAGGAATTCTTCCCAAAAATATATCTGAAAGAGAGAGATAAAAAAAAATATCAATTATACACCAACACAAAATATATATATATATATATATATATATGGTTAGGATATGTTGATTCCTAAGAATGACTCATGAAAGAAACACATGATCCCAACCCTTATATATAGATATATTATCTAACAAAAATGGAATTAAAAAAATTACTCACCCTGCAACATCATTAAATCCAGTTGACCCAGACAACTTGTCACCATTCGTCTCTACAACCACAAACGAAGAGTACTTCCGGACCTGTGATTACACCTAGAGTTATAATCCATAATCCAAGATAGAAATCTATTTAATTAGGCCTCAATTATGAAACAAGTTTGAGATTTTGGTTCTTGACATAGACCTTCAAATATAGGAAAAATGTTAAATGAACTAAAGAACCTTACATAGCATGCATGAGGTACTAATTTTGACCACATGGTTTGTCCCTATTCAATGAACCTTACAGAGATTGAGTTTTATGGATGGAAAGACAACCTATCTCTATGGACAACATCTTTATGTGGAACTAAAAACATGATGAGGTGTTATATTGATATAGAGCAAAACAATTTAAGAACTCTAAAATATAAATTTAAAAAAAGACAATTTTACATCGTGTGATTTAGTTTATAAATTTGGGAGTCTGGTTGGTAGTAAATTTTCAAGGCCTTTGTCTTAAAAAAAGTTTTGTTTTTTGTTTAAATATAACATAGACCATAAATTCTAGAGGGTTGTATCATTTGGTCGAATATGAAAGTCCACATTGCCCAAATGAGAACTGACGTAACGGAAATGTGTGAATTAATAGATTCAAAAGAAATTAAGAGATTATTTTCACTAGAACACACAAAACCAATTTAAATGAATAAATTCAAGCTTGAAAAATAAGAGAAAACTGGAAAAAAATTTGAAATAAGATAAATAACTAAATTCACTATCTATTGAATGAATTATTATCTCAAAATTCATATATGAAGTTCATTACATAGATAACTTTGTCATAATAATTAGAAACCTTTTAAAATATTAAAAAGTAACTTTTTAATATATTTATAATATAATACAAACTTTCTAAACTTATTATAATTTAATTTGGACGCTTTTAAACACTTTTAATTATAGTCTAAACAATAAAAATGAATTTAAACAAAAATAAAAACTAAATAAATTGGAAACTAACAACAAATAATACTCTTAAAGTAACTATGAAATACAAATTTTGATAGAACTAGAAAATAGAAATAAAATCAACTAGATTTAGAAACTAATAAATACTATAACTAGAATTGTAGATGTCCTACATCTAGCCCTCATTTTTGGAAAAAAACACGCCCTGGAGTTGTTCTTGAGGATCTTTTTTTGTTATGTTTTCCATTCAACTATTGTTGTAATTTACTTCTAGTGATATTCATTCTTTAGGCTTAATTTAGAGACTGCACCTGACAATAGCATATCATCAAGAAAATTCATCACATAAGCATTATAATTTAACTTCTTCAAGATACGAAGGGGATCTAATTTTCTTCAACTTGGTCTTGTTGTAATTTCCAATAGGAAAAAAATCTTTACTAAAATAAACCATAACCAAGTTTTTTTTTATACCACTTGAATATTTTATACTTACTGACATAGGCTTTGTACTTGCTAGTAGAAGCTTCAAGGTTAGTTTTTACTTGTTCCTTCAATATGTCATGCTCTTTTGAACTCATGTTATAATTGGATAGATTTGGGAGACTTGCATCGGGTAATAAATCAAGGCGGTGTTGTATATTCCTTATAGGAAGCAATGGATCCGACATTTTCGAAGGAAGAACATAAAAATATTCCTCAAGAAAGGATTGTATTTGATGAGAAACTTGAATAAGAATGTCTCGATTGGAAAGTTGACTATCATCGCGAACACTTGACATATTTCTTTCAAGTCCCCATTGATGTTAATATTGTAAAACCCCAAATTTTTGATTCGTATCTCGAGGAAAATAAATAATAGAATTTTGAAAATCTTGAAAGTAAGACTTAGGGGTAAAATTTTAGGAGGTTTCTGATCATTTTTAAGAAAATTTGATCTCACCAATGGATTCAAAATGATTGAAAAACATACTTTAGCCTGTAAACACGCTCAAATACGAGTTCGAACATAAAAAGTTACAAAATCCGTGATTATCGAGTCGGACCAGGCTAAAATAGTGACTTTTTTTCTAGAGAAAGAATTATTAAGATCCGATCATATCATTGGATTTGTAACGAAAAGTTATTGAATATGGACTATTTATTTGTCATTTTTGGAGCATAGAAAGTTGAATTATCGCCAAAAACGAAAATGACGTCAATTTTATGGGTTACCTCAGGGGAAAAATGTAAATTTTTGTTAGAGATAAAATTTATAGAAATTGACCATACCATTAGATCCGGAACGAAAAATTAGGCAAAATAGAGTATCTATTTATCAGTTTTGATGTCCGGACGGTCAAGTTATTGTTGATTGAAACAATAGGCAAAATACCGATTTTGTCCCAAGATATGTATAAATAAGATTTTTTAATTTTTTCACTATTCACTTTCGTTTTAAACGACCCAAAATCAGCCAACCCATTTTGTTTTTTTTTTTTAAATCATTTTTTCTTTGATCTTCCACCTCAGATCCCTTGCAAACGGCTCGTCGTCGACGACCGACGCAGAAGGAAGAAACGTCCGCAATTGCGTTTTCTACAAAACCCACCCAACCTCTTTCATTTCACTTTCTCTTTCATCCCGTATCGTCAAAAATCAGCCGTATATATATACAGGAGTTTCGAAACTTCGACTTCGAATTGCCTGTTTCGGAGTCAAACTTCCGTCGCAAAAGGGAGAAAAGATGACGGCGTCGAGATCTTCAAAACCACCAGGTTAGATTCAAAAATCAATTGTCTCGAACTTTGAGCCATCTCGATTTTCTCACCATTCATCTCAATTTTTGCGCACGTTCTTCTATCCTTTCGCACAGAGATTCTAAGGAACTCTCAATTTCTATTAGTAATCGTAGATTGTGAAAATTGCATTTAGGATTTTATTAAAAATTGGTGGTGAATTTTCAAAAATATAAAATCTTTTTGTTAATTTAAATTCACTCAAGAACTTGCATGTTTGATATGTTTAACTGTATTTTATAATAAAAATATACGTGGGTAGGATATCTCACTAGGTTATTTTTGTCAATTGGGTCATGTGCACCACTTGGACCTCGTTTTGATCTAAGTTTTGATATTTTTTTCAATATTATTGATAAAAATGAATTTCATAGTTGAAAACATGATTTTAATATTCAATGAACACAAATTGAGTTGATGAATATCAAAAAGTGGATATTTTGTTTGAAAAATTGAAAATTATAAGAATCGAAAAAAGGGAAAAAGGGTATGAAATGGTAAAATTTCAGAGTCACACCCGAGGAGTGAAGTCTGCATTTTACATTGTTGTGTTGTATGTAGGTTGGTGAACGAATATCTAAGGATAATATTACTGGTTGCATATTTATTTACTTTTTATTAGCGCGAGGCGCTGTTTACTTTTCCGTTCTGTTATTTTTTTAGGCCGATTGGACCACACTTACATGGTAGGAAACTGGATATCCATTCTCAACCTTGTATTGTTAATTTCTCTTTTGTTTTCAAATAAAAATAATATATATATGTAGCTATTTTGTGAGTTGTTAAAGAGTCTGTAAATGCCTGAAGGGATATTGCGTCATATCATCCGGAGTGATGTACTATCCTGAGATGTACGGTAAGGACCACCAAGCTCATACGTGGTATGATATGCGTATGAGAGTGGAGTCATAACTGGAATCTAAGTTTATTCCTCTTTATCTTTACCAGTGAACTTGTACTGTAAAGGTGGTCGTATACGAATGGTTTGTATATTTGAGAATCACATGTACGCCTGATAGGCATAGATGAAGATGATCAGTCAGTGATCACTAACAATCTATAGTAGTCGAACGTTCTGACACATCGAAAAGAGACCCATTACTTACGATCACGTCAAACGGCCAGCCTGAGCATGATAAATGGTCAACCAAACGTGATAAATGCAGCGACCAGCCACAAAATCAAGAACTAAAAGTCAGTAAATAATTGTAACATCATGTCCTGACTGGGAGCGATCCAGTCGTGAATCCCAACTCTTTAATTTCATTACTCCACCATGTGTATTATGTACATGTTGCCTTATTTTAATATATAAAATGAAATGCAAGTTTAATGTTTCCATTTGATCAATTCGATTTGTATAAAAGAAAATGCTATAGTGAGCACTGTTGGTTGATGTAATATCAGTTTTAAAATGTTTAGTTGCTTATCCCTGACTATATGTATCGTAATTTTTTTTATAAAAAAAAATTGCATATGTTAAAATGATTTAGTATATTTATTCGTTCATGTTAGGAGAGGTTATTGGCAGAAATTGCTTGCTTCCTTACTCGGTAACCATTGTTACTCACCCTTTCCTTATCCATTTTTTTAGTTTCAGATCCGAAGCTTGACGAGGCAGGTATAAAGCACAAGTGAGAATCATCTGGTGGGTCAGATGGATAGTCAGAGTTCGTCACTTGGTGAGTATTGGGGTTATAGCCCCTAGTGGTGTCGATTGTCCAAAAGTAATAAATTTTTTCTGAGCGTTATGACTTTTGTTAGAGTAAGAAATATTTGTATAATCCTGTATTCTGGTTATTCTTCCGTACTCTGATCTTTCGTACGTTATTAGATGTATATAGGCTTCCGTTAGTATTATATTTTGTATGGATATATGTAGGATTGTATATTGTTTATTAGGTGCAGGTTGAATCGCCTTGGAATGCTAACATAAACAGAGGAGACCATGCCGAAATTTTGAGGTGCCACCTAATACCTTGAGATCTGACATGGGGATTTATGTTAGTGTTTGGCGGGACGCCACAGATATAGCATGTTCCCTTATCTTTGGTTGGTTGGGAAGCCTTGGATTTGGCATAGGAAAGGTGTAGGATCACTTTGACACTACTATGTATGAATGAATAGGTATTGACTTTTTCTCAATAAGTAACATCATTATCTTGAAGTAAAGACCTTCCCAAGAGGATGTGGCTTAGTTTCATTGGAACGATGTCACAAATAACTACATCCTTATATTTCCTAATATAAAAAAAAAAAAGGAAACGTTTACCTGTCACATTCTTCTTGCACTCATCGTCCATCCAACTTATAGAATAAGGTTTAGGGTGATGTGTAGTAGGTAGTTTGAGTGTATCAACCATTGAAATTATATTAACTGAACTTCTACTATATATAATCAATTGATACAACTTGTTTTGCACCTTACATGTAGTTCAGAAAAGACTATGTCAAGTTGAATGATCAACATGTTATTCAGATAATAAGTTGCGAATAACATAGTTGAGATGTTCACATTTTTCTTTTTCATAAGCCTCAAAAATGTCGGCCTTAGCCTTATCATCTTTGAATTCCTTGAACCTCTAGTCTAATTGATCATTTGTTACACAGGATTGGTGTTCTTCAACCATGTTGAAAGTAGTAGGCTCTTATACGTGGCTCTAATATCACTTGACACACCAGAAGTGTGTGAATCAATAGATTGAAAAAAAATTAAGAGATTGTGTTCAATGGAATACACAAAACTAGTTTGAATAAATAGATTCAAGTTTGGAAAAAAAGAAAAACTAGAAAAATAAATTGAAACAAGAGAAATAGATAAATTCAAAATTTATTGAATGAGTTGTTATCTCAAAATCTGAATGTGAAGCTCCTTATACAGGTAACTTCATCATAGCAACTTATAAATCTTCTAAAATACTAAAATGTAACTTTTTAATCTATATCTAATATAATATAAACTTTCTAAACCTATTATAACTCAATTAGGACACTTCTAATTATAGCCTAAAGAATAATAACGAATTTAAACTAAAATAAAAACTAAACAAATTAGAAACTAACATGGAAAATGCTCTTAAAGTAAATATGAAAGAGAAGAATCTTTCTAGAACTATAAACTTGTAATAAAACCTACTAGAATTAAAAACTACTAAAGACTCTAACTAGAATTGTAGATGTCTTACATCAAGAACCTTATTCCATGTAAATTTTTTCATATATATATAAGACTCAGGATCAAATATGGTGTCCCATTCCTATAAAATAGGAATGGTGTTTATGTGGCACATTTTAGTTGGGGTTTGAAACACCTTAGACTCCTAGCCAAGCCGTGCATGAAGCCCAATTTATTTATTTTGCAATAAAAAATTGCCACATGGACATCGTTTTTATCTATAGGAATGGGACACTGTACTGGATCCCAACTCTATATATAAATGCTAATTTCCCTAGCTTCATGGTGAGTTAGCAAATCTGATAACCTAGGATTTTATAAAATTATTCTTGAAAAGCATTTACTATTTTTCTTTCCCTATAAAAAAAAAGTAAGGATGTCTTGATTATTATGCAATGTCAATTTTTGTAAATAACTTTTTTTTGTGATTTTTAAGTTTTTTCAAAATTGTCATAGTAGAATAACATTTACATTTTATTTCACTAAAGAAAAGAATATATAATAAATACTTTTAAAGAGCACTTTTTGAATATTTAAGATTGATGAGGTTATAACTCGCTTTGAAACCTCCATATATATGGTGTGGATGTGCCTCATTCTTTGGAATGACCATAAAGACCATGGGCCCAAGCCACACCACAAGCTTGCAATGATGGAATGGTTGTAAGGCTTCACATGTATCTTCATTGTAAATAATTAATGGGAACAACTATGAACAATGCTGCGACACAAAAAGATGACAATGGATCACGTGAACGAGCAACTTGTCTTTTGCTACCTTCATCGACTAAGGCAACATGCCACTCCTAGTTGTGGACAGCCAATTGAAAAGGGCATTTGGCAGTAATGAGTATGAAAAAGATAAATTTTGGTAAGGAGTGTCAGAGAGCTTGGACAAGGCCACCATTACTAGGTGGCTGCATCCCATTCATCTTTTCTTCAGGAGAAAGAGGTATAAATAGTGCAAGAAAAGAAAATAAAGCTCTTATTCCAAAAATTTAGTTGGAACTTGGAAAAAAAAACAATCATTGAATGGCCATATTCATGGTCTAGACATTGATTGGAACTTTATAATTAAAAACAATTTGGCACACAACATGCCATTAAGTCCTTATCCATGCAAATCACTTGAATTTTCATTTTGGTGTTTTACATTTGACTACTATGTAGGGAGGTAATTGTTAAGAAAATAAGTGCAATCGAACCAAGAGGACCAATCGAAATAAATACAAAACAAGATACAATCACACAAACAAACACAAAGATTTTATGTGGCTCCCTCAAGATTGAGGTACATCCACAGATCACACCAATTACACTATGAAGAGAAAATTCACAGTTACAGATTACACCTTTTCACCAAAAATGAGAAATATAAATACCCCAGGAAACCTAAATATGAATGCCTGGCTTGATTATAGTACCTCTTTGTTGACCAATACTAGCTGGCTTCACAAACCACAACAATCTTCCACTTGGAGATTGATCAAGAGTATCTCCCCAAGAGTAACTTATGATTTCCTATGAAAGACTTTAAAGAAGCTGAGTTTTATTCTCGCGGCACCACCGACAGTGAACATTCAATATTACACTCACGATAGCGCTGGTAAAATAAATTATTTGGTCTTCAATTTGAAAATATGACCGTTGGACCTTAACAGTGCCATCGAGAATTGTCCTGGCATCACCAATAGGTGACCGTTAGCCTACAGATCCCTTCATATTTGAACCCCTTGGTTCATTTATGAGTTGGTCAAAATTGAAAGTACCTTTTCTCTCTCCTCATCTAAGTTTGAGAGCATTTTTTTACCATACCTTGCCATAGTTGAACCCACTTTCAACCCTAACAACCTCGTTGTTTGATTCCCCTTCATCCATCCATCCTTCCTTGTTGACATATTGGAGCATACTCTTGGAGTAAGGAGCACAAGGTTATGGAAGAAGTGGAGCTCAAGGACATGAAGAACTTAAGTACCGGATTGAAATATCTATCGAGTTGAGTCGAGTCCTTGTGAGTGGTTTTTGTTTTTATTTTTATTCAAAAAGATACTTGATTCCTAGTCAAAACCAAGCTGTTGTTAGAATTGAGGACTCTAATCAAGAGACATAGGTTGTGGATTTCCTAAAAACAAAATCCATAAGTTTAAGAGAGAAGATATCGTTATAAAATCATAGATTTAGATTTAGTTTAAGGAAAAAAATCTAATTGGAAGGCCTTTAGGTGAACCATAAAGAAATGTACTTTGTAGTGGATGTAGACAAGTTTCCAAACTACTATAAATCTAATGTCTCTATTTCATATTTATGCTTATGCTTTAATTTTCACATGAATGTACTTGAAGGCTTTGCCATGAATGACATGCTTTAAATTTATGAATTTTTAAGTATTTTACTTTATTTAGCATAGCCTTGAGACCTTGATTTGCTGAGCTTGTTGGTGAATAGATCTAGGTGACTTGAACTTGTCATTTGACTTATCTAGAGAACCTAGGAGATTTATAAGGAAATTTTAATTATCCTATTCACTCCCCTCTAGGACATGATACAAATCTTGTAATTTCAGTAACTCCTCTATAACAAACTCTGTGTAGATCATCCTTGTCTTTTAAGCTTGGCGACTAATAGAAGCTGAAGAAGTCTTTAGCATTTCAATAATAACCAACTTCGTTAACATATTTGCAAGATTCATACTTGTGCGAATCTTCTCCAAATTAATTATCCTCTCCTCCAAAGCTGCACGTATAAAGTAATACCTGATGTCAATATGCTTAATCCTCAAATGAAATACTGAGTTCTTCGCTAGGTGAGTTGCACTCTGATTATCACTTTGTAACTTGCAATAATTTGACACCTTAACCAATTCTTTCAAAAGAGATTGAAGTCATATAATTTTCTTGCACGCTTTTGTAGCTATAACATTTTTGCTTCTGTAGTCAAGTGACTAACTAGCATTTATAATCTTGAAAGCTAACTCATTGTTGCACAACGCAATGTAAAGACATAATCTGTTGTGTTATTTCTTTCATCTAGATGTTCCCGTTTTGTTACAATCAAGATACCCCTATAGATTGATTTTTGCTACACCTTAACATAAAGATAAATTTGGCGTACCTCTCAAATACCTCATAATCCATTGCACAACTTTCCAATTCTCTTTACCTAGATTATTTATGAATTTGCTTACAATTCCTACTTCTTATGTTATGTCTGGTCTGATACAGACTATGGTATACACAATACTACCAATTGCTAAAGCATATGGTACCTTTGACATGTATTCCTGCTCTTTATTTGTAGTTGTTTCTTTTTTTTTTTTGAAAACACAAAATGACTTGCTAGAGGAGTAGTCACTAGTTTAACATGAGCCATGTTGAACATTTTCAATACTTTTTCAATGTATTGTACTTGAGATGACCACAATTTTCTATTTTTCTTATCTCTGTTGATCTATGTACAAGAGGTTTTTTTTTGTTGCACCCAAATCCTTAATAGAAAACTCTTAAAAGTTATTTCTTTAGCATTGTTATTATAGCTATATTTGATCATGCAACAAGCATATCATCTACATACAAGAGAATAATGATATATGAGTTATCAAATTCTTGAAATAACAATAATGATCAGTATTACACCTTGTATACCCACTACTAGACATAAAATTATCGAACCTGATATACCATTGTCTAAGTGCCTGTTTCAACCATACGAATTCTTATTAAGATTACATACTAACTATTCCTTCCGTGGTACCTCAAATCCGTATGGTTGTATCATGTAAATATTTTCATTTAAATCATTATACAAAGATTAGTTGTAATGGTACACAACTTTACAACAGGAGAAAAAATCTTTGTATAATTGATACCTATCTTTTGTTGAAATCCTTTTATAACTAATCTGGCCTTGTATCTTTTGGTCCCATCATGCTCTTCTTTTAACTTGTAAGCCCACTTGTTATGCAAAGCCTTTTTGTCATCGGTTGGCTCAAAATAATTCCAAGTTTGGTTTGTGGACAATGAATCCATCTCATCATCCATTTCCTATTCCCACATAACCTTGGTCTCAGCCTGCATAGTTTCATCGTAATACTCTAGTTCACCATTGTCTGTCAGTTGTATAATGTATAGAAGAAATATACCAAGCTGAAATCTTTCCTTGTGTAGCTCTAGTAGATCTTTTAAGTTTACATGGAGAAACATGAGTACGAGGATCTTGAATTTCATCCTATCTATTTTCATCTACCAGTCTAAACACATCCCTAGATTACCATCAAACTCAACATACCCATCATCCCTAAATTTGTAAAAGCTTCTCTTCATTCCACCTTTCCATATACATTACATTTTCATTAAAGATGACAACCTTACTCCTAGGGCTTAAAATAGGTCAATTCGGGCCAAATATGTGCCTACCTATATGCATATTTGGATTTTTAATTCGGATCTAAATCCAGATCCGACTTGGATCCTATTAGCTCAAATCATATCCGATGTTTTTTTTTTTTTTTTTACTTTCATTAAAATCATATCTAGATCTGATCCAACTGAATTAATTGATTCGGGTCAGATAATTTCAAACCATTACAAAGTAATTTATTAAAATATGTAGCTTAAATATGATTTGAACTCAAGACCTCTTTCACATTGAAAAGAAGCTTTGACCACTACACCTAATACTTATTTGTTGATGAATGATAGAATAAAACATATAAAAATATAACATACAACATACAAAATAATATATCATTCGGAAATAGGTGGATATAGGGGTAGGTCCATATACAACTTGTATCCAACTCGGGTCAAGGTACATCAACCCATATCCAACCCATATTTTAATTCGGATATACTGCAAGAAACCAAATCCTTTAAAAATTGAATTCAGATACTTGGATTTTGGATAAAATCCAACCCATTTTTAGCCCTACTTACTCCTAATGACTTTTCAATTTTTTGGATCTCAAAATCAATACGCAAATTATTAATGTTATACCCAATGAAAGTACATTTCCTAGACTTATGATCTATCTTGGTCCTTTCATTAGTGTTAATATGGACATAAGAGGTGCAATCAAACTTTTAAATGGGATAAATTTACTTATTTTCCAATCCAAGCATCTTCGGGTAGACCGAAGTCCAAGTGAGTAAAAGGTCTTGTGTTGATTAGATATGCAACATAGTTCACAACATCTGGCCAAAATGACTTAGGCAACCTAGCATGTAATTCTCATACTCTTGGAGTACTCTACAATGGTTTGGTTCATACAATGATTTGATTTCTAATCCCAATATATGCGCATTAGTCTTCTAACTCATCACTACAATACTTTACACCATTGTCTAACCTCATATGCTTCCATTTTAACCAAGTTTCATTCTCAAACATGGCTTTCCACTTCTTGAATACACCAAATACATCAGACTTCTACTTCATAAAAATAAAAAATAAAAAATCCAAAGCATCTTTGTGTTGTTATCAATGAAGGTGACAAAGTAGCGAGAACAACTAGAAAATAAACTTTGGCCGGCCCTCATCCATTAGTGTGAACTAACTCTAATTTCTTAGATTTTGGAGTTCTTCCAATTTTTGAGAAACTTAAAAGTTTTTTTGATTTCCAAAGATGCAGTCTTCACAAAAGTCAAAATTCTTCTCTTTTAGACCAGATAATTTACCCTTGGAGTACATTACCTTCATCCATTTCTCACCCATGTGTCCAAGCCTACAATTACAATTATTGACATATACACTTGTAGAAGCCATTGTTAGAGAGCTATAGACCCCAGATGTAATATAAAAAGTCCTTTTTTCTTGCCACGGACCACCACCATAAACCTTTTGTTCATCTTCTAGGATTCATTTAAAAGGGTGGTGAGTATCTCCAACTCTACAAACTGTTCTAGTGAAATCAGATTCCTCTTTAGCTGTGGAACATGTCTCATATTTTTTAACTATGAAGACATCCCGTTCGACATATTTATCTATACATCACCCATATCAACAATGCTGCAAGGTTTATTGTCCTCAATATATACTCTACCAAAATCACTTTGGATATAGTTCTTTAGCATGTCTCTATAGAAAGTAGCATGGAATGATGCTTCAAAATCTACTACCCATGTGTCATCGTGTGTGGCAACAAATAAAATCAAAGTATCAAAATCACTATCATCAGGAAGGTTAACAAATTCTTTACCTCCTTAATTTTTTATCTCTACAAGTTTCTTTAGAGCTTTGTAGTCCTTTTTGAAGTGATCATACTTTTCAAAATTTCGAAAATTATCACCTTTTTTTATGTAGGACGTCTATAACTCTAAGTAATTTTATAATTATATTAGGTTTTATTTCTATTTCTACTTCTAGTAGGATTTCTATTTCATAGTTAAGTTAGGTGTTTAATTCCTTGTTAGTTTATAATTTTGTTTTAAATTTATTTTTATTTCTTAGACCGTAATTAGAAGTACTTAGAAGTCTCCACTTTGAGTTTTAATAGGATTAAAAAGTTAGTATTATGTTATAGTTAGGTTAGTAATGTTAATTTTTGATATTTTAGTAGGAATATAAGTTGTTATGATGGAGTTATCTATATAAGGAGTTCAAAATCCGAAAACCAAGAAATAAATCAATAATCAATTCAATTATCTTTTCTCTTCTAATTACCTTTTAGCTTTATACTATATTTTGTTTCAAGTTATTGCTTGTTTATTAATTGAATCTATTGATTCAAATTGATTTAAAGTGTTCCATTGAATACAACCTATAGAATTTATTGATTCACATAACTCCGCTACGTAAAGTGGTATCAGAGCCCTTGCTACGATCTACAAAACATGGATGGTGAAAGTGATTTTATCACATAATCTTATTTAGAAGCTCAATTGGAAGTCAAATCAGAGAAGTTTGAAGAAAGAATCACCAACAAAATTATGATTATTTTGGAGTCTCTTATTCAAGGCATGGTTCTCAACACCATTGAAAAAGAGAAAGGTAATAAACCTTTTAGAGATGAAGACTTAAAGGATTCCCATCATCCCTCGTACAATTCCCCTCATAATTCAGACTGTAGAAACTCTTCTAGAGAAGTAGAATTCTCTCAAAACTAGAACCTTAATCATAATTTTATTTTTGCCCAAACTGTACCACTTGCCATACCTCATACCACCCTCCCTCAACCTTCTAACCATATCGCATCACTCCTATAACCTCAAAATAAAATCCCTCACCCTCCAATAGCCATACGTCCACTCCCACAAAATGTTTCTCCTAACCATCAAAACCCATCAAATAACTTCAATGACCCTTCAACATTTATAATAGCCCTATATATGGATTACATAGATAAATTGGATCCTTATATTACCCCTCCCCAACTAAACATCCCTCTTTTGATCATGATAGACTTCTCCCTAACGTTGCCCAAACTCACCCACCTCCATATTGTAAAGCCAATGCAAGACAGGGTCATTATCACCCACCCACAAATCAACCTTTCCATGATTTTGAAGAGGTTGAACGTGTGGTCATGCATAACACACCCCCATATCCTCGCAACAATGGGCAATAAGAGCGATCTTTTGACTATAGGCTTAAGGTAGATATTCCTAGTTTCAATCTGCTATTGCACATTGAGGATTTTCTTGATTAGATCTCCAATATTTAATGATTCTTCAAGTATATGAAAATTTTAGAGGATAGAAAGGCAAACTTGTGGCTTTTAAGCTAACCAGGACAACCTCCTCTTGGTGGGATCATCTCCAATGAGATTGACCACGTCAAAATTTTTGGCAAGTTCAATCATGGCCAGCTATAAAGCAATTGCTTAAGCAATGATACTTACCACCAGATTACATCCAAACCTTGTTTATCAACATAAAAAATTGTAGGCAAGGGTCTCAAAGTGTATAAGAATATGTTGATGACTTCTCTCGTCTTCTCTGAAGGAATGAACTTCAAGAGAATGAAGACGAAAGTATTAGGCATTTCATCAATGAGTTGAATAGAAGAATTCAAGAGAAATTGGCCACACATCAATACACAAGCTTGCACGCAACCATAAAAAATTCCCGTAAAGGTGAAATCCTTTATGTTTGATTCTTGTCCTTCTTATACCAACATTCAGAGGTCTAACTATCCACAATCTGCCCCCCCCCCATCTCATCAACCTTATCTATCCCATATTTAGTCCTCTTATGACAACAACAACCATGCTTCCAACTCTCAAGCTCCACCTTCACATCCTAAACCTCACCAACCTAATCCCTATGCACAACCTAAGTAAAATAAGTGTTTTAAGTATGGCAAAGTTGGTCATACCTTCGAAGTGTGTCGGAGGACTCACACATTAGTAGTTGAGATTGATTCTTACAATGATGAAGATGATCTTTATATTGATAATGATGCAGTTGTCATATTTGAGGCTTATAAGGAAGACGAAGGTTAACATCTCAATCGTATTATTCACACCTTAATGCCAATACAAAATGTTGATCCTTCAACTTGATATAGTCTTTTCTGAACTACATGCAGTTGTAATCTTTGAGGCTTATAAGGAGGACGAAGGTGAACATCTCAACAGTATTATTCGCACCTTAATGCCAATACAACATGTTGATCATTCAACTCGACATAGTCTTTTTGAACTACATGCAAGGTGCAAGGCAAGTTATATATAATTTCAAGCTACATGGTTGATACACTCAATCTATATACTACGCAATACCCTACACCTTATTCTATAGGTTCGGTAAATGATGAATGTGACAAGCCAATGCTCTATTTCTTTTTGCATTGGACACTATAAAGATGATGTTATTTATGACATCATCCCGATGAGAACATGCCACATCCTCTTGGGAAGGCCTTGTCTTCATGATAATAAAGTTACTTACTAAGGCAAAGTCAACACCTACTATTTCATGCATAATGGTATCAAATTGATCTCACACCCTTCCCATTCAAATCTAAGGCTACCCAACCAACCAAGGAGAATGAAACATGCTTTGTTTCTACCAACATCAATGAGGACTTAAAGGAAACAAGTCAAGTGCTCTCGATGGTAATGCAACCTTCCAACTGATACCTTCCTACTCAAGTTTTTCTTCAAGTACAACTTCTCCTTGACGAATTCTTTTATGTTCTTCCTTCAGAAATATCGAATTCATTATCACTTATGATGACTATACAATACCACACTGATTTGGTACCCGATACAAGTCTCCCAAATTTATCTCGTTCTGGAACGAGTTTGAAAGAATATGACATATTGAAATAACAACTAAAAAACCTTTGAAACTTCTACTAACAAGTATAAAATCGGTGTCGATAGAAGATAAAGAGGTATGAAAAAGGAAACTTGTTCATGGGTTATCTTAGTAAATATCATTTTCCTGTTAGAACTAACAAGAATAAGTTGAAAAAAATTGATTCATATCTTGAATAAGATAAACGATAATGTTTATGTGAAGAATTTGCCTAATCATAAGCAATGGTTAATTATATTCTCTTATCTAAGTTTGAAAAACGGATATCACTAGAAATGGATTAGAACAAGGGATGAATAGAAAAAAAAGGCCTTCATGAACAACTTGAGGATGAGTTTTTTCAAAGAAAATAGGCATGATGTAGGACATCTACAACTCTAAGTAGTTTTTTAATTCTATTAGGTTTTATTTTTATTTCTAGTAGGATTTCTATTTCTACTTCTAGTAAGATTTCTATTTCATAGTTAAGTTAGGAGTTTAATTCCTTGTTAGTTTCTAATTTATTTTAAATTTAATTTTATTATTTAGACCATAATTAGAAGTGCTTGGAAGTCCCCAATTTGAGTTCTAATAGGATTAGAAAGTTAGTATTATACTATACATAGGTTAGAAATGTTAATTTTTGATAATATAGTAGGATTACAAGTTGTTATGATGGAATTATCTATTAAAGAGCTTCAAATCCGAAAATCAATAATCAATTCAATTATCTTTTCTCTTTTAATTACTTTTTAGCTTTGTGCTATATTTGTTTTAAGCTATTGCTTGTTTATTAATTGAATCTATTGATTCAAATGGTTTAGAGTGTTCTATTGAACATAACCTATCGAATCTATTGATTCACATGCTTCCGCTACATCATTTTTCCAGTGATATTCTTGACTTTCTCCTTTTCGAACTTAAGCGATCTTTACCTTGGTTTCCTCTATTGAACTTCCTTCCATTTTCCTCAATGCTCAAGGCATCACTCGAAGCATCAGCTAATCTTGAAGATTTCCTATGAGCTTTCTTATTTAAGATGAAGCCAACAATATCATCAAACTTCAATTTACTAAATCTAGAAGAATTACTCACAATTATTACCAGATTATCCCAACTATCTAGTAATTCAGATAAAATCAGTAGGGCCCTAGTTTCATCTTCAAAGGTAATCCCAACGGATTCCAACTATGCTGTGATAGTATTGAATTCATTCAGATGCTCAACTATGCTACCATTGTCGGCCATCTTCATGTTGAATAATCTTTTCATCAAGAAAATGTTTTTTGAGGCAAAGGGTTTCTCATACATCCTTGACAAAGTGACTATCAAATCTATTGTAGTATTTTCCTTAAATATATTGAAAGCCACAGATGGAACGAGAGATAATTGAATAGTACCTAGGGATTTTTTATCGACAATCTCGTAGTCTTCATATGTCATGTTTGTCGGTTTATTCATTTGTCTTCCTATATCCCTTTAAAACCAAATGATGAAAATTGAAGAATTGAACGCAACCATATAGATAAATGGTTGGCATCCCATGTCTTTGTTGTTGAACCGGCCAAATGCCATTTGGAAAATTTTTGCCAAATCTATTACAAGATAACCCATGTTCAAACATTAAGAAGATGAAAAGATATCAAAATTTCCATACAACATTGAGGATGTGGAAGAAATCCTTGAGCCATGGATTCAAGACAATTGTCATCCGCTTGCCACCAGTAAAATGTGAGCTATCCCCCTCGAAAGGAATGGGACTCGAAGTTTTTTCCATTTACATTGGATTGTAGGCAACCATCAAAGAGTTTCAATTTGTTATGAAACATTTTTTTCATAAAACAAGCCAACAAAAAGCCACAACTATTATCACGAAACATTGACAATTGATAAGTGGAACAATTGGGCAAGTTATAATGTTGGACAACCTAACGATCGCCAAAAAGGAATTCATAATGTAGCTATAAAAATCATATTCCCTTTTCAAAAGAGACTCCTATCGAAGAGTGAATGTCTTTGCGTGCCTTACTTGCAAATGTTTCAATTTAAGCGATGTTGCATGAAATATGGAAATAGGGGTGATGCAACACCCTATCTTAGACATTAATCACTAATGGGTCGTTATTTGTTGATTTCACCCCAATCAATGACAAAGATGCCATTTAGCCAAGGAGAGATCATCCTTTTCCTTGGAACCATTCTTTAGAAATACCCTTTTTAGTAAAAGTGGGGAATTCCACGTGGTTTGACACATAATTGAGAAAATATTCTCACACTCATATTTGCAAAAATGAAGGATAGAAAAACGTCTAATAGTAAAGATATTGTTTGCAAGCTTCAAGTCCTCTTCAAAAAATGAATAGTGATGGTTACTGCCAAGGAAAATAGGGCAAGTACGTTTGATGTTGTTGAGAAAGCTTTATCTCCAATGGAGGTAGAAATTCAATAGGTGGTCAATCCTTTCAGATAGACGTCCTTTGTCCACTGCCATTCCCATGACCCTTGGTCCCTGGTTTACTCTAGAAATAACGCCCATCCATCTAGCAAAGTTCGTATACTTCAACTACTCATTCTTTGTTATTTTACTCAAGTCAGGGTTGGGGTTCCTCTAGACAACCACTTGAGATAACCCTAGATCTTCCAATATCACTTACTCGGCATGGGCAAGCCTTTAGTCCTCTTTATTTATAAAGCCAGAAACGGACAAACCTATGAAGAGGCCCACGTCTTCTAAAGTAATGGCAATTGGCCCTATTAACAAACAAAGGTGTGCATATTGTTGCATTACCTCGACATACCACTAACAAATTTGAGCAGATTTTTTTAAATTTCTAGTCTCATATACAAGCACAAATGTCATATATGCCCACTGACTTTAGTTTCTTCATTATCTAAGCATCTTATAAGGTGTGTAGCACCTAGATTGCATAGTGCTCAGAAAATTATGAATATGGAAGGAAAAATATTGGAAATGATGTCATATCCTCTCTCCAAATTAAGATGAAGAAATAATATATTTAGGCTTGGCCTTGTCGATGTCAAGAGCTTACCTCGATGGACAGGTTGTAAGGATTTCTTGGCACCATCGCCGTAAATTTCTAAGATGTTGACGACGGACAGTACATCGCTCCAAGGGAAAAAGATGATGGGGGATTAGGTGTACAAGCAACTTGTTTGCTACTTTCTTCATTTGAGGTACCTCTCCCTGACGCAGACAGCCAATTGTAAAGTAGTGTGCAAAAGTAACAAGTATAAGGATAGGCAACTTTTGGTAAGGAGTGTCTGAGAGCATGGAGAGGAGTCATCATTGCCATGCAGCGACCCCCATTTTTGTCTCACTTAAGAGAAAAGGGCTATAAAAAGTGCAAGAGAAGAGAATATGAATTCTTCCAAAAAAAACATTGGTTGGAACCTAGAACAACAAAAGTTGTCATTGAACCACTATATTCATGATTTCCTTAATGATTGGAATTGTCTAAGAGCATTTACCATGAAACATGTCGAAGTCCTTATCTATACAAGCCATTTGTCCGTGTATATGTATGAGTGTGATTATTGCAGCAATGTATCTTTCTAAAGAGGGAAATATGTACCTCATAATTTGCAGCTCTTTTTAGTATTTGATATCTTGGTGATTCCAAATCTGGAGTCTTGTAAATTCGCAACTAAGAAAAAGTAAAAACTATCATAAGATATATGGTTCAAAGGACTATATATATATGCACTAAAATTAGATCTAAATAATTTGGTTTTGTTAATAAGTAGAAATTTAATACCTGCTTTATAACATCCCATAGACCTTCTAGAGAGAAATAATCATTTTTCTCTATCGAGTCCCAGATATCCTACATCAAAATAAATAATTAATACTTCATAAACTTTAATGTAGTGTGAACAAGTGAACCTTACCACATGACTGCAAAACTTTTGAGTATCTGGGTTGATGCCCATGATAGAGGTCCCAGTGAATATCAACTCTGGTTTCCAAGGTAAGAGAATGAATTTCATCACCATAGTCCACCTTGTTGTTATTTCATAAGGTCCTGTCTATAACATCAATTAATCAGAGAAGCACAAGTATGTAACACTAGTTCAAGTAAACAAACACATGTTGGAAAAAATTTCACTTTTTATTTTTGCACCACATTGATTCATATTGAGTGAAAACCATTGTAGCTATTTCTATTGGCAAATTTGAGGAATAATTGTCTCTATAAGAGTCTTTACTTTTAGAAAATATTTTTTCTAAAAACTTAGCCCCTACACCTTTCGTGCTTAGTGTGTTGAATCTCATGAACATGACTCAACTTCTTTAGCCCTTAAAAGTAAAATCTTTTTAAACTGTTTTGTGTGAGTATTCATATTAGTATACTTTATAACTTCTTACACATCTATCATGCTATAATTCCTATGCTCTTATTTGTATATCTTTATTATCTTGCTAGTATGTTATGCTTAATATTTCAATAGTAAATAATTTTGACATTTATTTTTCAAATAGTTGTTCTTTATAGTTAAATCTTTTACAACTATCACGTGTGTGTTTGAGCATTCATTAGCATATTATTTGCACATGTATGCATGTTACGACACTGATTCATTTGGTTATATTTTTATGTGTAATTATACTTTATAATAATATTATTTTTGGTATGTCTCGATTTTACTTTCATCATGCATTTTGTTATAATAGTTACATTTATTGCTTGCATGCCTATTGCTTTTCCCCTATGCTTATTGGTATATGTATTGTATCAACATTGGGTTGATTATGCCCTTTGTCAAATATTTATAAAAAAAGGGGAGAATGTAGTTTTCACCCGTGTGTACTATCCCAATTGACTTCTATAGGTAAATCATTTAGGAGAAGCAATATTTAAGGGGAAGCAAAACAATTAGAATCTTAGATTTTTATATTTAAAAACTTTTGTAAGATTCTAATCAGGTGTAAGTTGTGTTGGTCATTTTGGGAATGTTTCCCAGTTTATTTGGTCTAGCTTAGGATTTTATCTCATAATTGACAAAAGGGGATATTGTTAGTTTCATATTTTTTCAATCTCGAGACTAATGTCGAGTGTCAGATCAGTTTGCATTTGAAGACGTATGAAGACTTCGATAAAGTCATTCAACCTCACGAACTTTGACAAAAAAACCCCCAATGTGTGTGAACAAAGCCTAAAAGGTAATGAAACCACCTAGACCTTTATCCAACACTAAGATGGTTATTAGGTCGACCCATATTATTTTGGTAAACCAATTTCTCGACCCTTTCATTCATCGAATCTTTCGAGAATCAAGAATGATAAAAAAGGGGACATTAGAAATTTGACCACCCTAAGATTATTTGGGGGCCTTATATGGACAAGATATATTGCACTTACGAACCCTTTCATCACCAGACTTTCCAAGAACTCGTTTTGGTTTGAAATGGCAAAAAACGTATTTTGATACTTTTATCCCCTTAGGCCATGGCCTACCCCTTGGTGATAGTTTGGGGACCTTCTACTAAGTAAGATCTATAAGATCCCTGAATGGTTTGTCAATCAGAGCTTCTATGAAAAAGTTATGGTCAAAATTACCAAGAGTGGCATTTTGGTAATTTTCACAGTGCCACCGATGGAACTCACGATGGCTCCTGACACTGCCAGAAGTAAGTACCCAATGATCATATTTTGGACTGTTGATCCTCCGGTGCCGTCGGTAATGACCCCGACACCATCGATAAGTCTCGAAAAACCCTTCAAA
The DNA here is from genome assembly GCF_017979445.1 of Akebia trifoliata. Taxonomy (NCBI): domain Eukaryota; kingdom Viridiplantae; phylum Streptophyta; class Magnoliopsida; order Ranunculales; family Lardizabalaceae; genus Akebia; species Akebia trifoliata. The sequence continues at coordinate 13,128,631 of NC_141386.1, forward strand.
CGTTTATAAAGCTAATTTCTTGAGTTCATTTGTGGGTTGGATCATTGACTAAAGAAGATTGACTCTCGCCTATCCCTTCTTAGAGAGCATTCTATACACCATTGGAGGATTATATCTTAGTTGAATGCACCTCAACCCAAGCAACCTACATGATAGCTTAGTATAAGGTGAGCCTACCCTCAACTTATGTAGATTTCTCTCTTGATCCCACTCCCACCATTAAATCCTTTTCCTGCACACACATTCGTACATTTATGGAGCAAGAAGCAAAGGGAGAAGATATAAGGAGTGATCATAAGGATCTGACAAATTCAAAAGCTTAATTAAAAGATTCAACAATCGAGACTCACCTGTGAGCTCAAAGACTTGAAGAATTCAAGATCGCCATTAACAAATATTAAGCATTGAGTGAGTCCTTATTATTTTGATTTTTTATTTTCAAATTTATGTATGAGGTTACTTGGTTCGGCCCTCAAAAATCAAACTCTTGTTAGAATTGAAGATTTATGACAAGAGTAGAGGTTCGTGAGTTTTCGATGAACAAAACTTATAATTTCCGGAGGATACATTCTCTCGATCTTAAGGTTTTAGAATTTAACTTAGGTATAAAAATTCTATGTAAAAGGTTCAAGGTGAACCATATACTTCTTTGATAGTGAACACCAAGTTCTTAGGTAAGAACTTTGGGAGTGGATGCAGGCGCGTTACCGAACCACTATAAAATACTTGTCTTATGTTTGTAAAAATTCCTCTATCAATTTATACTTAGATGAATGCATGCCATGAATGAGTATTATGCTATGTATAATATTCCATGAATGTTTAGACTCTAAGTAAACCTCAATTGCATTGCAAACTAAAGCTAAGTCATGAAAATGGATGTAGGCATATTATCGATCCATTAGATATCTTATGTCTTGTGCATGTTTTCATAATTTGGCAATTTACACTTGAATGTTTTGAGTATCATAAGATGCCATGAATGCCAAATAGGTAAATCCTATATGAATGAACCATTCAATGACATGACAAAATGAATGTTTAAATTCCAAATGTATATCATTAAATGCAAATTAGAGACATGAGTACAAAATCGAGGCTAGGTGAGTGACTTAGAACACATAGTCTAATTAATCAATCAAAGTTAAAATTGTATAAATCGAATGAAATTTTAATTATCCTATTCAGCCCCCTTTAGGACTAGATATGGTATGAAGCTCGGAATTTTCACCTACAATCTAGGATAATCCCTAATTTATTCGATATCTAGCATATAGTATTTCAACTAAATACCGAATATTTTTGGATTCAAATCTTGTGTTGTATTCAATTTGTTATTTTTACTTCTAAGGTTTGAGATTGGGTTATTCTCATTTTCCTTCATTGACCTCAGATATTGGTTTTGCTTATCTCCAAACTCGACTCACTTACATTTTTTTATTGGACTCTTCGCCATGTCTGACTCAGAATATATCACTCTTCTTTGGGTTCAAATTATTATAATACCATGTATCGCAATCTAATACGTTTACAAAAATAATCATCCACAATTACCCCTCTTGAGGGTTCAGATTTTATTTGGATCCTTGAGACATCGAGTATAGTACTGATGAAGTATGGTCTTCTTTTATTTGATTTTCTTGTTAAATCCTATATTTATTGGCCCTCAAGAATCTAAGCGACATAATGAAGGTTCTATACTATGTCGAGGATGAGGCTACATCGTTCGCGAAATCGAAGAACATCATAGTTACTACTCCTACCACGTATCAGTTTCTCATTCATTCATTCCGCACATGTGTTCGAATTGGTCTCCTCGATCATTGCGTCTCGTTAATGCCGCGACCATCCCATCATTACCTTATCTTTCTATGCTATCTTAGTTGTTCATTTTAGATCACAGATCTAGACGTTTTCCTGTCTATAAGTACTCCTCAATCCATTTTTCTTTATTTTTTAAGCTTGTTCTTGCATTCTCTTTTCTTTTTCATTTCTTCTGGTCTTTTTGGGCTTCGTTCATTTTTCTTCTTGTTTTTGCTTTCTAGTTTTTGGTACTATTCGGTAAAGCATTCATCCAATTTCTTTGTGAGGTCAAAAAAGTCGTCTTACTCCCATCGTCTTTGTTTCCCCATGTGCCCTACCATGGTTGTGATAAGGGATGCCTACGATATCCCTGAAGAGGTTGGGACCCTTTTTTACTGAGGAACCCTCTTTTTGCATGACCTTTTTTAGAATACCACAGCGATACTCTGGGGACAATTTAAAGCTAGCCTTCAAGTTCCTTTTAGTTAGTTGTTTTGGGAGGTTTTATAATACTACATGAGGGCCTCGATTCAGATGAGCAGTAACTTTTACCGAGTTATGTACACTGTTGAGTAGATCAATGCTTAGCTTGATGAAGGTGAAAATCTCAAGTTGCTGGATATGCCATCTTTCTTTACCCTCAAAAGGGTGGGAGGAAGGACTTCTTTTACCTGACCAAAAGCAGAGGGAAGGAGCCCTTTTTTGTCCTATCTAATTCAAATAAGGACTGGTTCCTTTTTTTGATCAAACTTATCGGAGGGTGTGTGTACGCGGTTGGGGATGAAGGTCCTCATCTCTCCTTCAACACTTTCAATTGTGGCGGTAATTTTTCCAACCTTTCTGATTTTCCTTTTAGTCAATCTTTTTCCTTATATTCTAATTTGGTTAATTTTTTTTATTTTCTTAGATCTGCAAAAATATGAGAGTTTCGAACTCAACGATTATCGCAAATCTTCCTTTTATCGTGCCTTATATGATCGGGTTGCTAACTTCTTATCTTCCAAAAGAGACGAAGAAGATGATGTTGTGAGGATGAGCTCTCTTGGGCCTCTTCAATACCTACTGGACGAGGAGGAAGAAGACCATGGTGACATGGTTTTCATCCATCCGAGGGCCCTAACTGATGATTTCAACACCGAGTCGAATATCCAAGTGAATCGATCTACTCCCTCTTTTGCTGCCACCGACGCTACCGCTACCAAGAAGGAATCCTGAAAACCTTATAGAAGCTAAAGAAGGGCACTTTAGAAAATGTTGTGCCTACGAAGGTAGTCCTTCCCATGGAAAAATGAGGGGTTACGACCTGTCCTTCTTCATCAACTACCTCGACCCCTACTGAAGAGTAGGGCTCAAGGGGTTCCGAGCCTTTGGGGACCCCTTGGTTAGTCATTCCCAAGGTCAATGATCTTCTAACCGACCAATTAACAACTCCCAGGTTGTGAGGGTGCTAATGGAGGTAGCTTGCCTTCCGAAAAATCTAGCCATGACTGGTCAGAGCCTCACTAACAATCCTTCAGAGTTTTTTTAACAATGTCTTTTGAGCTTTGGTTGTGGTAATCTTTTTACGTAAACAATTGCTTTTCTATTTCATTTGTCATTTTTTCTTGTTTTTTGTTAATTTTTTTCTTCGTAAGTCCAACATGGACTATCCAGGCTTGATCAATTCTGAGATAGTATTATTTTGGACAAAAAGAAAGCTTAGGCAATCGGCCTAATGCTACTAAAGGAAAGAGAAGGCCTTTGGGCTCAACTCAAAAAGAGCAAGCAAGAGCTTGAAACTTTTAATTGGGCTCAACTCAAAAAGAGCAAGCAAGAGCTTGAAACTTTTAAGTCCGAGCTTTGATCGACCATGATGTCTCTGTTTAAAAATAGGTCGACTACTCGGAGGCTAGATGAGAGAGGGCCTTAAATAAGGTCGAGGCCAAACTTGAAAAGGTTTAGAAGACTTCTCCTGAGAAAGTTTCCCTCTCCTCCATCCAACCAAGTGTTATTGACCCGAAGACTCACTTTGTGATCTTGAACATTGTTGATGTTGAGGGATTTTTTCATTTCAGCACTGCCAATACTAGAGCTACTCTTTCGGAGATTTCAAGTGGGCTCGATTTCGAGATCGCTAGGTTCGAGGAAATGGCTATGGAGAAAACTCCACCTATCAACCCCCACAACCTAATATCTTATAGTTTTCATTTTGTTTTTTTCTTTTCATTTCATGTAATCTTCATATTAACGAAAACATATTTTGTGGACTCTTTATGTCTTGGACCTTCCATGCTTAAGCATTTATGTTTATTTTATAAATATAAAATCACTTAGTTATAAATCGACCCCTTTATGGTCGGTCTTGGTTCCCCTTATGAGCCAAGGCATTTCGTTGTAACCGACCCCCTTATCATCAGGCTTGGTTCCCCTTACAAGTTGATGCTTTGCATTGTAAACCGACCCCTTTATGGTAGTGCTCGGCTTCCCTTACAAGCCAAGGCTTTTCATTGTAAACCGACCCCCTTATGATCGGGCTTGGCTCCCTTCACTAGCCAAGACAGCTTTTCTTACGAGCAAAGGTTTTGCACTGTAAACCTACCCCTTATGCTCGGGCTTGGCTCCCCTTATGAGCCAAGGATTTTCATTGTAAATCGACTCCTTATGATCGGGATAAGCTCCCCTTATGAGCTAAGTATTTTCGTTGTAAACCGACCCTTTACAATCGGGCTTGGCTCCCCTTACGAGCCAAGTTTGGCCCTTATGTTTCATCGATTCTTCTACCATTACATACTTTTCGACTTTTAGGTTGAGGTCTTCGAATTGTGTGGGGTCTATCTTGATTAGTGATTCATGTAGTCGAGTTCCCAAAGTCACTACCGTCATATACATTACTCATATGATTTTCATCAAGGTTTTTTTTACTAATACTAGCCTTGTTTTGAATTGATAGGGAATGCTCAAATTGACTCCCTCGTATCTTGTTTCAAGTGGAACAAGGCATTCATTCTGACCTTCCTCTTCTGATTGTGAATAAACTGCATGACGAAGACTTCCTCAAGCTCATAAAAGTAGTTGATTGACCTTGAAGGCAACCTATAGAATCATCTGGTTCTGATAATGTAGGATGTGGTCCAAGGGATCCTTCGTTCCATCGAACTCTTTAAACTTTAGAGGATGAAAGGTCCTTGATGGAGTGGTTGCTAGGATTGCAAGGGAGAACGAAGTTTTTTGGAGCTCCTTAATGACTCCGCGAGCAAGTCGGTTTGTGTCCCTCCCCCGACTATTCTTGTCATATTTTCTTTGGAGCAATTCCTCAATCTCTTCCCATGTCACAGGGTTTTGAACCTCCAAACTCATTCATGTGTGTGCATTTTTATTGAATTCGAAGTTCGCTCAAATTCTATTAACTTGATTTCTTCATGAAGGGGGCCACTCTACTACTCCTCCTTGCTCTTTAGCCCCCCCTTGTTTTTATCACTTTGAGAACATCTATCTCAATTGCTCATTCTCCCTCCTGACTGCTTGAATCTCGTTCCTTTTGTTGTTGGAGTCCCTGCTGCATCTCCGTTCTCATTTCAATCAGCAAGAATTGTGTTACTTGCATTGGGTCTTGTGGAACTGGTGGAGGTTTTGTTGGTGATGAAATTTTTGCCTCACCAATTCCTTCTCGCCTTATTCTCATCATCTCGTCGTTTCTCTTTGTATCGATTCCCACGGACAATGCCAAATTTTAGATGCAATTTCTTGCATTACATCGAGATTCTCTTCACCGTTATAGATTTGGTTTTTCTTGATCCTAAGTGTGCCTGCAACACAACCACTTCGACGACCAAGTCAGATTTAAGTGTAAAATTGATCAAAGTTTCAATCTAGGAGAAAAGGCCCCCTCTTAATGTCTCTGCCTTTTGTATTTATAGAGGTGAAACCCTAGCCTCTATGTTTCCCTGGTGATGTCATCTTCCTTCCAAATCGGAAATGAGACCCTACTTGGAATGTATCTTATTATGGACTATGTCTATATTCGCCGAATCAAATTTGCAACGAACTCCTTGCAATCAAGGATAATCCCTGATTTATGGAATATCCAGCAAATAGTATTTCAACTGAATCTTGGATATTTCTGGATTCGGATCTTGTGTTTTGTTCAGTTTGTTGTCTTTGGTTCCGAGGTCCAAGATTGGGTTATTCTCATTTTCCTTCCTTGGTCTTGGATATTGGATTTGCTTATCTTTGGACTCGACTCACTTACCTTTTTTGTTGATTGGACTCGATGCCACGTTTGACTCGGAATAGATCACTCTGTTTCGGGTTAAGATAATTATAATGCCACTTGTCGCAATCTAATACGTTTACAAAAATAATCATCCACAAGGCAGATGGGCCAAACAACGGTAAAGCTGTGGGGGGAAAATGAAAAAAGGAGAAGTAGAGCTGGAATAGAGGATACTCATATCGGGCAAACTCAAATGAATACTTCATTGATTAAAAAATAAATAAAAATAGTTCATTAATTTTCTTATAATCTATTCAAAATTATCAAAAGCGTAAATAAGAAAAAGGAGAATAACCGAATCAGGAGAGAAAAAGTTGAAAATTCGGAAAATGATAGATCACACATTTTAATTCAAAATGATAATAAATAAACCTCTTTCAGAATTAAAATACTGTGTAAGTGGGGAAAAAATTTACTCAATTTTATAAAGGAAAATAAACTTTAGAATTTTACTAAAATTAATAAAAGCAGAAAGAATATTTACTTATTTGGGAAATTTTCAATTTTGATAAAGAAAAACATGAAAGAAGAAGAAGAAGAAGAAGAGAGTACCTGTCTGACCGAGTGCAACTGGAAATCTGGCCTGAAAAGTCTCTTCAAGAGCGCAATGTTGAAAAGATATCCACTAACGGTATCATGTTTAGTGATTGGATCACGGAATCTGACCTTTTCGTCGTACATAGTTCGATCAATTCCTTGATCATCAAAAAGATGTGGGAGATCATCATACAAAAAATCAACCAGCCTGTTTACGTCTACTGTTGTTTTTTGATCTACTAAACTTAGTTTAAGACTCCACTTTATCAAATTTTCATTACCAGCCATCTTTCCAATTTTGGAAATTCTGTATTTAGGGAATGAAAATCCCACATGTTTTAGGGAGCTTAGTTGCTGTGATCTGACGACACACATATTGGGAATTGGCCGGAAAGTATGGTGGGTAAGATATATAGCCATCTCTCTCTCTCTCTCTCTTTCTTGTTTTCTTTACGAGTTGGAGAGTATACAAACCTTAGCCGCAAATCACTGGTTGGTCTTCGTTTGTGGAAGGTATGGGAAGAATTCGGTTCCTGTATGTCAAGAAGTTGGTTTACAACTCAACTACTGCCCTCGTCGCAAGCCACGTAGCACACTCTTGCATACCCACTGAAACATCTATGTTTTACTCACTATTTGGTAGACTTCAAAGCCTATATCAGTCAAGAAGTTAGATTTTTTGGGTGGGATAGGATTAGTTTTATAGGGCTTGATTGGCACCTCACAATTATATGACAATGAGACTGATCTTGTGCAGGGCGAAATCACCAATATTTGAGAGAAAATTCAAGTGCTTTTAATTAGAGATTAAATAAAAAGGTATTTAGGTCATTTCTCATTTATTTATGAGAAAACACCAAAATCAAGTGATGGAATGCCATCAGCTAGAAACCAATACGGTATCTCAAATATTTACCAAAATGCTTACATGCCTCTTTGACCTCGGTCTTCTTCAATAGGCAAATGTAAAATGACCTTATTACCCCCATTTTTAATTTGAAATTAGAAACCCTTCAAATCCTCTTCTCAACATCAGTCATCATCAACCTCCTAGATAATTTTTTTTACACCCTAATTTTCAACATTAAATTTAACCATTTCAACCTTTAAATCTAAATAATATGATAGGCTTTTTGAACTAGAAGATGATGGAATTTTTATAGAAAATTATAATGTATCATACAAGGAATTAAAGCAATGCTTAAAAGGATGGTTCAAAATAAATTAATTTTCTATAGAGACTAAAGTGTTTGAATATGAATGATTTTAGGGGGAAAAAAGATTTTTTAGTTACAAATAGAACGTAATGGTATTTTGATTATTCTAAATTCTAGAAAAGAAGAAATTCTCAAAAAGGTCATGGGCTTAACACATACTGTAGACACCCCAATTTGAACTGGCCCTCACTCGAAAGGGTCCAAAAATGTTAGATTTTCAACAAAATTTGTCAATGGGCTTCAAAGGCCTAAATCATTGAAAAGTGACATTTTTATCGAACTGAGGTTCTTAAGACCCCCTAAGGGTCTAATGAGCCCACAAAAAAGAATTGGCGTACCCCACTTTGCTCTCGAAACCCAAAATACTCGATTTTCAATAAAATTTACCAACGGGCCTTCAAGGCCCAATTTGTCAACATGTGGCATTTTGACCAATCCGATGATTTCCAAAACCCCTAAAAAGATGAATAGATATAAAATGAGATTTGAGATATCTACCACCTTCCTTACCTTTCACCGCTCCACTCTCGAATAAAAAATACCCCAAGCCCAATACTTTAAAGTCCACAAACCACTATCCATATCCAATCCACATCAATACCCATAACTTTAACCCATAAACCATTATCCACGTCAACCAATCACCCTTTGATCATCAAAGGGGACATATGTTATTACCCCATCTCACCTCCCTTATCCAACTACCTACCCATCTTACCCATCTCTAACACAACCAACCACCCACATCACAACTCATATCCCTTATACCCTAACCCATCACCTTTCTCTAAATACTCCACCAACTCACATCACAACCCACGCTTACCCTCATCATTTCTTAAAAATCCACTTCTATAAACAAAACCTACACCCCTCATCTCCAATCCAACACTCCTTCTTTCCAATCAATTCATCTAAATCACCTCATCTCTTTTTTTTTTTTTTTGCCACATGTTATCATCCCCTCAACCTTCTCAAAAATCCAAATACCTAACCCCTTACACAACCCATTCTCCTAATCTAAGCACCTCACCTCTTCAACCAACCTAACACACAATCCAACACCTAAATCCTTACACCCCCATTCTCTCCATCTCATATCACTCATCTCATCTCATCAAAGACTCTACCCAAATGGATTGGGTAAGATCCAAATCATTTGGATCAAAACACTATCCATTTACCTTCATTACACAACTACCCTCCTTTCCACTCTAAATTTCATACCCCCCACCTTTAAAATTTATGCTATTCTCTACTCTCCCAATAATGTACCCCACTATATCTCTAAAGTAACCCCTAAACATCTATAAATACCCCCGTCCTCTTTCCAAAATGGTGACTAATTCTCCCCTACCAAATCTCATATAAGAACAAATCTTCTCTAAATTATCTTCTTTTATTACTCTCATACTCTCATATACTCTTAAAAAAATTTACATTATCATAAATTACTAAGGACTTAACTCAAGAAGACATAGAAGAATAAGAAGAAGGAAGAAAAGAAAAACAACTTTGAAACTTCAAGGTGGGTCAAAGGATCAATACCCTCCATATCTCTCTTTCTACCCTCTTCATATCCTTCTTTTACTATCCTTTTCCTTTCTTTAATTTTTACTCCAGAAGGACTTAGGATGTAATGCTCCCCCTCCCTTATCTCCGATAGATCAGATTTCGATTCGGTTGAAAGTATAAGGGTTGTAATCACTTTCAAAATAAAATCAGTTTTAAATCCTTAAACTGTTTTGAGGTAATCGGTATGTGGTTTCTTTTCAACTCATGAGAATGAACCCTCAACCTTAGCCCATATTTTTTCAAATCACATGTAGTTCTCAAGGAAAAAGTTTATAAGGATCATCTCCATCAATAGGATGATCCTATAATCAAGCTAAAAATAAATCCCTACTTAGGGTATAATTTATCGACACGTGGCACTTTATTTTTATTTTGTATTTTCGAACAAAATGATAGAGTTGAGTTGAGGTTACCGCCACTTGACGGGAAGAAAAGGGTGCCTAACACCTTCCCTTTTCTCAAATCGAGCCGCTTACCCCGATCTCAAGGTTAGATTAGTACCTTATCCATCGAGAGTCACTAAACGTCAAAAATGGTAATTTTCCTAAAAATGTGCATTAGTTGACCATTCACACCCACTTACAATATGAATGGTAACGACTCCAAACCTAAGTAGAAGTGGCCCTCGTAATTGAAAATCATTTATCTACACATACAATATCCAAATTTGACAGAAGGGGTGTCTATATCACTCAGAAAAATTTGGGAGGGAGAAGGGAGGATAAGATAATGAGGTATGGTATCAATTTGAAAACTAAGGTGGGGGTCTCTTTAAAATCCAAAGAAGTGAAAAAAAATCTCTAATCACCTAAAACATTAAGGGGAAAGGAGGGGATGGGGGCAAAAATGGAATGAGGTTGAGAAGAGGGTGGTAATAAGGTTGAAGGTGGCCTGTAACGAATTGAAAACACGGAGTGCTATTCAAATTAACAAAAAAAATACATGATTTTTGAAGCTAACCAAAAAAATGAGGGGGCAAAATTCCCCCTAGCCCTTTATTGGCTCTATCCTTGATCTTGTGGTTAGTTTTGTGATTATGCAAGTGTCAAAAAAAATTTACAACCTATCTCGAGATACATACAGCAGGATTGCAATTGATTTTAATGAGAAATGGTGATATAGATCTAATTATACTCAGTTAATAGAGTAGTTTTCTCTGATTAATAGTCAATTATAAAATATTAGTGATGTGTGTGTAGCTTTCCTCTCTCCGAACTTCGTGCTTAATCGATTGCGAAGACTGTTTTGATAGTGATTTTGTTGAGCTTGATCTTTTCTAAGATCTTTGTGTGAATTTCTTCTCTCCAAACTTTGCGTTTGATTATTTTAGAATTATTTCTTAACGTCTGAAAAGGGACTTTAGACTTATGTTTTTTAATTGAAGTCTGAGTCTCTTTTGAAGAACCTTTCTGTATTTCTAGAAGAGATTTTTTCTTAAGGAAAAACTTGTCTTTCAAAAAGAAAGTGATAGGTCCCCTCCAAATGAGGGAAGTTTTGATATTTATAAACTTAGAAGAATTTAATTTTCCATCTATAGCCCTAGTAGACACCCCATTTTGCCAAGACCGAGCCTAGGAGCCTCGTAAACCTTCTGAAATGGCCTTGACCCAAAAAAAATTTTCAAAAGGGCTTCAAAGCCTAAATTCTAAACCATTATAATACCTCGAGTTTTAATTCATATCTTGAGAAAAATCAAATAGTGAAATTTAGAGTAAAACTTTAAGATTTTGTTCTTTTCACTTTTAATAAAATCTATCTCACTATTGGATTCAAAATGGTTGAAAAACATATTTTACCAATAAGCACGCTCAAATTCGAGTTCAAACGAAAAAATTAAAAATCCACGATTTAAGGTCGAATGAAGCCAAAAACATGAATTTTTGTTCAAATGAGAATTAGAATAATCCAATCGCACCATTAGGTCCACAACAAAAAATTATGAAAAATGGCATATTTACTCGTCAGTTTTCAAGTCCAAAAAGTTGAATTATCATAAAAAATATAAATAAGTTTTAAATTACCAGTTTCGTCTTGCAATTACATTATATAAAGGATTTATATTTTTCTTTTAATGTTCATTGTCTTCCCCAAACATAAAAAACCAACAACCAAAATTGACTAAAAAATGTTGATTTTTCAACAACTTTGAGTCGGGTTTTCATTGAGATCAAAATCTTGTTGGCCATCGGTGAAGAAGGAATGGTTTGTCAGTAAACTGGTAATGTAAAGGTGGTCATATACGAATGGTTTGTATATTTGAGAATCATATGCACGTCTGATAGGCATAGATGAAGATGATTAGTCAGTGATCACTAATAATCTATAGTACTCAAACGTTCTGACATATTGAAAAGAGACTCATCGCTTACGGTCATGTCAAGTGTGGTAAGTACAGTGACTGTCCATAAAATCAGGAACTAAAAGCTAGTAAGAAATTGTAATATCATTTCTCGATTGGGAGCGATCCAGTCGTGAACCTCAACTCTCTAATTCCACTACTCTACCATTGTGTATTGTGTATCTATTGTCTTATTTTGATATATAAAATGAAATGCATGTTTAATATTTCCATTTGGTCAATTAGATTTGTATAAAAAGAAAATATTATAGTGAGTACTGTTGATTGATGTAATGTTAGTTTTAAAATGTCTAGTTGCTTATCCCTAACTATATATACCAGTTAATCGTAGTTTCTTCAGTAAAACTTTACATATTCTAAAATGATTCAGTATGTTTATTCGTTCATCTTAGGAGAGGTTATTGGCTGAAATTGTTTGCTTCCCTACTGGATAACCATTATTACTTATCATTTCCTTCTCCATTTTTTTAATTTCAAATTCGAAGCTTGGCAAGGCAGGTGTAGAACACGGGTGAGGAGTATCTAGAAGGTCAGATAGACGACCAGAATCCGTTACCTGGTGAGTACTGGGGCTATATTCCCTAGTGGTGTCAGTTCGTCTTGAAATATTTTGGATTCTATATTGAGTGTTAGGACTTTTGTTAGAGTGAGAAATTTTTGTATAATCTTATATTTTATTTATCCTTCTGTACTCTGATCTATCGTACGTTATTAAACTTATATATGCTTCCGTTAGTATTATATTTTGTATATATATATGCAGGATAATGTATGTCATTTATCATGTGCAAGTTGAACACCTTGGAATGTTATCATAAAAGAGGAGACCATGCTGAAATTTCGAGGCACCACCTAATGTATCGAGATCTGACATAGGGTTTTATGTTAGCATTTGATGGGACGCCACATGGATGAAACGGTAAAATGTTATAACCACATCCGAGAGGTGATGTCTGCATTTTACATAGAAAAAGATAGGATGTCACACCCCGTGCACGTGTTAAACTGGGTCCGTGATCAATTGGGATAACGGTGTGGTAGCAGTGCTACACATGGTAGGTTCCATGAGCTGACACGTGACCATGGGTAGGAAATATGGCTAAGGAGTGATGTCTGCATTTTACATTGTGTATTGTGTGTAGGTTGGTGAAAGGATATCCAGGGATAATGATTGGTTGCATATTTTTTTAAATTCTATTGACGTAGAGGCTCCAAGTTTTGTTATTTATTTTAGGCCAAATGGTCACAATTGCATGGTAGGAAACTGAATATCCATTGTCAACCTTGTATTATTAATTACTCTTTTGTTTTCAAATGAAAATAATATATATATATATATATATATATATATATATATATATATATATATGTTGCTATTTCGTGACCTGTTAAAGAGTTTGTGAATGCCTGAAGGGATAGTGCGACATAGCATCCGGAGTGGTGTACTATCCTAGGATACACGGTAGGGACAACCAAACTCATACACGGTATGAAATGCGTATGAGAGTAGAGTCACAACTGGAATTCAGATTTATTCCTCTTTATCTTTACTAGTGAACTTGTATTATAAAAGTGGTCGTATACGAATAGATTGTATATTTAGAAATCACATGCACGCCTAATAGGCATAAACGAAGATGATTAGTCAGTGATCACTAATAATCTATAGTAGTCGAACGCTCTGATATATCGAAAAGAGACCCATTACTTACAGTCACGTCAAACGGTCAGTTTGAACCAAATAAATGGTCTTGCAAATGTGATAAACAGCGACCAACCACAAAATCAGAAACTAATACTTTATTATGAAACATTATGTCCCGACTGTGAACGATCCAGTCGTGAATCCCAGCTCTCTAATTCCACTACTCCACCATTATGTATTATGTATTTTTTGCCTTATTTTGATATATAAAATGAAATGCCTCTTTAATGTTACTATTTGATCAATTATATTTGTATAAAAAGAAAATGCTATAGTGGGTACTATTGATTGACGTAATATGAATTTTAAAATGTTTAGTTGCTCATCCCTGGCTATATGTACCAGTTAATCGTACTTTCTTTTATAAAACTTTGCATATTTTAAAATGATTCATTATGTTTATTCGTTCATGTTAAAAGAGGTTATTGGCATAAATTGTTTGATTTCTTATTGGGTAACCATTGTTACTTATCCTTTCCTTCTCCATTTTTTTTAGTTTCAGATTTAAAGTTTGGCGAGGCAAGTATAGAGCATAAGTGAGGATCATCTGGTGGGTTATAAAGACAACCAGAGTCCGTCACCTGGTGAGTATTGGGGGTTATACTCCTAGTGGTGTGAGTTTGTTCAGGTAGTATTATGGGTCTTATACTGAGTGTTAGGACTTTTGTTAGAGTGACGAATGTTTGTATAATCATGTATTTTGTTTATCCTTCCGCACTCTAATTTAACGTACATTATTAGATGTATATAGGCTTCCGCTAGTATTATATTTTGTATGTATATATGCAGGATAATATGTGTTGTTTATCAGGTGCAGGTTGAATGCCTTGGAATGCTAACATAAACAAAAAAGACCATGTCGAAATTTTGAAGCTCCACCTTGTGCCTCAAGATTTGACATGGGACTTGGTGTTAGCGTTTGGCGGGGCACCCCAACATCCTTAAAAAAAGAAAATTATAAAAGACTATGACTTAAAATGTTCGATGGAATTTTCGTAGTCATCATAAACTTTCCCATAAAAAGAAAAAAGTGTATGATTTTCTAAAACCTCAATCATTTCCTAACTCTAGCAACTATTAAACCTCAACTAATAGACAAATATTAGCTTTGAGATAATAATAAAAAATTACATACAATCTACCTTGTATCCAATAATCAACAATTGTTTTTGATTTTATCAGAACTTGTCATTAAATTCACTTCAATGCTATATTGGATTATTGATTATTTTGGATATGATCATTTTTTAATGCAAAAAATTTAAGTCCATATTGATAATATTCTTCAATGCATTAAATATTTCAATATACTTAGTTAGACATTCTCCTCACCATACTTCAAAAATTAAAACCTTTATTACTAAAGTATTACAATCATATGAGACTAAAAATTTTAAGATACTTCGTCATATATCATTCCTTTGTCCAATCCTTTGAAATTATCATCGTTATCAAAGTCTTGCAAATATTCTCCTTAACATTCTTACATTAATAACTTATACGCTTATAAATTCACCACAATTAATTCATTGATCGTGAATATACATACCGATGAGAGTGTCTTAAAATACTGAATTAATCGCACTTTTCCTAGGTATTTTTCTCGATTTTTATTCTTATTTTATTAGTTTAGATAAATAAGTATGTTAAGCCTCAAATTATCACATTTTATGTTATACCATGTTAATTAGACTTAATTGCACAAAATAATTGTAAATTTCAAAAAATTGACCGTGTATTTATTGTACAGGTCAATGATCAACTCATCAAGAAGGACACCACATCACTTAAGCAAGAGTGCATTGCAATCAAGAGGTCAGATCAAACATCCAGTCAAAAGATGAAATCTTAATGCTTCCAAAGTAATGTGACGCAGTAAACTTTCAATGTGGCATAGTCCACCATGATTGGATCACGCCAGAATTTCTCCTATTTACTTTGCACGTAAAATTATATGCAAGAGTGATAGCGACTATATTTGGATCATTCGAGAACACCTCAAGCCTATAAATACAATTCCCCAATTTAGAAAGTCATTGGGCACTTGTCCCTTCTCTTCTTCTCTTCCAATGCCCTTGGCATTTTCTCTATAATTTTTATTTTTTAGCTAGATTTTAATTCAACAACTTTTGTAATTTTTCAAGGAGATAGTGTATCTTGGTTATCATAAATATAAGTGTTAATTCTTTTACTTTCTCTTGTATCTTTGTCATAACCATAGGCCAGACTCTCTCCATTAGTGAGAGGATAAAGCCTAGGAGCAAGCTTTAATTCTATGTTATTTATTTATTCTTCCATGTTCTTCATAATATTTATAGGATTTACTTCAAGGTTTTATCCAACTCTAATGGATCAAAGTTTTAGTTGAATATCTACACCTTATATGCTTAATTTATATGTTCTATACTTAGATAAGATCTAGATAGAACACACTTAAATTAGGTATTTGGTGGTAAGGACTTCACATATCAGTGAGTGAAGGAGTCTTAACTATAGTATTTTCTCAAAAAGCTTCATCCCATATCTTCCAACTCAAGGAGCTCACACCAAGCCCTTGTAGTTAAGCGCAAAGAATGATAAACTCAAATATAGTTTTATATGCTAATCCTAGGTTACTCTAATCACTAATGGGTACTTTATCTTTTATTTACATAGTATTATTTTCTCTTTTATTATTTTAATTTTCAGCAACATTCATTTACTTTCCATTTTATTTCACAAAAATATAAAAACAGGTTTTAATTTACAACTTAGGTTAACTTCATTTCTTGTCAACTCAGTAACATCCTTCTTTTCTTTTGGGTTCAATCTCTTACTTGCCCACAAGCTAAGGAGAGTCTCAAATAATTAATTTCTATAATCCAACGATCATAATTTTAGAGCCGTTGCCAGGAAAAAGTGTAGTTATTCTAAGTTGGTTGAAGTTAATAGTTCTTTTTCTTTTCTTTTCATTTCTATTTTTATTTTTTATCGATCCAAATTTTTTCAAAAAATCAAATAAATATGTGTTCATTGTAATCAAAGAAACAAACTAAGATTTGTGTGAAAATTTTGGACACGAATCTCAAGTTTTCAATGTGACGCAGTGCACTGTTCATTGCACCACATTGAGTCTAGAAAGTTGAATTTCCAAATTTTAACACTGACCTTATTTTTTTGCTTCTGGATTGTGGTGGTAGGTTTAGTTTTTATTTTTTTCATTTCTATTTTGTTCAATTTTTAACACTCTGTTTCTCTTGTAGATTGGAGAATTTTAAGACAAAAAGATTAAGTTCAATCCATTAGATCAAAGATTCATTCCATCTTTTTGAGTTTTTGCTTTTATTTTAGTTAGGTTTATTTTTTTTAAGATCCACTTGTATTAGGAATGTTGTAAAATCTTCATTAGTTCATTAATTATCCAAGAAGGCTTTGATTGTAATAGACTAGGGAAGGATAACGGTTGGATGATACCGTCACGATTCCTTAGGTTCGTACACTAAAATTAGAATTGGTGGCCTAAGTCGACTCAACCCATCTGCACCCTATCTAGCACGGGAGGTAAATTCGAAACACCCACACCTCTCATTACTAGTGAATTACTATTTACTTTTATTTGTTATTTTCTATTTTACACACAGTTAGATCAGTTAATTAAGTTTAGTATAAAGCATCCCTCTTCTAGAGATGACACCATAAGATAAAGATTGGAGGTCATTTCTAATTTTTTGCTCTAATTAGGAGAATCAATTGACTAATTATTCAATCAAATTAACTAAAAGCAATTAGACTTGATTATAATACCTACGAATTCAATAGGAGAAATCCGCTTCAAGTTGTGCCGCTAGAACTTCTTGATTATATTTGGCATCTAGTAAGATCTTGCCCTTTTAAGATGATAGAATTAGTTTATTCGAGAAAGGAATGTGATTTAATAATATCCTTGCTTATGCATTGTGCGTCGTCTTCGATCTAGAGATTCGAATAATCTAAATTTAATTTTATAAAACTGAGTTAGAAAGCTAGTTGTGTAATTTCTAACCAGTTAGAAGCTGTCTAAAGTTAAGCAACCTATCTAGGTTTAGTCTTTTCTTTCATGATTGTTTGAAATACTCTGTGAATTTCATGTTTTGTAGACAATCTAGGAGTAACACATTAGAATCATTTGATATTAAAATCGAGCGTACCATCAGTAGAATTCGTAAGAAACCATCATTAAACATTATGGGTAATCAAAACTGAACTTTCAATGAGCTCTTCGCTCTAGTTTCTGCTATCCCACCTATGTGTATTATGTTACCTTTAAACAATGCATTTCAGTTTGAAATTAGGGTAGCCATCATAAACATACTTCCTAAGTTTCACAATTTAAAACGTGAATCGCCGTATGCCCACCTCAAACAATTCTTGACCAATTGTTAAACTTTTAAAAATCAAAATTTTGATGAGGGGAGTGTTAAGCTCATGCTATTTCCATTGTCCTTGGAGGATCACGTAGCTATGTGGTTGAACTTCCTAACTTCCAATTCCATGGGATGTTTTATCCAAGAAATTCATGGTCAAATTTTACCTTGTGGCCAAAATTAAGAGAATGAATAACGCAATTAGAAATTTTAGAAAGCGTCCAGATGAAGAATTTTCTCAAATTTGAGAAAGATTCAATGATTTGTTAGTCAAATGCCCACACAATGCAAAGTTGGTGCAATATGTCTATCGATGATTAATAATGAATCAACGTATCTTAGTTGAATCTATGCATAAAGGTCAATTCATGAATCAAACTCCTATCCAAGCATACAATTTTCTAGTTGAACTAGCCAAGAGTGCTCAAAATTGGAGTACTAATAATGGAGAGTTTGATAGAGAAAATCTCGTTAAAAAGTAGGAATGTACAATATGAAGGTAGACCTGATCTTATTCTAATGAATGGTATGCACAGTCTTATAAAGAAATTAGATAGTTTTAGCATCTCAATATCCAACTCTCACTATGATTCTCGCTCAATGTCACCAGTTTCAGTTGAACAAACTTCTCTATGTGTCTTGACACAACAGCAACAACCATTTGGTTGAATGTTATCCCAACTTGTCATATATTAAGGCCTAACAAGCCAATACTGTTAATGCCTATAATACTTTTAAGAAGTTCACTCAGAATTCTTATAGCCAAACGTATCATCCAGATAATAAGTTTCATATGAATTTTTCATACAAGCAAAACGAACCTATTTAATCTAGTAGTCCGCCAAGTTACAATAAAAGTTATTCTAAATAAACCGATCCTTCCATGAACCAAGCCATTGTTCCATAAGTCTCGTATCAGTCTTAATAACCTACTGAATGTAGAATCATAATTTCATAATCCATACTTTTAGAATTTATGATGGCAAAGTTGATAAAACAACAACAACAACTCATCCAAACTCAATAACAGACCAATCAAAATCAAACTCAGCTTAATCAGGTCACTACTCAATCTATAACAAAGATGGAAGTTCAGTTGGATCTGTTAGCTCTTTCCTTTGGAGGAATAGAGAAAATGCAATTCCCCATTCAAAATATTCCCAATCCTAAAGGTCAACTTACGATTTCCAATAGATCGAAAGGTCAATATCAGGTAAGAAGCCATTAAGGAAATCAACAAGATTTTGTCTATACTATCTACACCTTAAAGTCAAGAAAGAAAGTGGACAACAATATCTAACTTATTGACGAGGAAGATGATGTCCTAGAAAATGACAAAGTTCAAGTAGAAAAATCGTAAAATTTACTAAGGAGAATGAAAAAGATTTGGAAAAATTTTCCATCATTCTATTAATTCCTAAAACTTCATTTTCCCATCGCGTTAAAGACAATAAGAAAAGTAAGCAATTCGAGGGTATTTTCGAAAATTTTCAAAATATACACATCAATATTCCATTCTTAGATGCCATTAAGCAAATAACTTCTTATACAAAAATTTTGAAAAATTTAACCACAACTAAGAAGAAAACACCATTTCCTCGGAAAGCCATCATGGTAGTCCAAGCTTCGTTTCTCATCCAACAAATGATTACATCAAAATTTAAAGATCTTGGATGTCTGACAATTTTCATTCACATTGGAGATCAAGTGATTGAAAAATATTTATTACACTTAGGGACAAGTGTGGATCTTTTACATTAAACAGTTTATAAATAACTAGGTTTATAGATTTTGAAACCCACCGATATCACATTAAGCTTAGTCAATAGGTCTACCAAGGTTCCCAAATGAATAATTGAAGATATGACTGTGAAAGTCAAGGATTTTTATTTTTCAATTGACTTTGTTGTCTTAGACATATAACCAGTTATCAATTTAGATAGTTATGTTCCTATAATCTTATAATGATCATTTTTAATAACTTTTGATGTAGTCATTCATTGTAGAAACAACTGTAAGGAAGCTAGATTTAAATGTAGACAGTTGACTATTGCAAGGTAGAAACAGTCAAGAAAAATTGAGGAATTTCAAGACCAAATTTATGTTTAATGTTTGTTTGAAGGAATATTTGCAGTAGCAACATTCAATCTTGTTATTCCACAAATGATATACACCAAAATGCTCAATCTTTCAATTTTAAATTTTAAAGTTTTTTGCACTTGCAAAATGAGATGAATCCATAATCAAACGTTTGAATGAGAAGAACTGATGTCATTGTCCCGATTGAACTTTTAAATTGTTTGGAATATTACCATCAATGGATTGGATCAAATCCAACTTGAGGTTAGGACCAAGGATTTGGGATATGAGAATTATTAGATTTGGTATCCTTATTAAATAATCCTTAATCCTTCATGTATCTCACTATTAGGGACACTATCCGATAATTAGTGGACTAATTCAGTGTACTTTGAATGAATATGAATTCATGTTTAATAGTACTAAGTTGCATTCATCTTGTAATTGAGGCTTTTTATAAGGTTTCATAAAATAGAGGGAATTCTTTTATTAAAATACTAATTTTTAATTATAAAATATACAATTTTCAATCATGTATTTTGTTAACATCCTTGATCAAGTACTCTTACCTATTTTAATTTATGATTTGTTATTTTAAAATAAAATATTTAAAATTACTTGTATTTATTTTTTTAATAGTAATAATATAATAAATCACGTGCGTTCCATTTTACTAGTAAAATATAAATAAAAGTTAAAAGTGCCAATATAACCTCTCTTCGAAAAAATGTGATGTGGGAGCGATCTATGAGGTGAGATGGCTCAAATTTAAGGTTTTGGAAGGCGAAGAAGCTTTCTTTCTTTTCCACATTGAAGCTGACAATTGTGCATCAAAAAGAAAGTATAGTACAGTTGTCTAGTTCTCATTCATGGTGGTTTTCTGAAATCACTAATTATTTTAGGAGAGAGAGATTTGGCGTGTATTTGATTATTTAGTGTCACATATGATTTCAATAATTGGTGTGCTATGTGTAAAGTTGGTGTGGCAATAGAATTTTGCTATTTTAATTGCATACCAAGTATACAATCTACCAGAGACATAGATGTACATCTGAAACACATTTACAAACTGCCAATATAAGACCAGATGTTCTAGATTAGGACTAAATAAAATGCCGAAACGTAGATCAAATTTATATGATTCAAAATCTATATTGGTGTAAGGAATTTTGCTCCTCCCTTCAACTGTTTGCCTTCAAATTTTTTTATTTTTTATTTTTAATTCCTTCTGAAACACCATTACTGAAAAACCAAGGTTTAAAATCTCAAGGAAATGTTTTGGCCAAGAGAAAAAATAGATCTTATCTACACCAAACCATGATACATTCTGATATAATGTGTTGGGAATGTGAACAGCTCATTTCCATTTTTATTTTATTATCAATCTTCTCCTGAATGTCATTGTTTGCAGTTATAACAAGCACTCAACTTCCATTGTTAGTAACTTAACACACCCACACGAGTGAATTGGACATTTAAAATAACTAAAAAAGCTCAGTATAAGGGGAGGGTTCCATCACCTAAAAGCAACTTTCCCACCGAACCAACATCAAAATTTATAAACCATTTCCTCTGTGTACCCAAGTTCCTTGAGTAGGCCAGTGAGCTGCACATAAAACAGATGGGAGAGGAGAAGCACACAAGATTTCTTTCAGTAATTTGTTCTAGTCTAAAACATTTAAAAAACACAAGATGTCTCTTTCATACCTCGCCTTGCGACCGGTCTTTTGCCTTGTCTCCTGATATGTGTTTCATCATTCCAGGGGGACCACATACCTAGTCAAGTAAAAAAGAAAAAAGAAAAAAATCAATTCAAGCCCAAAATTAGGATTTCATGAACTAACACCCCCAAGGTAGTAGCTACCTTGCCTGATACTTATAAAGCAATGAATCACATGTGGAATGAATGGATTCACAATTTTTTTTAAATTGTCATCGTCATTGACGGCAGATGGCAGTCTCGGGTTCCATGGCAGATTGTGAATACCGTTAGATGAACAGCTAAGAAGAGAGATTTTAAATGAGGCACATCAATCCCGTCATTTGATTCAACCGGCTGGAACTAAGAAGTGTAGTGAATTGTTGTATGATTTGTCAGCAAGTCAAAGCTGAACAGGCCTTTTACAACCACTTCCCGTACAAAATGGAAATGGGAACACAAAACATAGATTTTGGGATCGGGTTACCTAAGGCTAGTGATGGGTTTAGATGCGATATGGGTGATTATAAACAGATTTGCAAGGTTAACTCAATTTTTAATGATCAAAATGACACACAGTAGATAGCTTGAACAAATTGCATATAACTGAAATTGTAAGGTTACATAGAATATCAGTATCTATAGTCTCATATTGAGATCCCATATGCACTTCGTAGTTTGGGAAGAGCTTACAGTCTAACTCAAGCTACTCATTTAAAACTACACATTGATTGTATTACATACACAGACTGATGGACAGTCAGAAATGGTGACATGCTTCGGATAAGTGTACTGTATATTGAAGGTCAATGGAAGGCTCACCTTCTAATAATTGAGTTTACATATAACAATAGTTATCGGTCCAGTATAGGTATGACTACATTCAAGGAACTTTACGGCAGGACAAAAGTCGGGGATACAATCCTCATGGGAGGAAACTTGGTTGAAGAGACTACAGAGGAGGCAAAAGAGCTACATCTTTGGAATTTAAGATAGGAGATGTGGGACAAAAGTAAGTCAAATGGCATACAGATTAGCTTTACCTTCTCAGCTAGTACAAATTCACCAAGTCTTTCAAGTATCGATGCTGAGGAAATATGAACCACATCCGTCGCATGTGATCAACTGGCAATCTTTGTAGTTAGGGGAAGATATATCTTATAAAGAATGAACACTACAGATCATTGGCAAAAAGGAAAAAATGTTGAGATCACGCATTAATCCCCCTAGTAAATGTGTGGAGACTTCATAATATCAAACAATCAACCTAGGAAAAATAATCAAGAAACGAACTAGATATCCAAAACTATTCTTTGAATGAGGTATCTTCTTAATTTTGAGAACCAAATTTTTGTTAAGGGCGAATGTTGTAATGACATGAAACAATTATTCTAAATCTCGATGAATAAATTCCACTTTGTGGTATTGGCAAATATCAAAAATTTGATTGAGATGTTGAACAGTGTGGATAACGTCTTCAATATATATATTCAATGACAATGATTACAAAGACTCCAAGTTCCCACTAAACTTGTGAAATAGCCGTGTGGGTCTTGTTGCACTCAAACAAGATGAGAACAAGATATTACAATGATGAACTATGTGTGAGGATCCAACCCCTTCAATGGCAGCTTGGCTACCTATATAGTGGAGAGGAGAAAGGTCTCCTTAGACGACTCATCTCAGTCAAGTCCGAGATAAGGTCACATCCTAACATGGTGGCTATGACCTGTCTCCTTCAAGTCTGAGGTAGGTCACGCTTCTGCTTGTGTCAGAGCTTGTAGGCATCAGTATTGTCAAGGTCATGTGGCAGTCAGTCACCTATGTGACGGCAGTAGAGTCTAACACCTTCTATATATAGAAGCCCTTGATGATGCCACATGGCAGCTTCAAAGGTGACACATGACAACTTCAAAAAGTGACACATGGCCACTTTATTACTCGCGTCTACAATAGTCCCCTGCGCACCGTGGGAATACTTTATTATTTCTATAGTCGTGTGGTGTGCATTCCGATGCTTCATCAATCCTATAGTCAATCGTTCTTTGAAGCACTTTTTAGAAAGAGATCATTCTTATTTGAATGATGCATCCAACGCTTCTTTTTCTTCAAAATGAACATTAATGTAATTTTTTAGTAAAAGGCGCACAGCACCATTTGATAATTGTACACTACATTCACCAGAAGGGTATGTGACGCCTCGTCGAGTGAAAACGAGTACTAATGCTTATTCGTGAGTAAGGCACACGGCACCCGTTCAATAGTTGCACACGGTACATTGCTCAAAGGGTGCTTGGTGCCTCATCGAGTACGAATGAGTAATAAATCTTCACGTAAGGCGCGCAGCGCCTTGTCTAGAATACACACAGTGCATTTGTTTAGGAGCACACGACACCCAATTGGACTATGATCTTTGAGCACATCATGCTATTTTGAGTGATGTACGGGCGACTTTAAAGGAAGTCGCACGACATGACATGTTAGGCAATCTGACAGTATATGGTGCCTTGAAGTAAAAACAGTTTGAGTCCCCAAGTATATGGCGCCTTCAAGATTGCCCATACTTAAGAAGGCCCTAGTATATGTGATGTAGGACATCTACAATCCTAGTTAGAACTTTCCTAGTATTTCTATTTCTATTTCTACTTCTAATAGGATTTCTATTTCTACTTCTAATATGACTTTTATTTCATAGTTATGTTAGGAGTACAATTCCTTGTTAGTTTCGAATTTGTTTTAAATTCGTTTTTATTATTTAGACTATAATTAGAAGTACTTAGAAGTCTCCAATTTGAGTTCTAATAGGATTAGAAAGTTAGTATTATGTTATAGATAGGTTAGGAATATTAATTTTTAGTATTTTAGTAGGATTAAAAGTTGTTATGATGGAGTTATTTATATAAGGAGCTCCAAATCCGAAAATTAATAATCAATTCAATTATCCTTTCTCTTTTAATTTTTTTTTTTTTTAGCTTTATACTTTATTTTCTTTCAAGCTATTGCTTGTTTATCAATTGAATCTATTGATTCAAATTGATTTTGAGTGTTCCATTGAATACGATCTATCGAATCTATTGATTCATACGCTTCCGCTACGTCAAGTGGTATCAGAGCTCTTGCTGCGATCCACAAAAGATGGATGGTGAAAGTGATTTTATCACAGAATCTTATCTAGAAACTCAATTGGAAAAGTTTGAAGAAAGAATTACCAACAAAATTATGACTATGTTGGAGTCTCGTGTTCAAGGCATGATTCTCAACACCATTGAGAAGGAAAAAAGTAAGAAAACTTTTGGAGAAGAAGACCCAAAAGATTCCCACCATCCCTCCCACAATTCCCCTCATAATTCAGCCCCTAGAAACTCTTGTAGAGAGGCCGAATTCCCTCAAAACCATAACCTTACCCATAATTTTGTTTTTGCCCAAACCATACCACTTCCCGCACCTCAGACCACCCTCCCTCAACCTTCTAACCATATTGCATCACTCCTATTCCCTCAAAATAAAATCCCTCACCCTCCAACAGCCACATATCCGCCCCCACAAAACGTTTCTCCTAACCTTCAAAACCCATCAAATAACTTCAATGACCCTTCAATGACCATAACAGCCCCATATATGGATTACATAGATGAATTGAATCCTTATACTACCCCTCCCCCAACTAAACATCCCTATTTTAACCATGATAGACTTCTCCCTAACCCTCCCCATACTCACCCACCTCCATATTGCAAAGTCAATGTAAGACGGACCCATTATCACGCACCCACAAATCAGCCCTTCCATGATTTTGAAGAGGTTGAACGCGTGTTCATGCATAACGCACCCCCCCATTTACAATCCTAGTTAGAGCTTTACTAGTATTTCTATTTCTATTTCTACTTCTAATAGGATTTCTATTTCATAGTTATGTTAGGAGTAGAATTCCTTGTTAATTTCTAATTTGTTTTAAATTCGTTTTTATTATTTAGACTATAATTAGAAGTACTTAGAAGTCTCCAATTTGAGTTCTATTAGGATTAGAAAATTAGTATTATGTTATAGATAACTTAGGAATATTAATTTTTAGTATTTTAGTAGGATTAAAAGTTGTTATGATGGAGTTATCTATATAAAGAGCTCCAAATCCGAAAATTAAGAATCAATTCAATTATCCTTTCTTTTAATTAATTTTTTTTTTAGCTTTATACTTTATTTTCTTTCAAGCCATTGCTTGTTTATCAATTGAATCTATTGATTCAAATTGATTTTGAGTGTTCCATTGAATACGATCTATCGAATCTATTGATTCATACGCTTCCGCTACATCAATATGGCACCTTGAAGCTTGCCACTACTTAAAAAGCCCAAGTATACGACGCCTTAGAGCTTACTATCGTTTGTGAAGTCCCCAAGTTATCGTGGCATCTACATGGAGTCACGGCTATTTCCGCACTACAAATGTTTGATGAGACTCTTATAAGTACCTTCATCAGGCGGTCTCGTTGAAAGATAATGATCTGTTTGGAAAACAAGCTACTTGTACCAAAATAGAAGGTAAGCTTTCCTTCTTCTCTCCCTCCAACTTTTTTAAAGGCAATCATGAAGAACCTTCTTAGTTGCAATGACAACTTTTTCAAGCACGCCTCTTCCACCCAATGCGACAAACCTTCTTCTAAGCATTCTTGGGAATTCCTTTCTTCTGAAGGCGACGTTAATAGTGTAGTTCCTCATCCTTCTTCAACAATACGTTTTCCTCTTGGTTGCAATGAATTTTCACCCTCTCAATCAATTTCGGTCTCTCATGCTCATCCTTCTAATTTATGGGGAAAATGAGTGACGGATTCTTTAGGCAACCAGCACAAGTTTGAATTGCTTGATCGTGTCAGAGTTTTGACGCTTTAATCACTTTGAGGAAGCTGAAGGTGGAGATGGACGTCGAAGGTTTATTGATGTTAATGTCTCGTTGGAGTCATCAAAGCCATACTTTTATCTGACTTGGAGGGAGGTAGTGATATCATTAGAAGATGTCCATGTACTCCTTGGTTTACCCATTTGTGGTTATTTTGAGTCCCCCAACCTTAACGTATTATCTATAGAGGAGCGATGTCTAGTTGACGAATTGGTGGTTGGTCTTGCAGCATCAAAACAAATTGTCAACCCTCTAAACAAACGTACAAAAAACGACTAATCAAGACGCGCTAACTTTATTGGGTGGATACATCACTTTTATGGGTTTTCCGCCAACGATGGCTTCACATGAGGGTCTCGTTGGGACGATTTTTGGAACCTTGCAGTGCTGATTGCACTATGATTGTCTCACCATGAAACTGAATGTTATCCCTCTGAGAAGGTACAAGACTTTATCTTCCCCTTAGCAGCTAAGATGTCATCAAGTACCACTCCCCATACGGGTGATCTCTTTGCGGTGTTATACAAAAATCTTGACTTATATGTAGAAAATGCGAGACAATCCAATGGACGTAGGATCATTCAAAGTTTTGTAAACACCTCCTTTTGTAGATGTGGCTATGGGAACATTTTTCAAAGTAAGCACCTCCGGCAACCGAATTTACTAAGTCCATTAAGAGAGGGGATATCTTTAGCTTGGGTTTGCTTGCTACTGTTGCATTCCAAACAATGTACCTCGAACTTGACAATGGTTCAATGTAGGGCAGACTCAAGTTAGCACCATATTCTTCATTTGTATCTCAACCTTATAGGCGTACATTTAAAGGTATTTCTCCAAATGATGTGTACCCAGATGTTAGTGGCGTCGTTAACCTTCACGCTAGGGATTCTCTTGACTGGACCGAGATCGTCTTTCTTTTATACACCACACCGTCTTTTGTCATAAGCTTCATTAAGGGTATATGGGTCCCTTTATCATATAATCCAGATCGGTCTACATGTTAGTTTGGGTTCGACCAAGGCATCCCTATGGGTTTTCATGTGACTCCTTCGGCAGATGATGCTTTGGATACGTTCTCTTGTCTTCGTATGCACCAACTAGTTCGCCTTTTCAAAGCATCACTTGTAAGACACCTCATCAACTTTCCAACGATGCCTTTCCTCTATAAGGCGCCGTCAATGATCAAGAATCTAATAGAGAACTTCCTAATTTTGAGTGCTTGTTTGTCGAGAGGTAGCTCGTTAGTTTCAAGATACTTTAGATATGGTTCCCTCCAATCATTAGTTGTTTCTACGACACAAGTTTCTCCATGATATGGTAGGTTTTGGCAGGTTGGACACGCTGCTTGTAAGGCTTGTGATTCTTGAGTCATTTTTGGCCAAAAATACCCTTGACATTGAATCCTTCGATACAACAAGGCGTCAAGAGTGTGACCGCATCCAGGTCATGCACATCTCTTAAAATTTGTTGTGCTTTTGTTTCTCTACATAATGAGCCAAAGTACCATCAGCCCTATGAAAATAGAGTACGCCATCGTAAATCATGTAATCGTTTTTCTTTTTCAAAGGCACTTTGATGCAACTCATGTTACTTGACTTAAGTGAATCGGTCACCTCCTTGTGCCAATCACCTTCTTCAATTTCATTTCATGTTTCCATACAATCCCATGAGTAGGGTATTGTTCTTTTGATAATTCGAACGTCCTTGACTTCCCCTTCAAACTTCAACCTTGAAGCCAGTGTTGCTAAAACATCAGCATGCCTATTGGAATTCTACCCTGTATGTGTAATAATAGAATTTTTGAAGTAATGCAATAGATGCTGAGCTCTAGTCCGACAACCGTAGTTCTTTTAAAGCGAACAACCCATTCATTTGCTTCACCAAAAGACTGGAGTCTGCTCTAATATCTAGATTATTAATACCCCTTTGTTTTGCCAAGGTGAGTCCCAGCAAGAACGCTTCATACTCCGCCTCATTGTTACTGCATATAAAACCAACTTGAACGAAAAAGAGATTGTTGACTTGTTCGGGGCCTCATATACAAAAACATCGCCTCCTCTTGTTGTGGAGGACCCATCGAAATACATCGTCCATCTAGATTATTCATTTTCAATTGCAACCTCAGGCTAATTCCCTTGAATTTCATCATTTATAGGACTGATGTCAGTCCTAGGAAAGGCAGCCAAGAGATCCACAACAACTTGTCCTTTGAAGGCTCAAGGTATAATACATTTGATGTCAAATTCGATTACCTAAAGCAACCACTTTGCCGTCCGTCTTGTTAGGGTGGGCTATAATAAGAGGTACTTGATGGGGTCAACTACCGTCAACACCTAGACTTCATTAGCTAATAAGTAAAGTCTAAACTTCTGAGAGGCATAAACCAGGGCAAGGCACATCCTCTCAATTTTCAAGTATCGAAGTTCTGCCCCTTGTAATGCTTAGCTAATGTAGTAAACTAGTCTCTCGTGACATGTTTTATCTTCTTGAGCTAACAAAGCCCCAATAGCCTCATCCGTTGTGGCTATGTATATCAACAATGGTTTTTGAGGTATCGACACCATCACGGTGTGAGTAGTATTGGGAAATAATGGCCTTTAGTTTATTTTTCCTAGTTTTCTATTTTTCTCTATGTAAGGGCATTTATGTCCATTCACTTTAATTAATATAAATATCTTGCCAACCTCTCATTGTCAGACATGAAAATTACTCTTTTACAATTCTTCTTGGTATCAGAGCCCTAGAGAACCCATTGACACGCACTCCTTGGATTTTCCTCTTTGATTTTGGGATCTTGGAGCATCTCCTCATCTCTTCTTTCTCTTTTCTCTCTCAACAATCCCTTAGATATTAAGACCAAATAACCTAGCAACATCTTCGTTAGAAGGTCCCCCCTTTGGGGGTTTCTTTTTCTTATTGTTTTGGGTCGAATTCATCTAATCGCATGTTGCGATAGAGATTCTTCTGCTATGCTGAGTTGCGAGGTTGTGATTCTGCCTTGCGATAGGCTAGGCTGCTACTATAGAGAATCTACTGGGCTGCGAGGTATCACATCCTACGATAAGGTTTCTTCCTTGCGATAGTGCCATTGCCTTTCAATAGGCTGTGTTGATGTTTTTCTACCCTACGATAAGGTTTCTACCTTGCGATTATGCCTTGCAATAGGGCTGCTAGGTATTGTTGTGTGCCTATTGTGCAACAAAACTATTATTTGAGTTGTGCCACTATTTTCTAGTTTGTACGAGTTGCTCCCTGCATTTTTTGTTGATCGCACACTGCTAGAGACCTCCCTTTAAGCCAAAGCTTCTAGTTTATATTTCGTCCCCTTTTCTTCAAATTTCTAGTGATTTCTTAATATACCAGACCTTCTCGGCTGATTTTATTCTACTTCTGGCACTCTAAGTGTGTTGATTTGATCTTACACTTTCTCCTTCAAATTGTAGTCTTCCTACATTTGATTATTGTCCTATTGCCTTTTTTCTCTTCTATCCACTTATTTTTATGAGAAATGACATCGAACCAAAAAAACAGACACCAATACTATTCTTGGGGCCAATTCCTCAGCCCAACGTATTATTAGTGCCTTATTGGATGGAAGAAATTTTCAATCTTGGTCTCGGTCTGTAAGACTATTTGGGTAGTCGAGGCAAATCTAGATGGCTTTTAGCACTATTAACAAGTCATCTATTACTAATTCCAAGTTTGAACAATGGGAGATTGATAATTGTACTATTCTTGAATAGTTGTTTAACTCCATGGAGCAACGTATCTACACTATGTTCATGTACCATGAAACTGTCTCATCTTTGTGGTCAACTCTCATTTAGACATATGCACATGCTATCGAAGATGAGCTCAATCAAGACATTATCCAGGCTACTCAGGAAACTCAAAGTATACCTGATTATTTTGGATTTCTTCAATCTCGATGGAAGGAGTTTCTTCATCATGAATCTATGGTTGAGCTATCTGTCAAAGCAATTGAGTATGTAGTTAAGAGGATTGCTAGACATCAGACATACCAGTTTCTCATGGGCTTACGTCCCGAGTTTGAGGCACTGCGGACCTAGATCATTAACACTCTCCTTTACCTTCCTTAATTGAAACCTTTGTGACTATTGATAGCGATAAGCATTGTCACCGTGTAATCCCATCTCAGAATCAGGCTCTTGGAATTCTTTCTGCTTCAACGACAAATCAAATGGCTCTAGCAGCCAATTCGGATTTTTCTGAGTCTTTGGCCCAGTGATTTGGAAGTTGTGGTCGGGGGGCCATGGTCGTGGTGGAAGGAGTAGCCTTATTTGCAATCACTGTGGAAAACTAGCCATGAGAAAATCCGATGTTTACAGCTTTATCATCACTTGTTGCGATCTACTACCACTCTTTCTGTGGGGCATTCTGATCCTCATGATGCTACTATGAAGTCATCACCGAGTCTTACCACTGATCTCCCAGCTTTCCTGGCACTATTGATTTGCAACAACTTCAGACCCAGATTGCCACTTTTGTTCGTGATCATATCCATACTCATACTCGATCATCTTCGACTGTGGCCTCAATTACCACTCCTCTAGGTACATCCTCTACATTTCATGTCACCCTGACATGGGTTATTGAATGTAGTGCCCCTGATTACATGACCGGTTAATCTAGCCATTCACTTCAACTATTTTTCCTACTATTCATAGGAACGTTGACTTTACTAATGGCGTATTACACTTATACACATTAAACGTACCATCCCTTTATCCTCTAGTATTTCTCTTGATTTTGTGTTTCATGTTCCTTATCTCTTAACATTTTGTCTGTGAGTAGTATTACAACATTCTTGAGCCCAAATGGCATCATAGTAAAGAAGTTTCCTATTGGTGTACGAAAAGTTGTCTTTTCCACGTCTCTAGGAGCCATCCAAATTTGATTTTATCCACTAAACCCATCTATAAACAAAAAGATCTTATGGTTAGCCGCAGCATCTACCAAAAGATCGATATTCAGGAGGGGGAACTCGTCTTTCAGATAAGCTCTTTTAACTTGTAGATGTCGACACAACAGTAGATCCAACCATTCTTTTTCTTTACAAGTACAACATTAGCAAACCATACCGGATGTTGGATAGGTCTTATGAAACTTGTGGATAAAAGCTTCTGAATTTCCTCTTTGATCTATTCTTCCACTTCGTGACAGAATTGTCTAGGCGCTTGTTTAACCGGGCAGGTGCCACATTTAACATGAAGGTAGTGCGTGACCACAGTTTCTCCTAGACTAGGCATCTTGTCGTATGTCCACAAGAATACATCTGAAAATTGCTTTAGAAGTTTGATCATTTCTCTTCACTCATGTCAATGTTCTACTAATGAAGACAAGGCGTCTCTTATTATCCGCTCCTATGTTTACTTCCTCAAGCTGATCACCTACATCCTTCTCTCCTTCCATGTGTGGAGGAGCATCCATCATTCCTTCCTCTTCATCATCTATGATGACATGTGCCTCATGCACTTTGCTAGAGGAGGCGCCGCCGACCTCATGCAACCGTCATAATCGATAAATAACTTTCCCATCAGGCATCGTAAGCCTTTCAACCTTCCTAGCATTAAGTGCCTTCTTCGTTGTCATGTCCATACTGTCCCATATGGGTAATGGAGTAGAATATATGTGATTACCATTTCCCCTGGTAAAGCTTTCTTTTCCAAAAAAAAGCCTCTAGAAAATATGTTTCTTCTTGGGAAAAAGATCTTTCAGACGCTTGGATCACTATCGCTTTACCACAAATAGCCACTTTCACACATTGACGATATGTCAACACAATGGCCTCATTTGCATGAAGCCATGGGCGCCCTAACAGCATGTGGTACAAGGCGTCTGTCTCTAGGACATGAAAGCGTGTGGAAGACCTAATTGGTCTAACACGTAAATTGACCGTGATGTAGTCTACTGTGCTGAAACTATGTCTATTGAAGCCTTGTATCTTAGTTGGTACTTGTACTACCTTGTGCAATGATATCCCAACCATATCTAAAGTCCCCATCGGTAATAGATTAAGAAAAAAGCCCCTTTCAACAAAGGCCCTCCTTAATTCTCTTCCATTTAACAGCATCGTGACGTACAACAGATACATATAGTCAGAATATATGGGTATATCCGCATTGGTAAATGTAATAACTCCTTTGACATTGCAGTTTAACGCTGCTATCAACTATCCTTTGTCTTGAGCCGGTATCACTGCCAGTGCCAACGCAGCCTCATAGTGTTTTTCTTCGGTAAACACTAACTTGTCGAAAAATTGCTTAAATATCGAGGTCTGCTGGAGCTTGGTCGCAATAGGTGCATACTCGTTAGTTGCACCGTCATAGCTTGTCTCTCTTGCAGTCATCAATACAGCATGGTGATCATGATTTAGCAAAGGATTCATATCAATCCTAGCGAGTGGCAGACGTATGACATCATCTCGAACCCATGCATATAATATCTCTTCGACTTCCTCTATAGTGCATGGAAAGTCAGGGTATTCACTGTTGTCGTGCCTTCTCCATTTTGAAATGTCCTTTGTTCATTGTTCTGCCGTCGTTTCCCCCGATTATCAGCGACAAAGGTGTGTTAAGCCTGACACTTCTCTACTCGTGGTCTTTCAGGCACCCTACACATTTTTGCCTTCTCTGCATTCACCGCCACAAAAACCTTCGTTCATTTGCCAACATCACTGCAAATCCAAGAAAGATGATATCCTTAGGTTTTCCAAATGTGTGTGAAAAGAAATGACTATTCCTACAATGCAAATCTCCACCAACCTCAATTCTTCGACAGACTCGTAACAATCCATTACACTATTCCTAAGGTGGTGTTTGATTCTACGTTAAAATGGCGCTTTTGCGCTTTTTGTGGATCAAAAACGCAAATTTTTAAAGTGTTCACCGTTTGTTAAAAAAAAATCGCATTTAATATCCACTTATTTGAACGTGATTTGGTCGAGCGGGTTTCAAGAGTTTTTCAAATATGCGTTTGCGGGAGAAGCAAATACATTCAAAATGATTCACGTGAAATGACTAAAATAACCTTAGACAAATTAAAATATTACAAAATCTTCTTTGACTGAAGCTAATCATCATTTTCAATAGACCCCTAAAACCAGCAAGCACTTCATTCGAGTTCAACCCTTGATCGATGGCAACCATAATCGTTGTCAACTTCGTTCAACTACTAATCTTGCATCAACTCCCATCAACTTCAAAATACAGGTATTTTTAATGAAAACAACTGAAATTTCATGGGTTTTTGGTCAATTGATGTTTTGTGGGTTTATAAATTGATGAAAAATATGAAATCTTGTGGTTTATCATTCAATTTATGGAAAAAAATCAGAAATTTGTATTTATATAGTTCGATTGATCAAAATCTAAAATTTCATGGGTTTTTGATCAATCGAACATTGTGGGTATATAATTGATGAAGAAAACCAAAATTCTATGGTTTTGTAGTTCAATTGATGGCAAAAAAATCTAACATTTGTATTTAATATAGTTCGATTGATGAAAATCTAAAATTTCATAGGTTTTTGGTCGACCAAACCTCGTGAGTTTATAATTGATGAAGAAAACCGAAATTTTGAGATTTAATAGTTCGATTCATGGCAAAAAAATTCTCAAATTTGTATTTCATATAGTTCGATTGATGAAATTCTGAAATTTCATAGGTTTTTGGTCGACCAAACCTTGTGGGTTTACAATTGATGAAGAAAATCTAAAATATTTGTGGTCTTATAGTTCAATTGATGGCAAAAAAATGTGATAATTGTATTTATGTAGTTCGATTGACGAAAAAACTGAAATTTTGTTATTTTATAGTTCGATTGATGGCAAAAAAGTCTCAAATTTGTATTTATATAATTTGATTGATGAATAATCTGAAATTTCATGCTTTTTGGTCAATTCTTAAATAGGATTACATGAATTTGTAGTTATTTTTTACCATTGTCCGATGGAGGATAACAATTCAAAGAGTGCAAAAGCATATTGGACACCCAAACAGCACCAAGTTTGGGTAGAGATATGCTACGAAGTAATTAAGGCAAGGAGACCACATAAAGTTCT
Organism: Akebia trifoliata; assembly: GCF_017979445.1. Classification (NCBI taxonomy): domain Eukaryota; kingdom Viridiplantae; phylum Streptophyta; class Magnoliopsida; order Ranunculales; family Lardizabalaceae; genus Akebia; species Akebia trifoliata. The sequence goes on from NC_141386.1 coordinate 13,163,217, forward strand.
TGACAAGATTGCCTATGGAATTTTAGTGAGGGAGTTTAAAAAACAAACTAGTGGGATAGCCAAAAAGACATTTGGGGACGTGGAATAAGATTTGCTCAAATACTGATATGGCTTATGATCCTGACACCAGCAAGTTAGATGCAACCGAGTGGTGGGATGGGTGGTTAGAGGTATATACTGTTAGTTTTCTTTTAGGAATTTTGCATCTTTCTATATAATTTAGGGTTAATATTTTTTTTTATAGCATCATCCGAAAGATGCAGTGTTTCAAATGAAGCCTTTGAAGTTTGTAAAGGAATTGAATTTCATCTTTGGAGGCACGTATGCTAATAGTGGATGGATGTGGTCACTTGCATCTGATTCAATACCACCTGCGAGTAGATCAAGAGCTCACGAGGAGGACCTTGACAAAGATGATCTAGATTATGTCATCGAGACCCAACCCTTGGAATCTCAAACACCTCTGGACCTAACTCTTGATGATGCCAACGAGTTTAAAGATGATGCTACCCCTAGTATACACACACCTACAGATCACGTTCATCGTAGAGGTGGAGTTACTCCAGAACCTCAAGGTCATAGATAGAAGATGCCTACTGCTATGTGATTTGGCCAGACATTGGATAGGCTCGTAGATGTGGTTCTCACCCAGGCATCTGCCACTAGCAAGCCTATTCCTGTTAAAACATCTAGTATTCAAGAGTCCATCGACCTCTTTGACCAACTAACAGATTTAACCCCCAACAGTGATCTCTATCGTTTTGCGTTGAAGATGTTTATAAAGAACAAAGAATTCAGGGAGGGCTTATCTGGGTTGTGATCAACAGTTATTCGTCTTGAGTGGTTGGAGGGAGAGATGGCTAATTTTTTGGCTGGACAGTAGTTCTCTTTCATCGACATGTCAATAATTTTACTTGTTTGTTTTGCATCCTACCTATAAGGTGGTAAGGTGCAGTATGCATTGGTTTTATGATACTCTAACTATTTTATGTTGGATGGATATTTTATTTATGTTTTTTTATGTTTGATTGATATTATTATCTATATTTTCTGTTGTATGTGGTAGATGATGATATATTATATATGCTTCTGCTGTATGTGGTTGATGATGAATAGCATTGATGACAAACTATACAAACCCACCACTTTGTTCATGTGATCGAGTGATGAAATTAGTTATAACTAAAACGAAGGAAAATTATGGGAAGATGCTTTATAGGTGTCCATCTTGGTAGGTAATATCTCATTGATATTAATGTTGGATGCCTATGATAAATAATTAGATTGATAATATTAATTCATGTGTTCTTTTACTTCATAGAGACATGCAAGGTCTTTTGTGTGGGCAGATGAAATTGAAATTATCAATGATAATGTCATTCACAATAAAATGTTGAATGCTATTGGAAATAATCTAGTTATTATTTTAGCTCTAATTGTTGTTTAGATATAGCTTTTTATTTAACTTTTATTTATTTCTGGTTTGTAAAGGCACTTTTGTCTTTTTACCTTTTTACTAATATAAATTCCTACCACGCTCTCACATAGAAACTTGACAATCGTTCTTCTACAATTCTTCTTGTTATCAGAGCCTAGAGGATCCATCATTTTTCTCCCCCTTGGTGTTTCTCATTTGTTTTTTGAGTTTCTTGGAGTTTTACCCTCGCCATCCCGCTCTTCTCTCTTTTCTTCTCCTCTCCTCTTTCTTTTTTTCTTTTGACCTAAATCGCACAATGCGATAAGGGGGTTCTTGCGCGAATAGTTCCCTTCGATGGGGTTGCACTGCTGTTAGGTTATCTTTTTCTTGTGCGATTAGGTCCATACTGCTGGCTGGACTGTTATGCAATTAGGGACTTGTTGTTGGTTGATGTTGGCTGCCTCTGTTATAAGGATTGTGTTGTCAACAGCAATAAGGGGCTGTGTTGTTGACTTCTACAGCAAGGTGTACGATTGTTGCTGGCTATTTTTTTTTTTTTTTTCTGCGGTAGTGTGTGTGGCTGCTGGCTGCAGTGTTGTTGTGATGCGACTGACTTGGCTGTTATGACTGGACTGCGATTGGGCTACACGCTGCTGCGATTGGGCTTGGTTGTTATGCCTAGGCTACGATAGGACTACAGATTGCTGCGACAGTGTGTGAGGCTGCTGGCTGCAGTTTTTACTGTTTTTTTGTTGTTTGCAGACCTGCTGTGGAGACCTGCGACAGCAACAAGATTGTTGTTTGACTGTGTGGACTGGACTGCTTACGATAGGTCCATGGGATCTTGCGAGGGGTTGAAACAGCAATAGGACTGCTTGTAAGGGCTTGCGAGACTTTGCGACAAACTTGTTGATCTGCAACAGGAGTAGATTTGCTGTAGATTCATGTTTAGTCTGCTAAGAGACCTGTGAAAGTGTTGCTACCCCTTCTACCTGTGGTTTCTTCCACCTTGGATTAATACTACGAGAGATCTCCCTCGATCCAAAGTTTTATTGTTTATAGTTCGTTATGACGACAAATCACAAGACCAAGGATTCCAACACAACTCTTGGGGCAAATTTATCAGTTCAGTGTATAACTAATGCCCTACTAGATGGTCGGAATTTTCAGGCCTGGTATCGGTCTGTACGACTTTATTTGGGTAGTAGAGGTATATCTGGATGGCTTTTGGGAACCATTATTAAACCACCTCTCACTGATCCCAAATTTAAACAATGGAAAATCGATAACTGCACTATTCTTGGATGGCTATTTAATTCAATGGAATAGCGGATCTATACAATGTTTATGTATCACGAAACTATTTCGTCTTTGTGGTTAGCCCTCACTCAGACATATGCTCACGTTAGGAATGACTCGATGATTTATGAGCTTTACCAAAACATTGCCCAGGCTACCCAAGGAGCACAAAGTGTAGCTGATTATTTTGGGTTCCTCCAGACCCATTGGGAGGAGCTCTCTCATTATAAGTCTATGCCTAAGCTATCTGCAAAAGCAGCCAGATTTGTAGTTAAGAAGATTGCTCGACAGCAAATATATCAGCTTCTCATGGGTTTACATCCTGAGTTTGAAGCACTTCGGACCCAGATCATTAATACCACTCCTTTACCTCTTTTATTTGAGATATTGGCGACCATTGATAGTGATGAACGTCATCATCGTATTGTTCCATCTTAAACTCAGGCACCTGGTATTCTTTCTGCTTTTTCTACAGATCAGATGACTCTAGCAATCGATTCAAGTCTCTCCAACGTTTGGATCCCGAGATCAGGGAATCATGGTCGTGGTAGCCGTGGTCGTGGTAAAGGGAATGGCCTTACTTACAGTCATTATGGAAAAACTAGTCATGAGAAAGCCCGCTGCTTTCAACTCTATCCGCATTTGATACCATAATCTTCGTCCACTTCATCTTTGAAACAGTTTGCTCCTCGTGCCGCTACAGTGGAGTCATCATCCATTCTTCCCACTGATCATCCTTCCTCACTTGGCACAAGTGATTTGCAACAGTTACAGACTCAGATTGCAACTATTGTTCGGGATCATATCCATGCTCACACTCACCCATCCTTGACAGTAGCCTCAGTTACTGCTCCTCCAGGTACATCCTCTACTTTCCATGTCACTCAATCTGGCTCTACTCGACTGACATGGGTTATTGATTCCGTTGCCTCTGATCATATGACCGGTGAGTCTAGTCTAGTCATTTTACCTCTTCTACTTTTCCTACCACTCATAGGGAGGTTCGTCTTGTTGATGGATCTCTTACACCTATTCACACCAAGGGTACCATCCCCTTATCTTCTAAGATTTCACTAGACTTTGTACTTCATGTCCCTCATCTATCTCTTAATGTTATGTCTATTGAGTAGTATTACTAAATCAATAAATTGCTCAGTTACTTTTTTTCCTACTCACTGCATTTTCCAAGACCTGACTTCGAGGAGGATTTTTGGCAAGAGGTATGAGAGGGATGGACTGTACTTGTTTGGATCTCAATCTACTGCTGTTCCGACTTCTGAGCTTCATTTCTCTAGGAGTCATTTATTTCCTATTTTAAAAAGTGCTTGTAGTGGACACAAATTTCAGTGCTCTGTGCATCAACTTTCTAAACACACGTACTTCTTATATTCCTCGTGTGCATCAAGTAAATAAAATATTTGATTTAACTCATTCTGATGAGTGGGGGCCTTCCCCTATTACTGCTTTTAATGGTCATAGATATTATGTTACATTTATTGATGACTATTCACATTGCACTTGGGTTTATCTGATGCGTTCTCGTTCTGAGGTGCTTCCTATTTGTGTCAATTTTTTTAAAATGATTCAAACTCAGTACAATATTACTGTTAAATCTCTTTGATCTGATAATTAGGGAGGGAGAATATATATCTGATGGGATTCGTTCTCATCTTCATAAGCATGGTATGCTTAACCAGTTGACTTGTCCTTATACTCATGAGCAAAACGGGGTGGCAGAACATAAGAATCGTCATCTCATGAACGTTGTTCGATGTCTTCTCCAAGGAATGCATGTTCCTAAGGTATATTAGAATATGGCAATCCTCACTACGGCTTATCTTATTAACCGCGTCCCTAGTCGTACTTTAGAGAGACAAGTGCCTCTTCATGTCCTTTAACTTGATAGTATACATTTTCCCGTTACACCTCGAGTATTTGGGTGCACATATTCTGTTCAGGATAGAACAACCAATCGTACCAAATTGGATGACAAATCCATTCGATGCATTTTCTTGAGTTACTCTTCTATGTCCAAAGGGTATCGATGTTATGATCTAGTTTCTCACCGTGTCATACACTCTCTTAATGTTACTTTCTTCGAAAATGTTTCATACTTTCATGCCACATCTACTTTGCAGGATTCGTCTCCTATAGTGTTGTCATCTCCCATTTTTCCTCCATCTTCACTGAGGATTAAGGTCTACTCTCGTCGCCATCGCTCCCCTATACCCTTGCCAACCTCCTCCTTGGATTCAAGTATCTCGTCTCCTACCTCCACACATATACCTGTTCTTATCCCTTCTATTTCTAATTCTCACTTACCTATTGCCCTTCGCAAAGGTAAGCGAGGGTGTGTTATTAATCATCCTATTGCTCAATTTGTTTCATATCAGGGTCTATCTTCCTCTTATCAGGCATACCTTATAACCATTAATTCTATTCAAGTCCCTCGATTTGTATCAGAGGCTTTGCAAGACCCTCAGTGGACTAAAGCTCTGACTATTGAGATGGATGCTTTGCAAAAAAATAATACTTGGGAGCTTATCACTCTCCCATCTGAGGAACAGTGAAGGTCTGATATAGAATTTTATCATCCTGCTGTAACGAAAAATACTACTGAGTGATCTCATAAATTCAAATTATATTGTTGGATCCCGAATGCATGTGCCTCATTCGTTCACAAATCTCCTTCACAGTATCCAAAAACATAAAATTAACAGTGATCTACGACTCCATACTGTTTCACAACCAAGTAACAATCTGAGGATCTTCTTGTTCCCATACCTTAATGACCTTTTCATCAAGAGAATCGGACTTCGCTTTGGTTAGATAAGATCTCTTACCCTTGGCATTCAAAAATATCTCCACGACCTTCGACCATTGTATGTAGTTACTTCCATTTAAGAAAATAGAAGTCGTTTGAGTTCCAACCAAATCAGTAGATATACCCAAGATAATCTTCTACTCTATGATGAAAATTGCTCAGAGGTTTTCAAATATTTGTCGTGGACGATTTTCTACTACCGAAAAATCTCCTCAACACGAATTCCTTATAACTTAGAGCTATGAAAAACCTCCAAAAAATAGAGAGAAGTTTATCCCAATAAAGTCGCGGTTTCTAAAACTCCTCCAAATAAAATCGCAAATCTCCAATACCTTTCAAGATGAAATCACAGGGTACCTTGAAAACTAGAAACACAATCTGAAACCTAACTACCACACTGCACCACAACCAATCATTAATAACTGACGAAAATCCCTTGATCTATGATCACATTAGGGATATTTTCCAACCACAAAAATAAAATCTTCCAAACAAAGGATTTTAACCACAAAGAAGATAATAGGTACAAATTAGATCAAAAAAATCTGACTTATACCAAGAGAGAAAAGAAGAAGAAAAAAATGCGGAAGAAACGGAGAGAGAACCAAAATCTGATCACTAGAGAAGCTCTGAAATCATGTAGAAGATCATATTAGGGTTTAGAGAAGAAAAGAATGGAGAAAGAAAGGAGTCGAACTTGACTCTCACTATGAACCATGGTATATAAAATAAATGAAATTACACATATGCCCTTATGGCACATATATAAAATACCGATATATATAACAATCCTCATTTTGCGACGTGAGTCCCGATGTTTTCCCCAACAAAGTCACCAAATGTTGAATAGTACGAATAAGGTCTTTAATATATATATTCAATGACAATGATTACAAAGACTCCAAAACCCCACTAAGCTCGTGAAATAGCCATGTGGACCTTGTTGCTGTTAGACAAAATGAGAACAAGATATTACAATGATGAACTATGTGTGAGGGCCTAACCCCTTCAATGGCAGGTTTCTACTCCCTTTATAATGGAGAGGGAAAAGGTCTCCTTAGTCAATCCATCTAACAGGGTGGTTGCAACTTGTCACAGTCAAGTCCGAGGTAAGGTCACATCCTAACATGGTGGTTGTGACCTATCTCTTTCAAGACCGAAGTAAAGTCACGTTTTTGCTTATGTTAGAGCCTATAGGCATTAGCATTGTCAAGCTCCTATGGCATGTCAGTCACCTATGTGGCAGCCATAGAGTCTGGTGCCTTCTATATATATGTGACCCTATGAGGGTACCAAACTCGAGGTGTAAGGACATGCCCTTCTTTCATGCTATCATGGTCAAAGCCCTTGATGATGCCACGTGTCAGCTTTAAAGGTGATCACGATTATGAACAAGGAAGATCACCGTCTTCAACCGGTAGGATTACTAGAATCTACAAGAAAATGTCTGAAACCTTTTTTTTTAAATCAGAATTTATTTTTATTATTATCAATTTTCGGATTTAGAGCTCCTTATATAGATAACCCCATCATAACAACTTAGAAACCTACTAAAATACTAAAAATTAACATTCTTAACCTATCTATAACATAATAGCAACTTTCTAATCCAATTGCAACTCAATTTGGATACTTCTAACCACTTCTAATTAGAGTCTAAATAATAAAAACGAATTTTAAAACAAATTAGAAACTAATAAGGAATTGTACTCCTAACATAACTATGAAATTGAAATCCTACTAGAACTAGAAATAGAAATAGAAATCCTACTAAAACTCTAACTAGAATTGTAAATGTCCTAAATCACACGTGGCCACTTTATTACTCGTGTCTATAAGATAGATTTTGGACATTTTGTTTTTACCATTAGACTTAGAAGCACCAAGAAACCAAGTTAGACTGTAAGCATGCGTAAATCTGAATCTAATCAGATAAGTTAGCAAAACCTCAAAAATGCAAAACTCATCAACCAATAATACTTTTCTGAAAAATCTAACCATACCATTAGGTAAAGCTCAAACTATTAGTAATAGTGTAAGAACACGAACATCTAAGTTTGAATAAATTCGATTAGAAGGTCGTAGGTAAAGGCATTTTCATTAAAATATTGGCAAATTGTTCAAGAATTTCAAAATTCCGACAAACACGAAATGGCTCGCTATAGTGTAATGGACATGTTGGAGGAAATATATAAATACATATATACATGTACATATACATATATATATATATATATATATATATATATATATATATATAGGTTGGGATCCGTAGACTCATGAAAAATGAACTCACAATCCTGACCGTGTATGTGTGAGATCCAACGGTTGAGATTATCTTTGAGATCTATAATATATTATCAAGATACATCTTTGATCCCAACCGTTGGATCTTGCACATACACAGTCGGGATTGTGTGTGAACATGTGTTCACTTTTCATAAGTCTACTGATCCCAACCCTATACAGGTTTAAAATATTAATTAATTAAAAATTCTAAAGGAAAATAAATTTTAAACATATGGGTTAAGCCCACATGTCCCACCACCTTTTATGTATAAAGGAGCTAAGCCCCATTCATCCAAGAATAGAAACAGACGGGAAGGAAAAAAAGGAAAAAAAAAAAGGGAAAGATAGAAAAGAAGAGTAACAAAAAAGAAAAAAAGAAAAAAAAAAACAGAAACTTACACCTTTACAATAGTCAAAGAAAAATTTAAATAATTATTATCAAATAGTGCAAATTAGTTTCCCATTCCTATTCTAATTTGCCTAAACATATGTATATTGAAGAGTTGATATTGATGGGGGAAAAGATTAGGTTTTATTTGGTTTATTTCTTGATTTATTTGTGTTTGACTCTATGAAAGTATGAAGTTTGGGTGAAATGGGGTTAAGTCTTCAAATATTTTCAAAAAATGAAGTGTGTTAAGTATAATGAATTTTAAAAAAGGAGAATAGGTTTTGGTTGAAACTATATATATATAATAATGAATAAAAGTGAAAATTTGGTTTTGTCAGGTAGGTTGTTTCGAAAAATAATAGCTTTTCTATTAAACGATATTAAAGAGTTCTTAATTGAGTGATGTGCTGCTTAAATACCCAGCTAGAGTGAGAATGCATCAGCTTTGCCATGAACACATAAATGAAGAAATGCTTCAGCTTTAGCCGTGTAAGGTAAGAAGTGTGGGATAATGTGTCGATCAATGGTCGTGTAAATCACGAACGAGGGTGAGAGTTGATTATTTATGTTGTGAAATGTTTCAATTGTGTTGTGTGAGAACGAAAGGAAAAAAAGAAAGAGGATTTGGTGATGTTTGAGAGTAAACTGGGTATTCAGGACACTTGTACATTATACGTGGTTATTTTCAATTTACGTTTTAAAAAGAAAAGATATATAGGGGAATGCTAACGTCCAAGACCCCATGGGAACATTAGCATCCTCCAACAATTTTTTTCCAATAATACCCCTACCCATTTTGTTTTTTAGTGAAAAATAAAAAGGTATATTAGTCTTTTTACACACTAAATGCTTATTTACATAATAAATACTTGTCTCTCATATAATAAATACTAAAGGCATTTAATCTTTGGAATTAAATGTCTTGTTTGCAATAAATGATTTGACAATCAATGCAAACAAGCATTTATTATGTAAAAGACCAATATACCCCTATTTTTTGTCACTAAAAGACAATGAATAGGGGTATTATTGGAAAAAATGTGTTGGAGAATACTAACGTCCCCATAAGGTCTTGCTTATCGATGAGACTAATCCCACGATCACATGCACCACCCCCTCAGAAATTCCTACGTGCAAATGGTTGCTTGAGGGTCAATCGGACCCTAGAAGGTGGCCCAAAGGAATGCATAGCTTTGTGGGGTTTCGAACACTGACCTGCCCTTCCTGAGTGTATATATAATATTTTCCATAATCTATTAAAGAGTGGGAATGCCTACAACGAATAACATGTGGCATCACTTCCAGAGCAACACGCGATTTTAGGATAATGGTAAAGATGGTTGATCTTTTACTTAGTAATGGATGTGAACATAGCCTCATCATAGAATTCAAGTAATTTCTCTCTATCTTTGATAAAGAACAAGTAGTTAAAATAGTAGTATAAATAATAGAATTTTATTGAAGATCGAATGCACGCCAAATTGGCATATATATATAAGATGGGGAAAAAATGATTATTAATAGTCTACAGTGTGAGCAACTAATGGAAATTTTTGAAAATCTTAGTAAACAACCAACCCGAGCAGGAAAATCAATCACCCAAATATGGTAGAGGCAAACCATAGAATCAAGAAGTAACGGTGAGATTCAATGTCGGTGATGTATCGGATCAATTGTATCTTGACTGAGATGTTCACATCAGTCGTGACCTTCAAACATCTATTATAGAACTTTGTCACTGTATTATATTATGAGTTGATGCCTTTTTTATATTTTAAATTTTCGTAGGTATTTTATTATGTCTTACAATTATTTGAGACCTTCAGACACCTGCTCTCACTTCCAAATGAATCTTTTGAGGAGCATCAATTTAAGGAGTATCAAACATACATTGAATCCAAGGTTCTGGGAGAGGAGTTTGGATCTACTACTAGTAAGTCTAAGACTGGAGTTAAGTTGGAGTTTTTGGAAAGATTTTACATATAAAAATGCAATACTTGTCACTACTTTTGATTATGTATATATCTCAAATGTAGGATCTTCTAAAGACAAGTGTTTGTTTTCAATTTTAATATGGGCAATGCTCAAGTATGTAATGTAGTTAATATATTTAAATTTTATTTTTGTTGTGTTATTTATTTATCATTGTCAGAATTTAATGTCTTAGAGAGATTCATCATGATATGGAGGAGATATCATGCCTTGAGATTCAACTTGGAATCATGAGGATTCAGGTTGAATTTTTGGGGGGCGTCACAGTTGGATATATCTCATTGAAATAACTACCAATTGGTTTAAATCCAAGCCTCTCTTTATGTCCTCTTCCTCCTTTATTATAATAACTAGGACGTGGGTAGAACACTCCACACATCTTACCAACTGAACTAAGTTGGCACTTCAATTTAAGAGTAAGATTTTGTTCATTTATATAGTTATTAACTAGTAATTTATATTTCATTACTTGTGTTAACATGTGAAAATTTGCATTCCAAAGTTGCGGTGCATCTAATTACAACCCTCTTTCTCCTTTATGAACATCTCTTTCACTTCCTTTCTAGTTAATCCCCTGCCAAGTTGGATGAGGCCATCGATGAATTTGCAACAATAAAATCCTTATGCTACTCTAGGGTCTACCACCATTCATCTACTTTTCTCTCCTCAACCCTCAGGTTACCTCTCAGCCTAAGGGTCTTCCAATGCTGTCTCCTTTGCAGGGCTCTGCCTCCAAGCATTGTCAAAGATTGACATGTTCTTGCACAATGTCCCCCATACGCTTTTGCATCTCCGCTTAATGCCTCATCATCTCACCTATCTAGGCCAACAATGCATTCTCCAACATTGTCTGCCCTTGGTGTGCAGCTACTACAAATCTTCGAGATCTGATTTTTCGTGCCATTGAGTGATCTTGATCACTTGAGTAAATCGTTATCCCATAGACGCACCAAAGCTGTAGAGGTGATTTTTATCCTTTGATCACTTACACCTCGAGATCACTCTTGGGACAAACATATATCTACTTGCACTCCTTACTTGCTTGCTAACTCCAACCTAGGGCATTAGTGTGGTACCTGTCAAAGAGTCTCTAATGCTAAAGTTAGTTACAGATACGAAGGAAGAAGCTCACAAAAGCCAAAAGTCCTCAATACCTGTCAATGTATCTCTATTTATTGGGTTTCTTCCCCACTTAGCTCGATTGGGCAATTTTCTTTTACCAATCTTCTTTTCATGATCACAGATATCTTCTTCATGATACCAGGGATTCATCTGTATCCGCTCCCTGGATTTTTGTCGTCAGTTACGTCTTCAAGGTGTCACTTGTTGTGACTTGTGACGTTCTTCACCTTCGATGGGATTAACCCCCTGTCAAGGGACAAATCCTTGTGCAAAGACCTCCGTCCCATCACTTCGGGAGCAAGGAGAACATGTGCATGGTTCAGATTAGCTCCACATTTTACCCATTTAGATTGTTTCTTTTCCCAATAACCGTGTTTAGGAAAAATGGAATGCCTTCACAACTATGTTTTGCTTGATGCCACGACATGATAACAATTGCAAACTGAGAAGCGGTAAGACTTGAGGATCCAGAACAGAATAGAATAGAGGACTTACTAGGATAAGTGAGTCTTCACTTGGACCAGGCAAGCCTTTAATGATCATATCCTTGGATATATAACCAGCACCTCCTCTCCAATTCTTAGATGGGTTATCTACGGTGTAAAAGATCTGGTATTTCCACCACAGAAGATTAGCTTCATTTTTAAATAGTAAAACAAAATCTAATGAATATTATTATAAAAAATACTTCACGGCAGTAGAAGCAGTTACCTTCAAATTTGGGTGGCTGGTTGACAATATGTCAAGCTTCTCTTTGAGTAGTATATCCTCTGGAGATACATTAGCGTATATCAATGATACCTGAAAGAACAAGAAGTCACTCTCAAGAGAACTAGAACTTCCACAAACAATCAAATATACTGAGGTTCTAGACTTGAATGATCACAAACCATCCAAATAGAAGTAGTCAATCAGATGTTTTATTTAGAGTGCTGCTATTGGCACCCCAACTTTTACTTATTACACCCCAATTAAAAATAAAGAAAATAAGTGAATGGTTGAGAATAAGTAAAAGTTGGGGTGCCACTAGAAGCTCTCTTGTTTTATGCTAGATTTCTATTTTTTGGGTTTAGGATTTTATATGACCCTAGTCATAATTGTAACAAATACTGAAACTGTTTGAACGAGTGTTACAATGTTTTGTTATGTTGAGATTATAGTTCGTAATTGTGTGTTGTTTTGTTGTTGCTTTTGTTTTGTTCCTTGTTTAGTTTGCTTGGTTCTCTCTTTGGGGTTTTAGGTCATCTCGACCAGCCCCATTAATAAATAAAAAAATTTAATTTAAGAAATTGGGGTGTAACAAGTAAATATGGGGTGGCAATAGCAGCTCTTTTTATTATAAGCACTTGAACAATCTAAATTTTGACCTTGAAAGTCACCTACGTGGGCCCACAAACCCAACACATGCATCTCAGGTGTCCTTTGTATTCTATTTATAAATTGCAATCTATTTCAATAATATTCAGGCTGGATACTGATTTAAACATTTAGTCTTGTAAATATATATACAAAATTAAATTGTTCCTGAAATATTCATAACTTGGAGATGTTAAAGATAATGAACGAGATTCGTTATCTCAAGAAAATAGAGATGATTGGTTTTTTACCTGAGTATTGTCATCTTGATTCTTTAGAATGGCCTCAATTATCTGCAACATAGGTGTAATGCCTGTACCACCTGCAACCTGGATATACAGCTGAATGCTCATTAAACCAAAAACATACGCTCATTACAATATTAACCCTAGAGTTTTTTTTCTTTTCTGTACCTATATATCAAGGCCGTCATTTTCGTTAAGATTTGATTAACAGTATGCTACAATGTTCAAGCAGAAGCAGTTATTGAATGAATTTCTAGAATACCAGTAACTTTGCCATCCATCACTTCACCTAGAATTGAAAGAATAAATTACTAAGAAAAAATGACTGTTTTTCTCAAGTCATGTATCGTTTAACAGATTAATTACTAGTGGCATTCTAATTTTCGAATTTAAATTAGGTAAGGATTCTGAAACCTTTCGATTTATCTAGTCATGTGTTCGAAACTGGATGACCTCTTGATTTACCGTATTGCATGTCAGGAAACCTCCGTGGGGTTGGGGCATGCAACCATAGGGATTAGGTATACCCTACGTAATCAAAAATAATGTTCATGGCTTATTGTAAATATGTAATTAACCTTTGTTAGTTCGGAATTATTTTGTATTTGACAACAGTTACTACTACATAGATATTTTTCAGATTTTTATTATTTTAATCGTTTATTTCTTTCACCATTTTTTCTCTTATAATAATCCTAGTTCTGGAAATTTGAAATTTTCAGTTCCTCAACAAGATAAAATCACTGATTCTATACATTGTTGATATTTTTTACCAAGTCCAAACTATCTTATGAATTCTAACAGTAGTTTCTAGAAACCCAAAAGGTTAAAGAACTGTCAAATAAATAATAAAAGATTCAACACCTAGTATTTCCTTGCCAGCAAGAGTTATAAAGATATTAATCAAATCAATTTTTTTTTTTTACATTTGAACTTTTAACCTAATTTTTGTACAAACAAGTTTGACAACAATTAGTAAGGAGGAATATTGGCATCAGGCGGTCTTAGACAGTTAGACCCATAGCTCAGGTGGTTTGACGTATTGCAAAGCAACTTTGAGGTCTGAGGGCATGGATTCATGTCCAGCTTGCCCATTAAAAAAAGAACATTGGGGTCAGGATGGGATGACTACCTCTATGTAACAACGAAACGGCACTTAAAAGGGTTTTTGCCATGTCTATTATCAGTCAGGACCAACTTTTTTAACCAGGATGATTTGGTGGGGCCCTTCAAGTAGTGGGCCGTAATTTTCTCTTCCATGGTTGCCACATTTTGCATAATACAGAGGACGGATTCCTTCTGTTTTCAATGTCGAAGTACGTAATTTATTTTTCATAGCTGACATTTAAAAACCACGCATCTTGTTGGACTAGAATAAATTTGAGAGATTATATTGCCACACCACCTTTTGCTAATGACACCCAATTCATACGTAAATCACCAAAGAATTACCACACATCTTGTGGTGGCATTAACAAAAGTTGGTGTAGCCATAGAAGCACTAATAAATTATCTATAGAAATTTAGTTCTGGATCTCCATGTACCCTGTACTTACCATGCCGATATTTTTCTTCATATTGGGACTATATCTGAGCTTTTCAATTGGCCTGAAAGACGGGGGAAAAACAATGAAAACCAAATCATAGGTTGTTTTTCACGTTGATACTTAGCACATATGGAGAGTTTACCCTTTGACTTCTATCACATCGCCAGGTTTTAAATTTGCCAAATACGGACTCATTTTTCCTTCTGGATAAATCTGTATAATTTATATAAGAAAAGGTAATAAAATCAACAATGTAAATAAGGAGTGTTACTCTTTTTGAATCAAGAGTTACTATGAACACTTGAAGTTGAAGTTGAATCAGAAAATAATGAAGTAGACCCCATTGCCAATGACATACCTTAACCAATAAGTCAAAATATCCCTTAGAATCTGGATCTGATATGGGAGTATACCTGGGTATATCACAGGGAAAATCTTATTCATACCCTTTGCCCCTTAAGACAAAATGAAAATTCCACATGAAGTTGATGAGAAGTGAATAAATCATCTAACTGAGTCATTGAACAAACCACATTTTGTAGGGTAATGTGTTCCTTTCCTTACCAATAGCCACTATAAGGATCTATGTTTCACACAATTCGTTGCTACTGTTCTGAACCACAAACCGGTACGAAGCGAACCAGTTCGTGGTACGATTCGTACTGGGTTCATAAAATCAAGCGAAACATGAACCCGCCAAATTTTGATTGGGTTCGGATTCAGCGAACCAAAGTATTTGGTTCGACAACTCAAATCATTTGTTAATTAATTCGATGAACCAAACTAATTTATTATATTGTTTTCATTGTTTATATTTAAAATATGGATTATTATATTAATTTGTTTCTATTTAACTTAGAATTTTTTTGAAAATTATAATTGTACTTGTAACTTGTATACTTGAATTATATATGTGCACAAGCAAACCAATCTAGGAAACCAAGAGACGAATTATCTCTACCTACCCCTATGAACCAGGTTCATTCTAGAGTGCCAAACCCCGAAGCCAAATTCAAACTAAGGGGCTGTTTGTTAAACTAAGTAAATAAGTGCTAAAAGACTATAATTGCTGAAACTGTATAAGCGCTGAATTTAAGTGCTGAGAATGTTGTTTGTTTACCTGTTTGACTTCTGCTGAACTGATTCAAATTAAGCATTGTAATCACAGAATATTGTTTGTTAGTTACTACTAAAAGCTGATAAAATAACTATATTACCCTTTTCAATCACAATATATTCTATTTGACGGTTTTAACTGTTAATTCACATCACACATAATAAAAAAAGCATAAATGTAAAAGATAATATGTACGTACATAATTCATTGTACGCAAATTTTAAATTACAAGATAATAACTTTCTCATCCAAATATAAATTTGTTCATACAATATGCACAATCTTCTCTCTTGTAATAACAGTTGGAGCATCCCATCATCTTATTTCAAAGATGAAAGAACTTAATTTTGGATGAATAATTTTCTATAGAAATGAAGGATGAGTACTTATAAAAGCACCTCACGAATTACTAAGGGCAAACCACACCATAGCCAAATTTTTTTGTCTTATATGGGTTAAATTTTTTGGAATGAGCCAATTTTTGGTGAGGATGGTCTATACGGTCTGGAGATCATCCTCACCAAAAATCAGCCCATTCTGAAACTTCTAACCACATCAAAAATGGTTTTCAAAAAAAATGGACGATTTACAGTTCTTGAACTTGTTTTGACAGGGGGTTAGAAGTTTCGGGATGGACTGATTTTTGGTGAGGATGATCTCCTCATTGTAAAGATCGTCCTCACCAAAAATCAGCTCATTCCGAAACTTTTAACCCATATAAGATAAAACAATTTGACTATGTGTTGCCTTATTAATTTGTGGGGTGCTTATATAATTATCCATGAGACATAAGAGGTAGTATCCTTTTAAGTATAAGGGCATACTTGTCCGTGCCGAAAAATACCGGTGCTTACCACTTCAGCAAAAAAATTAAGTGACCCAACTTCACTTATTTTTCAGCCATAAGTGCTGAAAATATGTAGTAAACAAACATGTTGATTTGACAAAAAGTCTTGAATTGTTTTTTTTTTCAGCATTAAGTGCTGAAAATAAGTGCAAATAAACAGCCCCCAAGCGAACTGACGAACCATGTAACATAGATACGAATACCCAAGATTATTCTCTTCCTTAAAAGTTAGCATGTATTGCTAAGATTTCATGCTGCTTTGAAATGTTGAGATTTTTACAATCATAGACGTAATATCATGTATGTTGTGTATGTATGTATGTTGTTCGTCTATGAGAAATAATGATTAAGATATGCATTTCATCACCTTAAAGCTCTAGTGACTGATGGAAGGGTAGAACAGACATTCTTTTCTTCCCTTCTCTTCTCTTTTGGATCTCTCACTTAAGGAAAAATCACTGAAACTAACAATTTTTTTCGATTTCGCAATGGTTTCGTCTTGGAATGATACTGGTTGGATGGATACCTCAAGACAAAACCCAAGGATGGGTTAAACAGGGAAGAATTATAGAACGAGATATCCATTGTTCCCATTTTCAAACCAATCAGTGGAAAGAAACCAGAGATATCTTTTTGGCATTTTGGGAATTTCCAAGATAACATTGTCATTTTAGTTAAGGGACGCTAAGCTTTTTTGTCTCATTTTAAGTGGGTGGCCGAGATTTATTTGAGCAGTGCAACACTTAGGATTACCCTAGAATATTACGGTTCTCTCTGTCATGTTTCCTTTGAGAAGTGTATATGAAAATGGTGTCTAGCATACCCACACCCAAATATTACGCCAGCTCCAATTTTTTTATTTTTTGGATAAGGCTTTGATGATGGTGAGCATCATTAATACATAGACTCAAACATGTCAAGGGAACAACAAAAATCGGAAATCATTGTAAAGTTAATCCAGCAGTAAGACAAGTTTAGACAAGTTCAGATGAAGCATAATTTGAAAGAAATACTTACGGGCGAATAACATATTTTGTTTTCCCTTCAGTATCTTGCCCTAATGGGGCCCTACAGTAACAAAATGCTTTGAAGTGATGAGTATAGGAAAAGAAACATTCAAGTAACCCTATCACATAAACCCTCTCATTTCTATTGGTAACGAGAAAGAAAGTACCTGGTAAGAAGGCATGAAGCAATATCCAAGCCCAACTTGGCCGTAGGATCAAATGAAAACCTGATGCAAATTAAAGTGACAGAGCAGAAAATGATACGAAATTCAGTAATATGAATATGATACAAACAAAGGAAACCACAGAAAGTAGTCTAGAGTTAAGCTGGTGTAGTCCATCCTCCATGCACACAACTTTTAAGTTAAATACTAAGTGTGTTCCACCGTCTTCCCTCTTATAAATCTTTACATATAGTAATAGAACTGATCTATGATATAGAAATTTTTATTTTTTTTTTGTAAGTTCTATGTGTAGAAGTATTTTATTTTGCTTTCCAGATCTTTTTTCCTTATTTGATTTACAAAAAACTTAATACTGTAACACAGGGGTATTGAAATGTGATTTCCAGGATTCTCAAAAGTGCAGTGTCAAACACCATGAGTCTATGACAGACATCGATAAATGTCTGACCTAAATAACCTGAACAAGGATGACCTGACCTAAAAACCCATAAAGCAGCTCAAGAAACAGGGCTTATTATTGTCTAATTTATTTTATGTTTTTTTTCCGATAAGTAAAATGATATTTTTTATTACAATTGAAACCTACTAGTCGAGTGACCACCGAGGATAAACAACACAAGCACCAAAAAATAAAAATGCCCCCACCCTATAGGCTTAACCCATGCTAAGATGACAGAACCGATCACATCTTCCTACAAAGTATTCGGAGAACACTCACCTAAATTCCTTGAAGACAGAAGAACAAGAAACCCAAAATTGATATCACAATCTCTTGTGATACTTTGATCATCTGAATTGTTCAGTTACTTCCAAGCTCATGTGTTAACACTTAATGACTGATTAGTTATTCACTAATTATGTTATATGTGTCATCGTATTGAGCTAATTAGAAAAATGGTATCCACAATTGCTCCCTCTTGTTAGCTCGGATGATAATAAATCTGAGATGGCAAGAAATTCCAATGTTTGAAGACCCAAGGTAAAGAGAATTTGTATTGTTCATGGTGCTTCATCTCCATGTCGTTTCGTATTCTAGGTGGTGTACAGCTATTTGTGACACGTGTCAAACATATAAGGCTTCTTGTGTTTTCGAGAAGGTTCAAATTTTAAGGAGAAAAAATAATTTAATTCATTATATAAGGAGAAAGATCCCACCTCATTTTCACTTTTACCTTGTTTGAAGAGAGAGAAGCTCAGAAGCGGCAATTTTGAAGTTTCCAGTGCATTTTGAGTTTTTCGGCAGTGTCCACCACTGTTCTTCTCTTCTTTCTTGCCTGGTTTGATCCTTATTTCCTTTCTAGTATTTCATTTTTCTTTTTTACCTCAGCTTCCATTATACAATCATGAGTCGTTAAGCTTGTCCTGACCTTATGGAAGACTGAGAAGTAAATAATATTCCTGACACTCAGCTTTTAGATGGGCCAGCCATGAAAATGATGCCAAAAGCTACAAACAGTGAAATAAAATTTTTTCTCAGCCAAATTTACGTTGGACTTCAATTTCCTTTGAGTCGTTTAGTTGGAAATCTCCTCCGGTTTTTGAACATTACTATCACCTCGATGAATGCTAAGTTTTTAGACTTACTAGTTGTATAAAAGAATTAAATAGGTTGTATAATTTTGATATTGGAGTTGAAAACATCATGCACTTGTACAAATTGAAAAGATGTCCATTCAAAAGAGTCTGTTATTATTTAAGTCCCTACAAGAAAAACCTTGTATTTGTGCTCAACATACAAGATAGCTAAAAGTTATGTTTCCAATTTCTAGTAATCGTCTTGGGGTCATGGGAATATGGAGATGACATTCCTATTGAACGAAGAATACTTGGATTCTGAGAAGAAGAGTTTAGTCAGGTATTTTAGTTTTGGTTTCCTTTCCATAATTCCGAGATGATTATTTGGTTAAGTAACTAGTTTTTTTTTTCAAATAAATATTTGCAAATGACAGAGCTAAAGAAAAATATGACATTACTTTAAAGTGCATAGCAATCTTGATTAAAGCTCTTGAACTCCCAAAAATTTCATCGGCATGTTGGATCTTTATTGGACTTATTGAAACCTCCCAAGAAAATTAAACATGATGAAGAGGAACAAGGTGCACATATGCTGGTGTAACTATTGCCTTCTACTCTCTTTATGATAGAAGTCATGTTTATGTTATTCCTATCATTAATGTTTCCGATGATACTGATAGTATAAATGTGAATGAGCTCGACTATGCCAGGGACATCACGGGCGCTGAGTCAAAAATGGGTGACTCTAAATTTGCTCTGCCAGAAGTGTCACAATTGATGTTGGATGCTTCTACCCTCAGGTATAGAAGAAAAACTCAAACTAAGCCTCCTGCTGCATCAAAAAGAAGGAAAGTTCAAAATGGCTTTGTGCCTGGCCCACTAGAAGAAGAAAGAGAGGAAGAAAGACGAAAACGGAATGAAGTCGAGAAAGCTGAAAAAGGATAAAGATAAAGAAAGAAGGAAAAAAGAAAGGTAAAGAAGTTGTCAATATCTCCCCCTCCGAAGTAACAAGGAGCTCGGACAAGACCACTTCCTAGAAAGTTATTGCTCCTTGCAAGTTAAAGTTTGATGTGCTTAATGGTCTAGTCCATATGAACCAAAGTATTTTGAAGAGCTCGTATCTTTCCAAATCTCTTACAGAAGCAATCATTCATCCTTTTGGCCAAGCAAAGCTAGAACATCTTGAAGACCAGGATCTTTATGGTTATTTTGCTCAAGATGTTATTGGTGCAAGTGCATTACTTACCTTTTTTCGGTTTTTATTTTTCCATATGAACACTTAGTATATTTTTCAGGTTCTCTAGATGCTCTACAAAGGTAGAGTGCTCAGATCCCGTCTCTTTCAGAACACTGAAGACCTAAGAAGTCAAAGATCACTCTTGGGTCTCAAAAATGATACTATCTCTAAGCTTCAAAATGAACAGGCAACTTTTGTTGCTCAGATCGCCGAGATTAAAACTAAACTTGAAGATCGGAATGTCGAATTGAAGAAAATGCGAGAACAACGAGAGGCTAATATCAAAGCTGCATTTGATGCAACTAAAGCAGAATTTGATGTTATGAGGAAAAAATATGTATAACGGCCTTGTAACCAAGTTTGTGCAAAAAATTCAAGAAGCTAGAGTACTAATAACAGCTGATGGGTTGAAAGAGTAGGATTCAAGAAGTGCTTACATTGGCCAAGGCTACCACTGAAGTTGGTCAAGAGGATGAAGAAGTTGAACTGGAGAAAGAAAGAGAAGATGGAGAGGACGAGCAAGATAAAAGCAAGAGCAAGAGAAGGAAGAAAAAGGGCCTAACTCTGATGAAAAACTCGATAAGGAGCTTGATGTTGTTTTCCAGTATTCTGAGAATCAAGATACTGCAGCGAAAAATGCGGATGAAAAAGTTGATATCGGGGATGATCTGAGCCACTGAGCTCGAAAAATAAAAAATAACCATTGGAAAAAGAAAATTTTTATCTTTGGGTCTATAAAATGCCTATAAGGACTTTGATACATTTGTGTGGATGCTCAAAGAATGACCCTTTAGCGAAGGGAATGTACATGAAATTGGGAGAGATAGCTCTCTATTAAATCATTATATTTTTCATTGGCCAATTATATGGAGTACCACATTATTTTGGTCTGGGGACCTAAAGCTCCTTCCAAGGAATCTTTTTCCATATGGTTAGCTGTGTTTTATAAAAGGATCTACCATGTGAGACCAAATCTCCCTTAAAAAAAAACAATGAACTGTGGCCAACACAACATCAACCCTTGAATAAAGATCTTTACCATTAACACACTCATAGGGAATTCACATATGCATTGATAAGATACTATTCTTGTTGGGACGATCACTCAACCTTTCAAGCAACTTCCATCAAAGCCTTCTCCTCCAGGTTCAAATCCCCTTTTCCATCCTGATCATCCTCCAACTTCTTCTTCTTCTTCTTCTTCTTCTTCTTCCTCTTCTTCTTGCCAACAAAATTATAAATTGACAGTTCAACCCCCACATATCAAAGTGAAAGAAATGCAGCGATCAGATATATATATATATAGATAATGATGGTGTATTTCTAGACTTTCAAAGTAGCAGTCACATCTCATCATGATGTGCCGCCGCATTCATTAATCAGCTGCATCAATCAAGATAATAAAATAAAAAATCGCCCATTCTCATCTTCAATCATGAGGTTTCGGCAACAAATTCAACCTTGCATGTACCATTATGCAATCTAGCATATTGAAGGAAGCCCTTTTTTACTTCAATGCATATTGAACCCAATAATCACCCCATCACAAAAACCCACTCGTCCTGCATGCTTGCACACTAATGCAACATATCATATCCATCTTCCCTTCAGCCAAAAATTCCTAATTCCACCCAAATCTTGGGATGTTGGTACTACCAAGGTCCTAAGATTCCATATATTCTTCAGCAAATTAATTGCTTTCCCTATTTTTTTAAAGGGAATCTGGGCCCTACCCTAATGCAATAATCCCAGAACATTGAAAATCCGGATTGATAGCCACCTAGTGAAGAAAGACATCACATTGTGCCATCTGCCTGTGCATTCACATAACACACAATATATATATATATACACCTCTAGTATTGATACAAGGTGAGAAAGAAAGAGGGGGGGGGGGGGGGGGGACAAACCTGAATAGCTGGGTGTTGTGGCTGACCCTTGCTTTCTCTAGGAGCTCAAATTCAACCCATTTGTCTGGATTTAGAGCTGAAAATCGAATAAAATAATATATTGAGTTATAATGTGTAAGAAAAATAATTAGTTGAGTGTTAGCTTCATGTTTCGCTGTAAATATACATTCCAATTAGATAATAATAGGGTTTCCAAAACATGGTACAGAACTCATTTAGTAGACAATAAATTGCTCATCCATTTCACACTTCAACAAAGCCTAAAGGAACTCAAAAGTTGGTATTCTCTGATTATGATCATTTGAAGAATTTATCCAAAATCACATAAAATCCAGAAGCTGAAAAGCAAACCCACCTACTTTTGGACCCACTTCTTCACGAATTTGATCTAGATGAACCTGTAAACCAGAGAAAATAATTTCTTTATCTCTTCAACCTCTAAATAATTACAGGAGAAATCGAAGGATTATAGATCTTTAAAATAGGATGCAGTGGTGCAAGCAAGTTTTTAAAACTTTTCACATTCAAGTCTTACAACATTTTACTCATAAAACTTCATCCATGTCCAATTCAGTCCACAAACCAAACTTCTCATTAATCAGTGAACAGGAATTGTTTCCACCAAAAGCTTCTTAGTTTGAATTCACAAACCAAACGGATTGTAAATCAGAATTAATAGAGACCAAGATAACTAATTTTGAAACAAATGCTACGACAACAGCTCCAGTTCTTGCACTCCATTTCATCACTACTTTTTGTTGAATGCGATGCATCTGGCACAGGCAAAGGTAGTATCTTAATGCAAGAAGGTCGGCTAATCGCCTTTCTCAATAAGGCTTTGGCTGGAAAAAGTTTGGGATACTCTACACATGGAATTGGGCATTGTGCATTGTGCATGTAGTCGATAAATGGTAAACGTATAAATTGGGTCATTGCTTCATCAACAAAGATTGATCACGTAAGTCTCAAACATCTACCAAACAAGTGTACTGCTACATCTTCCGAACAAAAATGGCTTACTAAACTCATGAGTTGGAATTACGATAATGTATATAAAAAAGGAGTAGAGTACACAGCTGCAGAAGTGTTGTCTTGATGATATGAGCAAGGCATGATTTTTTTTTTGATAAATATAACTTTTATAAATGGAGAAAAGGAGTAAAGAAGGCTGAGATAGCCCCCCAACAACAAACCACCAGCAACAACAAAAAAGAAACAAGTAATGGAAAAGAAAACAAGTCTGACGGGAAGCTAAGAATCACAAATGCTTCCCCAGTTAAATACAAAATCTTGAAAGCTTACTCCCTCAAAGTCCTTACTCATCTTCGACCAAAGGAACATCATCCCCAAAATCTCTAAGATCACTTGTTGAGATGAGCAAGGCATGATTTCACCCATCACAAGAGTGATTTGTGATTGGCTCGACAATATCAAGTCCTCATATTCATTGGACCCGAAAGTTAACACTATAATTGAACAATTGGGAAGGGGAGAGCTGGTGTCTTCTTATTCAATCCATGATGGGGTCTTATAAAGGACGCATGTGCTACCCATCGTAGCTCTCATTCAAAAGGTGGTTGATGGAAACATCAAATCTTAAAGAATAGATTTTATTTTTATTTAAAATTCTGTTTTAAGGCTTTAATTTTATATTGTTTGGACTTATTTTGATGTTTTATTGGCCCATGGTCTTAGTATAATATTTAGGGGCAATTTAATAATTTTAATTTGTTAAGGTTAAAAAATTAGGAGAGAGAAAATTACAAAAATTAGGTTATTTATTTGGTGTTTTAGTTTGATTAGGACTCTTAGATTTATTTTCTTTATGTAGATTGTATTAGGGTTTGTTTTTATAATAAAAAAAATGATAATTAAAAACAAAGCTTGAGCTTGATCTTTCCAACAATATGTAAGACCATTTTGGAGTGAGTCTAATATAACATTCTTTTCTTCTAATCTTTATTTATTTTTCTATTCTTTTATTTTTCATGATTTTCTATTAGTTCCTTACTATTTATTTTTAGAGTTCTTGATTCTTGAAATCCCTTTTTTGAACTCTTAAATGCTTGATTCTTAATTCTTGAAACATACAAGCCTCAAACCTTAATCCTTTCCCATTTTCTTTAACCCTTATTTCGTTAATTTCTTTTTCAAATTTTAATCATTAATCATTTCCTTACCCTACAAACCTTAACCTTTAACCCTTTCATTTAACCTACTGAAAATGTCATAATTGCAAAAAAATTATTTTACTTTTGGGTTTAAACTATCCTACCCTCACCGTCCTGCATCAACTTTAGTATCAAAGCCTAAGTTCAGGCAACACAAGATGAGCTGAAAAAATATATTGTCAGAACTACATCGAACGCACTACTCTTTGACATATTTTTACATTGTTAGTGACCATATTATGAAGGAAAGCGAAGAGCACAGGCAATTACGTGATCTCTGGTATGAAGCGTTCAAACAATAAAACTTGTGCCCCAAGTGCAATCGTCTTGGACACTTTAAATCGGCTTGAATTGGGATAATGAAGCTTATGAGGTCAAAATCCATGTGTCTAAACTCAAGGAGAGTAATGAAAAAATCGAGAAAGAAATTTATAAGCCTGATTTAAGCGAGAGTGAGATTGACGAGTGTGAGACATCATTATTGATCCTTGAAGAAGAATCCAAGTCTAGAGAATCTGGACAATTGGCACAGGAAATTGTGGAGTCACAACATCCTTTGCTTTTAACACCAATTTTATCCCATTTAAAAGAAAACGTAGATAATATTTTAGATAAATCAGTGAATTATACCAGCTTCGGTTACTATCAAAAAATGAGAGTCCAAATTTGGTTCGATAATGTCAACATCTGAGAAGAGATTGAATTGAAGACTCAACTTCAAGATGAATTAAAGTGGAAGACCCCACCTTGGGATGTCTTGGTTGAAAACCAATTCAAGATTAGATTACATGACTTCATTTGTTGGGGAATTAGCACAATTTTATTCCACCAATGGCAAAAATTTTCCAATCAAGGAGGATTGATGGGGACATCAAATCTTGAAGAGTAGATTTTAGTTTTTATTTAGATTTATGTTTTAGGGTTTTAATTTTATATGTTTTGGGCTTATTTTGATGTTTTATTGACCCATGGCCTTAGTATAATATTTAAGGACAATTTAATAATTTTATTCTGTCTTTTATTGAAGCTTATTAGGGTTGAAAATTTATGAGAGAAAAAATTATGAAATTTAGGTCATTTATTTAATGTTTAATTTGATTATGACTCTTAGATTTATTTTCTTTATATAGATTGTATTAGGATTTGTTTTTATAAGAAAAAAAAAATGATAAATAAAAAGAAAGCTTGAGCTTGATCTTCCCAACAATGGACTTTGAAATGAGTCCAATATAACATTATTTTCTTCTAATATTTATTTTTCTTTTCTATTTTTGCTTTTCATGATTTTCTTTTAATTCCTTAGTCTTGATTTTCTAGAATTCTTGATTCATGAATTATTAAATTCTTGATACTTGATTCTTGAAACATAGAAGCATCAACCCTAAATCCTTTCCCATTTTCTTTAACCCTTATTTCATTAATCTCTTTTTCAATTCTTAACCCTTAATCATTTTCTTACCCTACAAATCTTAACCTTTAACCCTTTTCATATCCTATTGAAAATGTCATAATTACAAAAAAAATTATTCTACTTTTGGGTTTACTCTATCCTAGCCTAAATCATTTACTCAATCCTAAATCAATTTTGCTAATTCCCAATATTTCCTCTTCGTCCCTTATCGTCCTGCATCAGTGGTTTTCACGACTTATCTACAAACAAGTCATTCAACCTATAAGAAAATTATAAATGGGTGTCACGGGTTTTTTATTGATGTGGTATGAAATTTGAATTTCGCCAACATGTGAAAGAGTGTGATGCATGCATGGTTTCACCGAAACATATCACCCGACTCGTCTCAGTATCGCCCAGCAACGAGATGGACGGACAAGTCAATGTATCACACGAGATTTAAAACCTACGTTCATTTTTTCTCATTGATGAACGAGATGTCTCAAACGTATTGGAAAACTTGACGAGACGTCAAAACCAGTTTTAAAACCATGGATGGATGTCAAAGGAATAAATCTTAAAAACAAACAAAAAAAAGCAACTCATTCGATGATTTATCTCAAAACCCCAAATGAAAGAATGCATCATAAATACCAGAAATCTGTCAAAATAAAATCAACCCATTTCATCTACAAAGAATTTGAGTAAACACTATATGAGATCAAATTGCAGAGATTATTAATTACCGTATTTGGCGAAGAAAAGTAAAAATAATATGAGATTCCACCAGAAACTGCAGCGATTGCTCCTAGGGGAACCTGAAAACAACCAACACTTGGCTTGGTTCGACCCTTGAATGCATTGGCGAATGTGGAAGGAGCGGCAGCTCTTGCAAGTCGTCTGAAGAACAGAGCCATTTCGATCGAACGAAAACAACAGTAGCTCGAGAGAAAAATTAGTTTTGCCGTGGAGGTTTTTGGAGTGCTCTATTTGCATCAACCTTTTTAGTTTTGCACACACCGAAATGGCAAATTGCACCCACTTATTAAGTTACTCTTGTTATTAAAAAAGAAAATATACTTCTTCTCGTTTTGAATTTTGTGAGAAGTTGAATAAATGGAAATTAGGTCTTAAGGATTATTTTTTCATGTTATCTTATTTCTTTGAAATTTCAATTATTTTTTTTATTTGGTCATCAAGAAAAATTTTAAAAATCACAATCAAAATCTCAAAATAACTATTTTGAATCGAAGAACTTGGAGATTCTTTAACAAATTATATTTGGTACGTTTAGATTGAACTTGTTTTATAAAATTCAAAATTTACCTACTGAATATTACCTAACAGATTCGGTAAATACCTACTGAACATTACAAAATCGATTCAATAGGTACCTACAAAATCTTACAAAACATATTCGATAAGTACCTACTAAACAAAATTTTCTCATGTGAATGACTCTAACTCGATTAGAAGTGTTAAGGTAAGAAAATAAGTAAGATCAAAATGTAAAACTCGCATTAAAACATTTATAGTTGCAAAGAAGAAGAAGAAAAATAAATGAGAGAGAAAGGTAGGAGGAGAGGAATGGTATGATACTTTTAGGTGGGTGAAATAAACAATTTAGTTTAAAGTACATTTATTAAGTGCATGTAGATTTTAAAGTTTAGGTGAGTATCGCAAGCAAGTGAGTACATTTCGCCATTTTGGTATGTGCAAATAGACCCACCAGTTTACCTAGACTACGGTTAAGGGCGTTGTATTAATAAGAGTGGCTCTATTTGCACGCACCAAAAAGGCTCATTGCACCCACTTATCGCAATACCCACCTTACCTTTAAAATAAGTATTTGCACAACATAATTCACTAATATCTTTAATAATTCTAATTGCGCCCACCCATTGAGTACCGGACAATTACACACAAACCTAATTTACCATTCTCATCTCCAATGTTATAATCTAAATCTAAACCCAAACTGAACGATTACACCTAAATTGAAAGTTCTCGCATCTTCTACTACTTCTTTCGATAAATTTGTCATTCTCATCTCCATTATGTTTTAATCATTTCGATAAATTTGTTATCCTTGCATTATTTAAGCACAAAAATAATTTGTTTCTTTGAAAGACCTCTAAGATTTCTTATTGTGGTGTATAATACATACCAATTAACTTTATTTTCTCTACATATAAAGGGGGTGTGTTGGAAAAATCTGCAGAATTTTGTAAATTTTTTGTGACCAAGTGGGTCGCTTTAAGTTATAATTTAAGTGGGTTCCACACTTTGTTTAAGGTGGGACCACTTGAAAACTTATTCTTCTCTTTGAAGAGAATAATTTCAATTATTAAGTTGTCGAAAATCCATTTTGGGTGAATGAGAAATTGGCTTCAAACAACCCTTATTAGTCATGATTTTTTAGCATGTGGTTTATAGAACTATTGAATTTGTTAGTGAAACTATTTAGTCCCACATCGGATAGGAATAAGAAATTTGTCTAGTTCTTATATAGAACTTCTCATATCACTTAAGTTAATATGAGAGAGAGACTTGGGTAAGTCCACGCACGCGCAAGGGGCCCATGGGGTTAAGAAGGATTTAAACCATTAATCTAAAAAATTATTAATGCATGTGCATGATGCATGCGCAGGGGGGTGCAAATTTCAACAATTTGACTTCACGTGGGTGTGTGCGTCAAACTGTAAACAGTTAATTATTTATCAAAAATTTGTAACCACTTTTGATGGCTGGTTTTTGGTGAGAATGATCTACTCACCATAGAGATCATCCTTAAAACAAATCAACCTAATCCAAAATTTATAAGCCACATAGGACAAACGTTTTGGTAGCATTTTGTGAACCTAAGATTGTGAGCCAAACTCCACTCATATATGCTTAGAAATTTCTGATTGGGCTGATTTTTTTTTTTTTTTTTGAGGATGATTTTTATGGTAAAGAGATCATTCTCACCAAAAATCAGTCAAATCTGAAACTTCTAAGTCCATCCACAATGATTACAAATTTTTGATAAATAATTAATGGTTCACAATTCTAAAACCACTTTTGATGGACTTAGAAGTTTCAGATTCGACTGATTTTTGGTGAGGATGATCTCCTCACCATAAAGATCATCTTCACAAAAAATTAGCCCAATCCAAAAAGTTTAAGCCACATAATACAAACATTTTGGCAGCATTTTGTGAACCTAAGATTGTAAGCCGAATGCCACCCTATATATATATATATATATATATGGGTAGCGTTCAAGGGCAAACTTTTTAGCAAACTTTTTGGCAAAACATTTTTCAAAACATGGGTTAGAAGTTTTGGAATGGGCTGATTTTTGGTGAGGATGATCTACTCACCATGTAGATCATCCTCACCAAAAATCAGCCCATTCCAAAACTTCTAACCCATATTTACCAGTTGAAAAATCGTGGACCATCCATTTTTGTAAACTGTTTTTGATGGGGTTAGAAGTTTTGGAATGGGCTGATTTTTGGTGATGATGATCTCCTCACTGTAGAGATCATCCTCACCAAAAATCAGCCCATTCCACAACCTCTAACTCATGTTTTGAAAAATGTTTTGCCAAAAAGTTTGCTAAAAAGTTGGCCATTGAACGCCCCCTATATATATATATATGGGTCAGGTTCAAAGGACAACCATTTCAACACACATATAGACAACGTGTTTTGTCTTATATGGGCAAAAATGTTTGGAATGGACTGATTTTTTGTGAGGATGATCTCTGTGATGAGGAGATCATCCTTGCCAAAAATCAGCTCATTATGAAACTTCTAGACCGTCCAATTTTTGTTGAAAAATTATAGACCGTCCAATTTTTGTAAATCAATTTTGATGGGGTTACAAGTTTTGGAATGGGATGATTTTTTGCCAGTCTGATCCCCTCATCACAGAGATCATCCTCATAAAAAATCAGTCCATTCCAAACATTTTTGCCCATATAAGACAAAACACGTTGTCTATATGTGTGTTGAAATGGTTGTCCTTTGAACCTGACCCTATATATACAAAGGACAACCATTTCAACACACATATAGACAACGTGTTTTGTCTTATATGGGCAAAAATGTTTGGAATGGACTGATTTTTTATGAGGATGATCTTTGTGATGAGGGGATCAGACTGGCAAAAATCATCCCATTCCAAAACTTGTAACCCCATCAAAATTGATTTACAAAAATTGGACGGTCTATAATTTTTCAACAAAAATTGGACGGTCTAGAAGTTTCATAATGAGCTGATTTTTGGCAAGGATGATCTCCTCATCACAGAGATCATCCTCACAAAAAATCAGTCCATTCCAAACATTTTTGCCCATATAAGACAAAACACGTTGTCTATATGTGTGTAGAAATGGTTGTCCTTTGAACCCGACCCTATATATATATATATATATATATATAGGGTCGGGTTCCTGCGACAACCATCGCGACACACATATAGACAACGTGTTTGTCTTATATGGGCAAAAATGTTTGGAATGGGCTGATTTTTTGTGAGGATGATCTTTGTGATGAGGGGATCATCCTGGCAAAAAATCATCACATTCCAAAACTTGTAACCCCATCAAAATTGATTTACAAAAATTGGATGGTGTATAATTTTTCAACAAAAATTGACGGTCTAGAAGTTTCATAATGAGCTGATTTTTGGCAAGGATGATCTCCTCACCACAGAGATCATCCTCACAAAAAATCAGCCCATTCCAAACATTTTTGCCCATATAAGACAAAACACGTTGTCTATATGTGTGTTGAAATGGTTGTCGTTTGAACCTGACCCATATATATATATATAATTTTAATATTTTTGTAAATTGTATGGTTCGAATTGCATTTTTTACAGTTTTTAGGTCTATCTAGTAATCTAACACCAAATTTTGTTTAGCATATTCAATACTTACCTACCGAGTAAATAACACTTTCAATACCAAGGTACCGAACAAAAATTAAAAACTTCAAATGCACAAGTTTCTATTCGGTACCTCTGTATCGAAATTTGGATTGCAAGCTTGATATGTACCTATTGAGTCTTATTTGTTATATTTGGGGTACCAAACATATATCAAACTTCTTTAAATTTTGTTTCCCATCAAAATTATATTTCACTTCACATATACTCAATATTTACAAGCAACAACATAGAAATATATCATATGAAAAAAAAATTATTTTTTATTTTTATCACTAAGTAGGGGCTATGAAGGGCCCCGCCCTTTTATTAAGGAAGGCTAAAGCCAAAGAAAAATACAACTTAGATCCTCTAACAGCAATATAGACAAATCAAAATCCTCTTGATCTAGCCACAACGAGAAATCTTGAGCAAGAACTCCTCTTTTAGCTAACCAATCCACGACTTTATTTGTCTCTCTGCAATCAAATTCAAAGGAAATTGAATGAAATCTTTTCACAACTTCTTCAAGCAATCTTATGATAAATATATGCTTCCAAAAACCATCCCAAATGCCATTTAGACTGTTGATAGCAATAAGGAATCTGCATGGACAATCACACGATAAATCCTTGATCTAAGGCTGTCTGTAAAGATTTGAGAATAGTTTATAATTCAATCGCATGAACATCAACCAATTTTGAAAAGCCCAAGCAAACAAACTTCCTACACCCAAGATGGTCATGAGAAATGAAATCGATACCCCCTTCATTAGATAACAATCCATCTGAATTTATCTTGATAAAACCCTCTCGGAGCTTCCCATTTAAGTTGATGTTGTTGCCTCAACCTCAATAGGACATGACAACTTCAAACTGCCAAAGAGTTTTTTTTCTTGGTCAGATTTAGCAACCAAACCAGAAAATTTATGAATAACATAAATATGATAGCTTGCAATCCTAAAAAAATAGTGGCTCACAAGCCTAAAAAATAATGGGTCATTTACATGCAAAACGAGAACATAATCAATTACTATCGAGGTTGAGGGTTATCAGACGTTCACGTAGTGCAACATCTAATCCAATCATTTCTCTGAATCGTTCAATCTTATCTGAAAACATAGTGATGCCAATGGATAATGGTGTTTTCTCCAAACCTCAGTAATAGGAAGCATCAAACATTCTTCTTGCATAAAAACTTGAATAAAATGACCATCTATGAAATCAATTGTAATGATTTTTCGATGTCACAATCGTTATTGCTGATGGTTAAGCATTGTTGCCTTGATATGTGAAGTACGACAACGTTGTAACGCGAAGCAATAAGATGTCTCATATCAGATAGTCATCTCATATTGACCAGTACAAAAGTTGTAAAAAAAAATTAGAATTTTCTGCAGCTCATCAACTTGTGCCTCACCCTTGAATATCTGACAGTAATGAACCTGAAATAAGATTAACTCATCTATCAAATAACTTGTTACTTTACTTCAAAAATTATCGTCAGTCATACCCAAAAGCCCAGCAACTACTTTAAACACACAATTTTCATCCCTCCTTTGCATCTACAAAATACATGGATAACTCATCAAGGAAATGTTGGATATATCTATCGTGATCAAATGACTTCATACGAAGAAATAAATATTTTTTTATCGATACCATATTTGTTTTACACTTAGAAAAAAAGGTGAAGCTTCACTTTGAACTAAGGAAACCTTAAGTGGATCTATTTTTGTTGATGTGTCGGTACACAACATATCATCTTTTCTCCATCCTTGACCGCATGTTATAAATGGTCTTTCTTGTTGGTGGTGTTTAACTTTGAACTAAGGTTCCCTACGGTGGATCTCTCTTTGTTGATATGTTAGTACCCGACATATCATTTTTCTTTAATTTTAGCCATGCATTGATTGTAAATAAACTTTATTGTAGTAACAATGTATTGATCTTTTTTCTTAACTGTTTGAAAAATCTATTTTGGACAAATACCTGCTATTGTCATTTCAGACAATAGTTATTTCTCACTCGGTAATAACTTTCCAACAAATGAATGTCCTTCAATGTAACAAATGAAGAAAACTTAGAGTAAAGTGCCCGGATTATGCCATGTTCATTTTTGTTGAAAATCGACTTCACCATTAGTTTCAAAATGATCGAAATATATACTTTAGCCTGTAAGCAAGTTTGAATTCAAATTCGGGTGGAAAAGTTAACAAATCCTCGAATTTCGTGTAGAGCAGGACCTAAAATAGAAAATTTTCGTTAGAAAGAGAATCAGAAAGATTTGACCACACCATTAGGACCACAACGAAAAATTATTCGAAATGATATACTCGTTTGTCATTTTTCGAGTTTGAATAGTTAAGTTACAATTGAAACTAGAAATGATAGAAAAATTACAAGTATGCCCTCAGCTTTTTATAAAAGAAAGCAAACTTTCTTTCATCCTCATTTGTTTTCCTCTTCTCTAAAGAACCCAAATATCAGCCATTTTCTCAAACCTAGGGTTCTCCTCTCTTCACCTCAAGATTCGTTGAGAAGGAAGGACCGTTGAACCCTGACGAAGAAGACAAAGTTGTCGGCTACGACAACAGCTACAACCTTACCCTCCTTATTAACCCATTCACGTTCGTTTACCTCACCCTTCATAAAAAATTAGCAAAAAAATTAGGGTATCATCAAACTCGGAGCTTCACCTTGTTAGTAGAGACTCGTCTTCTAGTGTAGAAGTAAAGAAGAGTGTCGTCGTCGAAGGAATTGCAAATCCTCGCTTACTTTATACCAAACTCAACCCAACATCGACTCTTTTACCACCAACCTTGATTATTGTGCAAGTTCATCACTTTCGACGTCCACAAACCAAGTAGGGGATTTTCGATTCCTATTGATAACTTTAGATTTCGAAATGTGCATTTAGGTTTTTACAAAACTTGTTAGTTGTTTGTAAATAGTAGAAATATTTGTTAAATTTTCAATCCATGATTAGGATTAGAGATTTGATGTTGTTTTATCAATTAGAAATGTTGAATTCGTGAGTGGATCAAAGGGTTTGAAGAACGGAAAAAGAATCCAAAAATTTGATCGAAAAAGAACCCAAAAATCGCTAAGTGTTCAGTTCTATCGGCAGATGCCGTCGGTCCCACCGACACCTGTTGATGAGCATTCTGTCGGTTCCACCGATAGAATCAACCTTCTGTCATCGACAAAATTCTTCTGTTGGTAGGAACCGTCGATTTCACCGACAGAACAACCTTCTACCGTCGACAATATTTTTTTTAGTCAAAAATCAGACTCTGACTTTTGCATTGGCTTCCTCATTGCCTATACTAGATTTCTCCACCCTTCATTTCATTAAAAACATCTAAGTAAATGTCCTCTTTATTTACTTTAAGTTCTTTAATGAAATTAATATTTTACCCCCCATTTCGGAATAATGGGAATTGTTTCGAGATCCGAATCTCAAAGGATCAAAATCCAAATTTTGGTTTCAAGAACAAAACGTAGATTTCGATGTTTTAAACAAAATTTTCAAAATGTAATAACTTTCGCGTTATCTTGAATTAGACTATGAAATTTATTTGGTGTGAAATCTCGTGCATGAGGTTTTCATTTTCAAAAATCCATTTTCAATTTCGAGAACTTTGAAAATTTGAGTTTCTGACACTTAACTAAATTTACACCAGCTTTCCTTATTTTTAACTACTTTGGTTTCGTGCATTGCCGGGACCTCGTTTTGAATAAACCTTAATCGTTTTCGATGGAAAGACCAAAAATGACTTTGAAAGATTGAAAATGAATGGTTTGACTTGAAGAGACGAAAAGTGAGAATGTCAAGAGAATAAAAAAGGAAATGAATGGTAAAATGTGAGAATCACACCCGAGGGCTGATGTCTGCATTTACATTATATGTTGTGTGTAGGTTGGTGAAAGGATATCCAAGTTATTAATGAAAGGGTTGCATGTTTATTTAAGATTATGTTAGCGCATGCCTTGAGTACTGTTATTTATTTTTATGCCGGGGGACCGCAGTTGCATGGTAGGAACTGGATATCCATTCTCAATCCAGTTTTATTAATTTCTCTTTTGTTTTAAATGAAATACAATATATATATATATATATAGTTATTTTGTAAGCTGTTAAAGGGTTTGTGAATGCCTGAAGGGATAGTGCGTCACATCATCCGGAGGGGTGCACTATCCTGGGATGTACGGTAGGGACCACTAAGCTCATACGTGGTATGGGACGTGTATGAGAGTAGAGTCAAACCTGGAATCCAGGTCCATTCCTTTCTTATCTTTACCAGTGAATGTGTATTGTAAATGTGGTTGTATACGAGTGGAGTGTTATTTTGGGAATCACATGCATGCCTGATAGGCATAGATGAAGATGATTGGTCAGTGATCACTAACAATTTAGTAGTAGTCGAACGTTCTGACACATAGAAAAGAGACCCATTGCTTACGGTCATGTCAAACGGCCCGCCTGAGCCAGATAAATGGTCATCAGTGTTGTAAGCGCAGCGACCAGCCACAAAATCAGGAACTAAAAGTCAGACTTATGTTGTAACATCATGTCCCGACTGGGAGCGATCCAGTCGTGAATCCCAATGCTCAAATTCCATTACTCCACCACTTGTACTATGTATCTATTGTTATATTTTGAATTATAAACTGCAAAGCATGTCTATTATTTTAATGTTGTCAACTGTATTTGCATAAAAAGAAAAATGTATAATGAGTATGGATGATTGATGCTATGTATAACTTTTAAACTGTTTAGTTGCTCATCCCTGACTATATGTACCAGTTAATCGTAGTTTCAATTGTAAAACTTGTATGTTTTGAAATGATGCAGTACGATTATTCGATCACGTTAGGTAAGGTTATTAGTAGGAATAGTTTGTGGACCTATTGGGTAACCATTGTTACTCACCCTTTCCTTCTATTTTTTTTAGTTGTAAAGCCTATGTTTGCGAAGGCGAGTGTTGAGCCATCAGTCGAGGAACATCTAGTTGGTCAGATCGACGATCAGTGTCCATTACTCGGTGAGCATTGTGATTATTTCCCTTAGGAGTTTGTTCGTCCTAGGAGGTGTACATAGTGTTTTGGGCCGAGTGATAGGGTTATGTTAGAGTGAAGATAAACTTTTGTAATCTTGTATATTTTTATTCCTTTTTGCGCAACTCTGACCTCGCTTATGATGTTCGTAAAAATTTTCGTCTTCCACTTCTTATTTATTGTTAGTATGTTGCTTTATACAGGATTGTTTGGATTTGGTTTATCAGGTTTGAGTTCCGTAAAACGCTAACATAAACAGAGGAGACCATGCCAAAATTTTGAGGCGCCACCTAGTGCCTCGAGGTGGCCTTGGGATTTGTGTTAGCGTTTGGCAGGGCGTCACAGAGGGTTGGCAAGATATTTATTCAAGGACCACTTCATTTGGGGGTCCAAAGAATGAAAAATATAATAGAGGGGGATTCTCCAAAAAATTAAAGTCAATCAAACAAGACTAAACTCAAGATATTAAAGTCAATCAAGCAAGACTAAAGTCAAGATATTAAAGTCAATCAAATAAGACTAAAGTCAAAATTAAAGTCAAAGTCAATCAATTAAGACTAAAGTCAAAATCTTAAAGTCTATCAAATAAGACCAAAAGTCAAAACCCTAATAGAGTTCTAATTAAATAATAACTCTATTTAATAGAATTCTAACTAAAATATAACTCTACCTAAAATAATTTTAATTAAAATACAATTCTACATAAAACAATTCTAACTAAAATACAACTCTAACTAAAAGAATTCTAATTAAACACTAATTCTATCTAAATCAACCCTTAAAAAAATCTATAAACAGGGGTCCTTACACCCTATTTTTGTATCAAATTATAAACCCTAAGAGAAGTAGGTCAAAAAGCCTCCCTAACCTCCTATAAACCATAATTTTGAAGCCCCAACTCCTTACCTAACACCCATACTTCGATTTTAGCTTGAAAAACACTTAGAAGCCTTTCAAAAACACCCCAAAATCCATAATAAATTCGAAGAATCTAGATCCAAGAAAGAGATACCTTGCCTCGGAGATCAGAAATCAGATCCGGAGACAGAACGAAGCAAGGAGTATGGTACAAGGAGCAGTTTTATCAGATCTGAGGGAATAGAATCTTTGCGCATCGAAGGTAAAATTTCCTTTATTTTTTTTATCTAGGTTTTTGTTAGCAATGTAATCTTATTTGGGATAAGTAGAGACCAGCATTGGCCGGGCGGGATTGGTGCCTAACACCTTCCAACCCCGTAATGTGATCCCCGGATTCAGTTTTTCTTTAGTAGATTAGTTTTTTATCCGTTTAGAGTCAGTATTCGGTTCCTAGACCGTAATAACTGGGTGACAACTCCTAAACCACAAGGGTCAATTGTGGATCCGCGCACCTCACGGATTGAAAGCACTTTCATAAGGTAAGGAATCTCATACGATTAGTCTTTCCGCCAGTTTTGAGGGAATAAATTGTTGCGATCATCTAGGTATACTTCTTATTTATTTTTTTTTATTGATTTTAGGTCTTTTAACAATGTAATCTTTTTTGAGAAATAGTAGAGACCGGCGTTTGCCGGGCGGGGTTGGTACCTAACACCTTTCAACCCTGTAATGTGATCCTCAGATCATAATTCTTTTTAATCGTAGATTAGTTATTTTTATCTATTTAGAATCAATGATCGGTTTCTAGACCATAATAACTAGGTGGCAACTTCTAAACCTCAAAAATCAAAAGTCGATCAGCACACCCTGCGGATCAAGGGCACTTTCAATTGCATCTTGAGTTGCAAAGCTCATCTAAGCAAATATTATCAGTCGATACGAGATACCTTCGAAATTGATATCTAATAACAAGTCACACTTCAAAGTCGAAGTCATTACGCTATGTTCAAAGTTTAAGATGACGCATCATAAATCATCTCCTTACCGTCCTCAGACCAATGGAGCAGTTGACGCAGCCAATAAGAATCTCAAAATAATTATCAAGAAAATGTGTCAATCACTCCGAGATTGGTCAGAGAAGTTATCATTCGCGTTATGGGCATATCGCACTTTAATACGGTCTTCTACAGGAACTACTGCCTACTCTCTAGTATATGGTATGGAAGCAATCATACCAGTTGAAATGGAAATCTTGTTACTCAGGATATTATTGGAAAGTCAGTTGTCAAAGGAAGATTGGGTTCGTCAGTGGTATGAAGAACTAAACTTTATTCAAGATAAATGACTTAGAGATCTGTATCATGTGCAAGCTTATCAAATAAGAGTCGTTATTCATTTAACAAGAAGGTCAAAGCTTGCCACTTACAAGTCGGGGATTTGGTACTAAAAAATAATTGAGTACCTATCTTTGTCCCTAGAGAAAAGTTCAAACTTAATTAAGGATGTCCTTTCATCATCAAAGAAATATTGCCTAGAAAATATGTCTAACTTCAAGACCATGATTGAGTTGAACTATCGGAACCAACAAACCTTAACCAAATCAAGCGGTACTACATTTAAGAAGGCCATTTTTGGCCAAATAAATTTCTTGTTACCCAGTTCAATATCTCCTTTCTCAACCCTTTGTAGCTTTTTTCAAAAAAATAAAAAATAAAAAATAAATGTATTTTTCTTTCTCAATCCAATGACCTAACCTAGGGGAGGGAATGATTCGAACTACATTTTGGTTTGATTTCAAAATTCTAGAGTACGTAGGCAACTTGAAAAGCTACTTCAAGCTTGACCATGTCAAAATAAAAATATATATATTCCCCATAAATAAAAGAAAAATGGTTATTGTCAAAATAGGAAAGAAAATTAAAAAAAATATATTCTCCTACAAAGATACAAAAGAAAAAAGGATATTGTCAAAATGGAGAAGAAAATTCAAAAGAAACGCCACACAAGGGCATTCGAATTTTGAGCTTCAAACTATTTTTCTTTTTATGCTAAAATCACCTCGACCCTTTTTCACTAAATCGCTCAAAGGGTCTGATTGGTAAATGGGGATTTTTGAAGAATGGGAGTCGCCACCTAATTTAGGTCTAGGAACCAAAATTAACTCAAATTGGATATGGGTCGATCTACGGATCAGAGAGATGGGTAAGGGGTCAGATTACAGGTTTCAGAAGGTATTAGGCACCGAACCCGCTCAATCAAAATGATCGGTCTCTACTACGATCCAAAACTAACCTATGGTCAACGAGGGAGACTATGGTCAAGGCTAAGGTCCAATCATCATTATCAATTTATATCGGGTTTGCTACATGAATCCTATGGTTAAAATTCTCCCATTATTACATGATTTCTTTGATTCCGCTAAAAATGGAAGGATTGAAAAAGCTTTAATTTAGCACCATGATTTAAATTCAATTAACAAAAATCACATGAAATATTTTTCAAATCGTCCAAAATAGAAACTCATGAAAATCCCTTAAATAGGGAAATAGAAAAATGCCAAATTGGAACTTATGAAACTTCTAAATTAAGAACTTGAATTTTCCTAGATTAGAATTTGAAAAAGATATGGTGAGTTCCAAAATTAGAAGTTTATAAAATGAATTCCCTAAAATGGAAAGTTTTCAAAAATATCGATTCCAAAATTAGAAGATCTCGAACTTCCATGCAAGCTAAGCTTCTAAATGGGAAATGTAAAATCTTCTCAATTGAGAGATTACTAGTTTCCTTCTGGTATTTAGGATCTCATTGTTCTCTGTTGTGCAGATCCTTTTTATCACCTTTTTGGACCTTCCTCACTCAGTTCAAGAGCGTTAAGAGGTGTGGGCAACCTTTGAGTGGGACATACAGCGGGAGTACTACCTATGTTTTATTAGTAATCTCTCCTATGTATATTACTTTGGGAAGAGATTGTTCTTTCGTCAAGCAGTTTCAAAAGTAGTTAGAGGACCTTCATGATGGAGTTATCCCTCTTTATTGAAAACTTGAGGGGTCAGTTTACTCAGGACGAGTTTGGAATTTTCCTATGGATCCCATATTTTAGATCGGACTAGTCGATTTTTGTGGCATTGATGGAGCGATGGTTCCCGACCATGCATACTTTCCATATGCTAGAGACAGAAATTGGCATTAGGCCGTTAGACTTTGTTGCTATCACTATGGAGGGGGATGCCATTTTCCCTCACATGTTTCCATTAGAGGAGATTGCTGAGTTGATCTAGGCTCCATTTATTCTTTTTGACGAGGTCGATAAGTTGCATCGGTTGAACATGAGGTTTCTATTGTTGACCCTGGGCTATCGAGGTTATACTATCCGACGATGTGATGTTGATTTCGTCGCGATCTTTCACCTCAACTTCCTGTGTTTGTTGGGGAACTGCTTCTTCCTAGAGGACGATTCTATAGTAATGACCTGGTTCATTCTCTTCCTCCAGGACATTCATAGTATTGTCACCTATGACTGGGGGAGTCTAATCTATGACACCATTCTTGGTGACCTAGATCGCATTATAGAGGGCATCATTTCCCCTCAAGGTGGCAAGATTTCTACCAGGTTCTGTTAGTCCTTTATTGAGGTACCTTTCATCTCAACGCTTAGTTTTTGACATTTTCTTATTTTTTGTCGATTAGCTTAATCCTGTTGTATTCTTTTTTTTTCCCAACTTTTCGTTCATATGCATTTCCATACTACCTACCCATTATGCGTTATCTGGATGAAAGCTATCCTCTTACTACTTTTTGAGCGACCCAAGACTGGCGCACTATCAAGAGTAACTCTCGTAATGCTCGGGCCCATTTTGATAGGTGTAGACTTCACAAGGTGAGTATCCTTGTTTCGTATTGTAAAGTTAGAGTTCCCTTCTGGTATTTAGGATCTCATTATTTTCTATTGTGGAAATCTTTTTTATCACCTTTTTGGACCTTCCTCACTCGATTTAGAAGCACTCAGAGGTGTAGGCAGCCTTCGATTGGGACATACAGTAGGAGTTCTACCCATGTTTCATCAGTCATTTCTCCTATGTATATTACTTTGGGGAGAGATTGTTTTTTCAGCATGACCAATCTCTCAGTATCTCGACAGCTCCGATGACACCTTCTTCATGGATTTACCGGCAGAAGAGTACTTGGCCTAAGTCGACAGGGTACCAACGCAATGGCTTTTGGTGGAGGGCGGCTATATCAACTGGTTCAAGACTGCCTCCATTGGTTGTCTGATGCTTGCTATGCCTATCCGTGCCAGGATTACTTAGATCGGTGGGATATTTATTCAAGAGCACGAAGACACGATGAGTTCTTGTTTTTTTTCTTTATTTTTCATTTTGATTTTCTGTATCTTTTCCTGTTTGATTGTCTCATTTCTTCTCATGTTGATGATCTATGTCGACTCCGAAAGGAGTATGGTGTGATCGAGACTCAGGTAGCCCAATGTATTTAGATGGAGGCTTGGTGGAGAGCAGCTCAGGCAGAGGTAGCGGCTCAAGCGGAGCGCATCCTTGAGCTTGAGATGTTGCTAGCAATGAGGGAGTTTCATTCACAGGCCGAGATGGTATATTTTTCTGTTCTCCTACTTCTTTTAATTCAGTATCTTTATCATTGTCGGTTAATTTTTTTATTATTTTGCTTTCTTGTGATGTTTCAGGATTATCGTCGACGCTATTATGAGACCAGCACATTGGCCCATTCGCTTCATTCTACTCAGGTATATTTAATTTTAGTTATTTTCTTTCACTAACCTGCTTGCATACTTGATTGTCATATGATTGCTTCTATTTGTCTTTCAAACTTCGGATGATGTTGGACCTTCTATCCAACCCCCAACTTCCATGGCAGATTTGAAGACTTTCGATATGGGTTAGGGATGCACAATCTGCCTACCTTTTTCAGTATCGACTCCGTCTTTTTTGGTCTTCGGGATGTGAATTTGTCTAGTATTGATTATGTTTTCCCAAATGTTCCTAGTTCAGACGAAGATAGGTCTTAGAGTGTGTTTATCATGTATATATTATTTTGTACTTATATATATATATATATATATATAACAATGTTTATTTCATTTTGGATTTGTTGGGATGAGATCCCTTGCATAATCATTAGACCATTAGAGTGTTTGAGTATGCAAGTCTTTAGGACTCCTAGTTGGCATTTTTCTTGATTAGGGTTTCTTCAGACCTCAAGGTGCATGTTGTGAGAGTTTGGGCCTCCGTAAGACTCGTGAGAGTGCAATCGAGTGGTTAGAGCCTCGTAAGGCTTTGATGGTACTCTTGGACTTCCCAGAGGTCTAAGTGCATGTTTCGGGATATTTGGGCTCACAAAGGCCTTTTTGGTGTGATTAAGGCTTTAGACATCCCCAAATAAGTGCGATTGTAGACTTGTTATAATTACAATTAAGTTATCATAGAATAACACATTGTTTCGGAAATATGACAACATGTTATTCTTTATATGTTTTTACAATTTTTTTAATAACTCATTAAAATACTACAAATAGGTATTTGTTTTCTTTTAAAAAAAAATATTAAAAGTAAAACATACACGCGTCTTAAATACCCAGTCCACTCTTAAATATACAACTTCATCTCTCTTTTCTTTTTCTTTCATTCGTGTCTTACACAGTGTATGATTGAAACATCACCTCCTCTTCGTGTCTTACATGACAATTAGTCGAAGTAACTTTCCTATTTTCTCTCTTCTGTGCTTATACGGCATACGCCGAAGCATCTCACAAAATGGGTATTTGAAAAACACGACAATCAATTGAGAACTTG
The DNA here is from genome assembly GCF_017979445.1 of Akebia trifoliata. NCBI lineage: Eukaryota > Viridiplantae > Streptophyta > Magnoliopsida > Ranunculales > Lardizabalaceae > Akebia > Akebia trifoliata. The sequence continues at coordinate 13,205,735 of NC_141386.1, forward strand.
TTCTTATATTTTCTTTAAAATAAAATACTTTTCTTACCCAACTTTTTAATTAGAAACATTTCTTGGAAATCTATAACCAAACAAATTCAAGTGAATTGTCCACTAATTTAATTCATTCAAAATTATGCATATCTATAAAATATGAATAAAATATATGAATTGTATGTAAAAACAATAGTTTATATAATTATTGTATTTTCCTTTTTAATAAATGCAAAATCTATAAATTAGATATAAAAACAACAACTTGTATAGTTGCTGTATTTTTCTTTTATAACATATACAAAATATGTATAAAATGTGTATAAAGTACGTATAAAGCAACAAACTTTTGATTATTTAATGTAGCATACATATTTTGTAAATTTTATACAAAAACAACAATTTTTATGGTTGTTGTATTTTATTTTTAGCATGTATAAAATATGTATAAAGTACGTAATAACAAACTTTTGATCATTCAATCTAGCATACATATTGTGTAAATATTATGCAAAAACAACAACTTTTATAGTTGTTGTTTTTATTTTTACCATATATAAAAAATATGTATAAAACATGTATAAAATTTGTATAAAGCAACAAACTTTTGATCATTCAATTTAACATACATATTGTGTAAATATTATGCAAAAATAACAACTTTTATAGTTGTTGTCTTTTATTTTTAACATGTATAAAATACGTATAAAACATTTATAAAATACGTATAAAGCAATAAACTTTTGATCATTCAATCTAACATACATATTTTGTAAAGATTATACAAAAAATAATAATTTTTAGAGTTGTTGTATTTTATTTTTAGCATGTATAAAGTACGTACAGCAACAAACTTTTGATAATTTAATCTAATATACATATTATGTAAATATTATGCAAAAAAAACTTTCATAAATAAATGAAAACACACTTTATACATGTATTTGAAATATTAGAATATGTGTAAATTTATAAAAATAAAAATAAAACAATAAGTTAAAATAAATAAAAATTTAAAAGAACAGCCTAAACTATTATAACAAGGTAAGGGCCTACATCTTCCTTGTCTTTTCTCTCTTCTCTTTTTTCTTTCTTTTCTCTCCCACTTCTTTCTTTTAATGTGTAGAAGATGAAAGAAAAATCTGCTAAACAAAACTTTAAATATTTATAAAAATATCTAGATATTACTAAAAATTCTAATTCTTTAAGAATTTTCTAAAAAATTGGACTTTGGTTAATTTGACTTAGTTAAAATTGATTGACCAAAGTTTGACCATATTGATTTGACTTGAGCCAATAATGATTGATTCAATCAACCATGGTTGATTTGGTCAATAATTTTTTTGGGGCATTATAAATAGTGACATGATTTCGTAGAATCTTACTACTAATGACTAAAACTTGATCAAGAAAATAAGCATCAATAGCATCCACAAATATACTTCACAGAGAACTGTAACTTGTATTTAAAACATAAAGAGTAAGAATTAAGTGTCCTGATCACAAATAACTCACCTAAGAAAATTAACAAACCTTAAGTGATAAGTCAATAAAAAGAAGGGAAGAAAAAAGATGGTTAGCATATCTTAAAAAAGATGTCTATCGGAATTCTAAGAAGTTTTACTATTGTACAAGCAACTTTGTCCAAAAATGTCTTAGATACACATTTTTATCTTTAGATCAGTCATATAAGTCTCACATGCCACCAAATAACACTTTGTTGTTAGAAATTTAATCTAACAATAAGAGTACAATAATAGGTAGAAATCAAACCTTATAATTTATTAGAATTATTCAATATCTCAGTCCAAGATCTTTCAAAGAACCAAACTCATGAGATTTCTACTAGGGTGATATAAAAAGTGCCAATAAATGCCAAGAGTTGATTATCAAATCAATTTAAACCAAATTCCAATAACAAGATACTAACAACATTATACAACCACAAGATATAGAATTTTCTCTTGATGCAAAGTGCCAATATTTGGGTGTCATTCTTTGACAAAATCTTAGACAATATTCTAGACAAAGCATTTTGTCTTATAGGGGCTAAAAGTTTCAGAATGGACTGATATTTTGTGAGGATGATCTCTATAGTGAGAAAATCATCCACACAACAAATCATCCCATTCTGAAACTTTTTTGTCATATAAGACAAAACTTTGTCTAGAATGTTGTTCAGGATTTTGTCAAAATAATCCAATCTTATATATATATATATATATATATATATATATATATATATATATATATATATATATATAAACTCATAACTTACGTCATTTCCTAGTCTTAAAAAAGCAAAGAAAGAAAAAGTTATAGCATGAGTATCATAGAAAAATTGTAAATAGACAACTACTGGACATGTAATAGTATGCAGAAAACCATCAATTGAAAAAGAAAATTAGTGTAGGAAATCTTTGCACAAACTAGTGCCAATTCTTCCCCAATAATATTTGAAAATCCTTGTTAAATATTTCAAGATCCCGTGTTTCATCACGACCATAGGTAGCATCCACTTAAGTGCTAATGAAAAAGAAAGAAAAAAAATAGATATCAAGATCATCAATGATGCACTCATGCTATATAACTATAAAGACACATTGTTTTCATAAATTGAATGACACCAAATAGGATCATTCCAAGCATCAATTAGAAGCATGAAATAAAATTCAATTACTACTATAGACAGCCAAATTTGGACAGACCCTCAATGCAAAGTGTCCCAAATCCGTCAAAATTGGAATAGGCCTCAAAGGCGAAAGCTTAAAAAAAAATTCTCTCTTTCTTTCAATAAATGGTATAAGGCCCTTCCTGATGAGTGTCTTGAAACACTCAATTATATGCACGTTTTTTGGACATTTATCTTGATTTTTGTCCCTATTTATCCGTATTAAAGTAATAATCATGATAAGCCTCAAAACACCATGTTGCATGTTAATTAGGCTGAATTATACATAAATAAATTCATTTACTAGATAAATCTAATTACGTGTGTTTCTTGTGCAGAAAATCAACATTTTGGAATCAAAATCTTAAGACAAAAGCATTTGGGCCCACTTTGGAATGTCCTTATCCTTAACTCATATTTTTCTCTTGTCTATTTATGCAAAGAAAAGTGGAGGCTAGTTTTAGACTCTTCTACACACATTTTTCTCTATAAATAGAGTCTCAATCTCTATAGAAAGGTCCCTCTTGGTTCTCTTATCCAAGACTCATTTAATTTAAGGCTCTTAGCCTATTATTTTATTTTTTGTATTTTTATTTTCTAGTTATCTTCTTTTGGCTAAAAGTTTTGTAAGAAGTAGAAGAAGAAGAATAAGTTGTAAGTTCTCCATGAAATGAGGAAAAGTTCATTCATCTCTTATCTTCCCTCTCTTGCAATGACATTAGGTTAAGCTCCCCTCTATTGGAGAGTGGAAAAACCTAGAGCAAGTTCTTGTGTTGTTTCTAATTTCATGCCTTTCTTTTAATTAAAATGCTTATGAGTTCTCTTTAAAATTTCTTGCACCTTTTATTCTTAATATAGATACTTTATACCTAGATTAGTTTAAGATAAAGTATGTTTAAACTAGATAATTGATAGCAGGAAGTTTTCAAAGAATTCTACTTTGTTTATGTCTCTCATGTGATTTTATTTGCTAAACTTTCTAATCTAAGGAGCTAACACCAAGCCCATACGATTGAGTTATAAAATGCTAGAAATTAGGAATTGCTCATCAACATGTTCTAGGTAGATCCACCTCCAATGGTGCTTTAATTTTATAAGTTACTTGCTTTTAGTTTCATTTACTTTAGTTCATTTTCTAGCAATTTTACATCTTCTTATAAGTTTAAAAATCAAAGAAAAACAGTTTTAATTCCTTTTTCTTAATTTGAATTTTATCCTCTTAGCTTAACTCTACTCCTCCTTTCTCTTGGGTTCGATCCCCTACTTGCCTCACAAGTAAGGTAAAAGTAAAATGAATATTAACTCCGGTGAGAAGATCAACGATAGTCTCATCACTTCCCACGTGGCCCATGGACCAAAAACTTCTCACCACTCCTCTACACTTCTCAACCCAACCCAACTATAGCCCAATTTCACCCAACCGATTACTATGCCCACTCAACCACCACCTAATCATTCTACCTAAGCCCAACTCTCAACCCAAACCCTAAAATCATAACCAATCACCCAAAATCATAAAGGTAGGACAATATCACCACCTCAACTCAACTCATTTATTCAATTACCTACCCCATCACCTTTCTCTAAAAAATTATCTACTCATATCTCAACCCAAACCTTTCTTTAACCTACCCTCATTATTCCCTACAAACCCATCTTGCCAAGTAAAACCTACACCCCTTCTTTCCAATCAACTAATCTAAACACTCATCTCCAATCAACTCATCTAAATACTCCATCTCCATACCTTTTGTACACATGTCACCACATCCTTTACCCTCCCAAAACCTAATCACCTAATCTCTTATACAACCCATTCTTCAAAGCTAAACTCACTCCATTCAACTCACCTAGCACTCAATCAACAAACTACCCTCTTATACGCCCATCATCTCAACCAAACACCACTCATATTTCCCCACCTAACACTCAACCCAAATGGGTTGAAAGATCCAACCCATTTGGGACACAAATGATCTACTTAAACCCCCTTCCACTTTACTCAATTCACACATACCCCCACTAACAACCTCAAACTATTTTACTTCTTTTCATCATTTCACTTCAACCTACCCTAAAAATTACTTTCAAAGTCTTATAAAACTCCCCTTATTCTCAACACAATCTCCCCAATAAAAAAATGAAAAAATACTATTGAAAAAAATACTTCAACTCACTCTCAAAAACTCTCTCAACTCTCAACTAACCATTCACTTTCAACCCTCTACTCACTCTTAAGTAAAGCAAGACAAGTTAAAGTAGACTCATCTTTTGAAGGTCAAGACAAGAACAAGGTGGGTTTCTAGACAAAAGGAAACAAATAATCCCCCTTCTCTCCCCTCCAACTTCTCCTCTTCTACCTCTCTCATTCTCCTTATACTTGTGCAAACACCACAAAAAGTTGGAACCATAGAAGGGTCTCATTTTTAATAAGGAGGCCATCAACAGTTTCAACCAATATCAGAGTCCCTCGCACTCGAGGGTATAAATCAGAATTTTTTGACATTTTTTTTTTATTTTTAATCGATCGAATCCGATATTACCACTAATGGTGGAGGGATTAGAGTGCCTAACACCTTCTCTACTCCCTAACATTGACCCCCTTACCTAGATCTAATGTGGACCAATGGACCCTATCCGTACGAGAGTCACTAAATGCCAAAACAATACTTCTTTTTTTTCAAAAAAAATACATTTCGGATAACCATTCACACCCTTTTCCAAAAAGGAATGATGGCGACTGCAAAACCCAAAGTAGGAGAGATATTCGAAAACAAAAATCTCATGTCCACAGCTTGGTGACTCTACAGGAGACTATACTAGTGGGCCCCACATTTTATTCGATTTGGTCAGTTTTTTTTCAAAATAAAATATGTGTTTTCACTTATTTACTTTTGTGTTTATCTACTAATATTTGCTATGTCTTTTTTTCTTTTTTCCTTTTTTTCCTTTTCATTTTTTAGGACAATGCATGTAATATTTATTTACCTTCTTGCTTTTATGTTTCTTTTAGACAAATAACGTGTAAGGATGCATATACTTTAAAAAAAAATGCATATGCACATGCGCTACATAGCTCCATGGACAAACCACCCCCTCCCTTGTTAAAATCTTAGCCCTGGATGTCGGTACTCTTAAGCTCTCGAGATTGTTATTTTGTGTGGCGGGGAGGAGAACATCCACCCCATTCACCAACCTAAGACGTGGACACTTCGATGTATATCGAGGTTTGAAGAATAGGTATCCGAAAAATCACCTATAAACCCGTATGCATCGAAGCACGATTAATAGACTTAGGACACTAAAGTTTTCAAAATCAACTGTGTATCCATCCCTTGCTCATGTGATGTAATTTCGAACGCCCATGAAGGCAAGTTGTATAAATTTAAGCCACTTTGCTTTTGTTTTCTTTGTATGTCCCCCTAAGTAATGGGGGAAATTTGCTTTTCCTTTATGTTTTTCATATCATAAAATAAAATAAAATATTTTTGGCCCAAGCAAAAAATCAAAGGTAATGTCATTAAAAATCCAAAAATTTTGGGACCAAAATAGGGCAGTACCCAAAATAGAAAGCAGAAGCAATTTTGGTCTCCTAGAAAATGTTTTGGTCTGTGCTTCATGTACAGACTTGAGAAAGTTTCTTAGGTTCGTACATACATTACGGACTAGTGTGAGGGAACCTAACTTTTTTTTTTGGGGCCAAAAATGAAACTTCTAGTTCGAATTTGAAGTACGGACTAATATAAAATACCCTAGTCCGTACTCTAAATACAAACTTAAAAAAATTATTCATTTTGTCCCTTACATCAATCTTAACAACTTTGCTTTTATATTTCATTTTTGTTTTGCATTTTAAGCCCTAAAAATGTTTAAATAGATCATTTTTAATTTTAGGGCTCACTACTCATCACTTACCAATCAAAGTTGATCACGGCCCAATGTGACGTACTATGGAATTCGGTCACAATCAAACCCACCATCAAGGACCAACTCAAATTGGGTCCACGACCCATATTCACTTCTAATCGGGTCCATGACCCATATCCATTTCAAATCAGGTCTTAAAAGCATCCTCAATTCACGGGGTGCGCGGATCCACTTTTAACCCTTGAGGTTTGGGAGTCGCCACCTAGTTATTACGATCTAGGAACCAAACTGACTTTAAAACGGATAAAAAAACTAATCTACTACAGAAAAATTGAATCGGGGGATCACATTACGGGGTTGGAAGGTGTTAGGCACCAACCCTGCCCGGCTAATGCCGGTCTCTACTTATCCCAAATAAGACTACATCACTAATGACAAAACCTAGATAAAAAAAATAACAAAAATCTTACCTTCGATACATCAAGGTTCTGTTCCCTCAGATCTGATGAAATTACTCCTTTTACCGTACTCCTTACTTCGTTCTGTCTTTGGATCTGATTTCTGATCTCCGAGGCAACGTATCTCCTTCTTGGATCTGGGTGCTTTAAATTTGTTGTGGATTTTGTGGGTGTTTTTGAAAGGTTTCTGGGTATTTTTTTAGGCTAAAATCGAAGTAGGGGTGTTAGGTAAAGAGTTGGGGCTCTAAAATTAGGGTTTTAGAGAGGTTGTGGAGGCTTCTTCACCTACTTTTTCTAGGATTTTTTCTTTGATACGAAAATAGGGTGTGGAGGCTCCTTTTTATAAAGTTTTTTAGAAGCATTAGGGTTTGATTAGGGTTTCTATTAGAGTTTTAATTAGAGTTTTGACTTTGGTCTTATGAGATGGACTTAGTCTTTAGGGTTTTAATTTAGGGTTTTGACTTTAGTCTTATGAGATTGACTTAATTAGTTTAGATTAGGATTTTGAATTTAGTCTTATGAGATTGACTTGATTAGTTTAGGTTAGGGTTTTGACTTTAGTCTTATGAGATTGACTTTAATACTTTGACTTTAGTCTTTCTTGGTTGGCTTTTAATATCTTGACTTTAGTCTTACTTGATTGACCTTAGTCTTACTTGATTAACTTTAATGTTTCACTTTACATTATTTAATGATTTGTTTATTAATTTCGAAAATTTTAATTATTAAAGTTGTAAAAATACCGTTTTGCCCTCGGAGATGATTTTTTACGTTTTAAGTCCTTTTTCAATGTTTCAGGATGTTTTGGAATTAGTTTTTCGTAAGGAATTCAATGGGAATGTTGGTTTTTGTCATTTATGAAATTTTTTGTGTCAGATGGTCGTGAATTTTATGAGGGGTATTTTCGTAGTTTTATCGAATTTTGTGAAAATTTGCAAAGTGATTTATTTGGTTTCGATTTGTTGTTTTATGTGTTTTGAATGGGTTTTCCTAAGCGTAACATAGGTTCTAGGGTTGTTTTGATGTTAGGGGTATTTTGGTAATTTGGTCATTTTTAGTGATTTTTATCGTGAAGCTTCTTTTTGGTTTGCGAGATGATGATTTCTATGTTTCTGGGATCGTATTTTTCTAGCGTAGCGTGGTTTCTAAAGTTTTGTCAGTTCGAGATACCTCATCTGGATTTTTAAAACATATCTGGTAACAAAATAAAGTATTGGAATAAACATCCATCATTGGGAACCGTTGCGATCGGATTGACGAGTTGATTAATCAGGCGAGTGCAAAAATGAGGTGTCTACAGATGCCCCTCTTTGGAAGAGGGTTGAAGCAAACTAAATAACAAATCTATTTTGGTAAAATAGTGCGATATCCGAATGTCAAAGCTAGTGATAGTTCATTTTGCAGCCTGATTTAGCAATTCGTCGGGGTGTTCTGATCCTTGAGGGTAAAACTCTCCCCGAACTAAAAAAAAATGTCAGGTCCTTGAGCGCGAGCTCTCACTAGAAAATTCTCCTTGACTAATGTAACAACTGTGCAAGTGTGTGGACTTAAAATCTGAGATAGATTTCAAGGAATTTGAGTAAAATCTGAGCACAAAATATAAATTGAGCGAAGCTTAGCATAAACTGAGTATAATTCCGAGAAACCCTCGGTGGTATCTGAGCATAGTTCCGATAAAACCCTCGACGGCATCTGAGCATAATTCCGAGAAAATCCTCGGTGGCATCTGAGCATAATTCCGACAAACCCTCGGCGGTAACTGAGCATAATTCCGAGAAAATCCTCGGCGGCATCTGAGCATAATTTCGAGAAAACCCTCGACGGTAACTGAGCATAATTCTAAGAAAACCCTTGGCGGCACCTGAGCATAATTCCGAGAAAACCCTCGGCGGCATCTGAGCATAGTTCCGAGAAAACCCTCGGTGGCATCTGAGCATAATTCCAAGAAAACCCTTGGCGGTATCTGAGCATAGTTCCAAGAAAACCCTTGGCGGCAACTGAGCATAATTCCAAGAAAACCCTTCGCGGCATCTGAGCATAATTCTGAGAAAAACCCTCGGCAGTAACTGAGCATAGTTCCGAGAAAACCATCGGTGGCATCTGAGCATAATTCCAAGAAAACCCTTGGCGGCATCTGAGCATAATTCCGAGAAAACCCTCGGCGGCATCTGAGCATAATTCCAAGAAAACCCTTGGCGGTATCTGAGCATAGTTCCAAGAAAACCCTTGGCAGCATCTGAGCATAATTCAGAGAAAACCCTTGACGGCATCTAAGCATAATTTCAAGAAAACCCTTGGCGGTATCTGAGCATAGTTCCAAGAAAACCCTTGGCGGCATCTGGGCATAGTTCCAAGAAAACCCTTGGCGGCATCTGAGCATAGTTCTAAGAAAACCCTTGGCGGCAACTGAGCATAATTCCAAGAAAACCCTTGACGGCATCTGAGCATAATTCCAAGAAAACCCTCGCGCGGTAACTGAACATAGTTTCGAGAAAATCCTCGACGGCATCTGAGCATAATTCCAAGAAAACCCTTGGCGGCATCTGAGCATAATTCCGAGAAAACCCTCGGCGGCATCTGAGCATAGTTCCAAGAAAACCCTCGGCGGCATCTGAGCATAATTCCAAGAAAACCCTTGGCGGTATCTGAGCATAGTTCCAAGAAAACCCTTGGCGGCCTCTGAGCATAATTTCGAGAATACCTTCGGCGGCATCTGAGAATAATTTCAAGAAAACCCTTGGCGGTATCTGAGCATAGTTCCAAGAAAACCCTTGGCGGCATCTGAGCATAATTCCGAGAAAACCTTCGGCGGCATCTGAGCATAATTCTGAGAAAAACCCTCGACAGTAATTGAGCATAGTTCCGAGAAAACCATCTGCGGCATTTGAGCATAATTCCAAGAAAATCCTTGGCGGCATCTGAGCATAATTCCGAGAAAACCCTCGGCGGCATCTGAGCATAATTCCAAGAAAACCCTTGGCGGTATCTGAGCATAGTTCCAAGAAAACCCTTGGCGGCATCTGAGCATAATTCCGAGAAAACCCTCGACGGCATCTGAGCATAGTTTCGAGAAAATCCTAGGCGGCATCTGAGCATAATTCCAAGAAAACCCTTGGCGGCATCTGAGCATAGTTCCAAGAAAACCCTTGGCAGCAACTGAGCATAATTCCAAGAAATCCCTTGGCAGCATCTGAGCATAATTCCTAGAAAACCCTCAGTGGTAACTGAGCATAGTTCCAAGAAAACCCTCGGCGGCATCTGAGCATAGTTCCGACAAAACCCTCGACTGCATCTAAGCATAATTCCAAGAAAACCCTTGACGACATCTGAGCATAATTCCGAGAAAACCCTTGGCGGTATCTGAGCATAGTTCCAAGAAAACCCTTGGCAGCATCTGAGCATAATTCCGAGAAAATCCTTGGTGGCATCTGAGCATAATTCCAAGAAAAACCTTGGCGGTATCTGAGCATAGTTCCAAGAAAACCCTTGGCGACATTTGAGCATAGTTTCGAGAAAATTCTCGGCGGCATCTGAGCATAATTCCAAGAAAATCCTTGGCGGTATCTGAGCATAGTTCCAAGAAAACCCTCGACGACAACTGAACATAGTTCCGAGAAAGCCCTCAGCGGTAACTGAGCATAATTCAGAGAAAGCCCTCGGCGGCATCTGGTTGAGTAAAACTGAGAATGAAGGAATAAATCTGGGAAAGAACGATTGAAAATGAAATTTGGAAAAGAGGGGTTGAATCTGGGAATGAATAGATCTGGGACAGAATGAATGCCCTTTCCTATGTGAGATCTAAAATGCATTTGTTTGAACCTCAAGGTTTTATCCAAAAGTTTTATGAATTTAAAACCTGAGTTTTTATTTCTTTTGAACCTCAAGGGTTCTTCGAAAAACTGTTATCAAGAGGGTAACCTTAAGTTTGGGGTTCCCATTATCTTTTAGGATTAACATTGCTCAAAAACAAAATGCCCCTGGTTTGACAATAAGCATGGCATTGAAGATAATTGAACGCATCATTAAAAAATACCCCTAGCATAAGGGGGGAAATTACATATTTAGAAGAAAAAGAAAATGCCCCTTGTATGAAGGTTTAAAATATTTGATTACCACAAGCGCAATAAAGATCAACTTTTTTATTTTGATTAATTTTATTGAAGATTTTGAGTCAGGCTCAAGAGAACAAAATATTTCCTTTTGAGACTCATCATAGAATTCATCATTCTCTCCCTTTGTTCACTTGGGGAAGTAAGAATTTTCAGATCAATCGTAGACAAGATACTTGTGGCTTCCTAGTCTATGCCTGGTTTAGGTAATGTATTGACCTTGATTATTTGGACTTCTGATGTTTCAGCTCGGACCGCTCTCAGTTTGGGATTTTCTTTTATTTTCTTTATCGTTTTAACTTTTACCTAGATCGTCTTTTCAGGTTTTTAATCTAGTGAGCCTGCTCTAACTTTTTCCTAGATCGCCTTTTTAGGTTTTCAATCTAGCGAGCTCTTTCTTTTTTTTTGGCTCTGATTGTTGCCAAAGTTGTCCTTTCAGATTTTCAACCTTGCAAGTTTGCCTTAATTTTTGCCTAAGTCACCCTTTTCGGGTTTTCAACTTAGCAACTTTATCATTTTTATATCTTTTTCTTCTCCTCTGAACTTCTAGAATTACTATCTGATCATGCTTTGCTGCCCTCCTTGAATTTTCCACACGGTACTTAGGAGGACTTTTATAGGTAGGCTTAGGACTATGCATAAAAAGAAAGGAATTTTGAGGCTCAAAAATCCGAATGCCCTTGTGTGGCATTTCATCTTGAATTATTTTCTTTTTCCTTGAATTTTCTTCCCCACTTTGACAATTTTTTCTTTTGAATTTTTTTCTTTTTAGATTTTTTCTTTGTCGGAGAATCTATTTTTATTATATTTTTTTATGTGGTTGGGCCCGAAGTAACTTCTCAGGTTGCCTACGAACCCCAAATTTTTGGGATCAGACCAAAACGTAGTTCGGATTTTCCCTCCCCTAGGTTAGGTGATCGGGCTGAGAAAGAAAAATGCATCATTTGTTTTTGAAAAGGTTGCAAAGGGCTGAGAAAGAAGATAATGAACTGGGTAGCAGGAAAATTGATTCGACCAAAGATGGCCTCCTTAAATGTAGTACCATTTGATCCGGTCAAGGTTGGTTGACTCTGGTAGTTCACTTCCATCATGATCTTGAAGTCTGATGACTTTTCCAGACAGTATTTCCTTAATGAATGAATTTCTCCAATTGGGTTCAGACTTTCTCCTATAGTCGAGGAGGAGTGTTCAATTTTCTTTGAAGTCTGATAATTAAATCCTTGACTTGTAAATGATAAGCTTTGACCTTTTTGTCAAATGCACGGGTGACTCTTCTTAGATAAGCTTGCACATGGTACAGGGCTTTAACTTGTTTTCTTCGATCAAGTTTAATTCTTCATACTACTAATGAACCCAATCTATTTCTAACAAATGATTTTCCAACAAGACCCTGAGAGACGAAATTTTCATTTCAACTGGCAAGACTGCTTCCATGCCATATACTAAGGAGTAGGGAGTAGCTCCAGTAGAGGATCGAATTGAAGTTCGATATGTCCATAACGTGAATGATAATTTTTCTGATCAATCTCGATGTGATTGACACATTTTCCTGATGATAGTCTTGAGACTCTTACTAACTGCTTCAACCGTTCCATTGATCTGAGGACGGTAGGGGGATGATTTGTGCTTCCGGATCTTCAACTTTAAACATAGAGTAATGATTTATGCTTTGAAGTACGACCCATTATCAGAGATCAGTTCAAAAGGTACCCCCATATAGACTGATAATATGTAATTTGAAACTCAAGATGTAGTAAGGATAATGCTAATACATTTTATAACATCTTCTTTGATTCCATCGATATAGACGAGTATATATTCCGTGTTAAACAACACCCAAGCTTGTACCTAACATACCCTTATATGATCACACGAACAAGTCTTTTGAAATTTCTGAGTAAATTCATTATACCCTCGTGTTTCTTTAGGGATAAGATGGTTTCTATTTGAATCTCTTTAGGAATTATTTTTTGTTTCGAGGTCAAAGACCTTTCCTTTCTCGATTAAAGGTTGAGCCCGACTCTTATCTTCTTGTTCAGAAACGAAATCTATCAAATTATTAGTTAATTCATTAATGCTCTCGAGGTATTCAAAAATTTTCTTTATCCGATCAATTTCAGATGGGGCAACAGACACTTCTATAGACTCGATGAACTAACTTGACTCAATAGGAAAGAGTGGACTCAATCTAAGGAAGACATGACCTTGCTGGAAAAAAGGACTCGAGCTAACCCAAATGACTCATGAAAACTCAAGACAAGTACCCACATGAGTTTGATTAGGACTGAGGACTGAGATATTGCTTATAACCGGTAGGATTGATGCACTATGATCTTCAAAGAACAACTGGACGATGTTGAGAAATTTTGAGGTCATTTCTGACTGTTGATTTGATATTGACGTTTACTCTAACTGACCGGATTTACAACCCTAGCTATACGATGGACGATTGAGCTTAGACACAATGATAACCCTTAAACTTCTTTGAAGGTGAATTTAACCAATTTTAGTGTCACCCCCTTGATAACATTTTAAATGAACCCTGAGATTTTATTAAATTTTGTGCACCAATCCATTAAACAATTCATTAATGTAATGATTATTCAAAAAAATAAATTTATTGCACTCTTGAAAAATATTGACAAATAATGTTTTCATTGAATAACAACTTCCACATATTTCAATAATTTTTCATGCAAAAATAGATTTTTTGTAAATCATTTTTTTTCTGAAAAATATTTTTCTTCATTTTCTTTTAGAAAACTTTTTGGGAAAGCATTTCCTTTTGAAAAATCTTATTCTTCCGGAAAATATTTCACTTTTGAAAAGCATTTCTCTTCTAAAAAATATTTTTCTTCTGGAAAATATTTTTCTTCTTTTAAAATGGGTTTAAAATCCGAATCAGAAAAAAGTTTGAATTTCATTTTGATTCAAATGGCTCGGCCCATAATGATCGTTGGATCGAGATGAATTGGGTCAAATTTAAAATGGATTTTTTATTGGGTTGGTGCACTCATTTTAATTTCCAAAAACAACATTTTTTATCCTTGGGGACAATCATACACTCTGATCTATACATTCATCAATCCAAAAGTTCCATTCAATAAACAACCCGAGAACACCCACGACAAGTTCGAGTCGTGACGTACAGGAAAGGTTTCTAGACTCTAAGCTTACTACGTGCAATGCATTTTTATTTGGCCACCCTTGCCCAAGTACACCTATATACCTTTCGATACGTGGTGACTTGTTTTGATATACCGTATAGGTGATAATCTAAAACCTCAACCCACTTCTCTGAAGCCAAAAACAGCCAGTTTGATCTCCAGTTGAGAGGTGGCGCATGATGCTGAGTAAGGGCCCACTTAAATACCTCTTGTCTAGAATAGACGTAGTTTATCCCCCTCGTACAGTAGGGTACAGCGGGGCAAGATCTCGCTTAGGCACTGGTTTTGACCAAGAAGTGCAATTGATATACTTAGATTACCTTTTACATACCGATGGGTACGAGTCAAGAGTTGTAGCTTTCATAAATGGTTTGGCATCCCATGAGGGGACCGACCACGTACTAGTACTACGTTGACAATCGAAACATGTGACTGTGTGGTTCACAATAGGTAAAAGGCTCAGGTCGCTCCAGCCTGGGTGCATCAATACATCTCTCAGAATCACCTGATCAGACGGTATTGATGTCCTAGTTTGATATACCCTAAGCTACGTGACTGAAGTTGTGGCTTTCATGAATGACGTCGCATCTCCAAAGAGATCGAGCCACGTACTAGTGCCACGTTGGCTATATAGGACGTGTAAGTGTGCAAAACAGTAAACGTCCATGTGGTGTGTGCAAAATAGGGTGGGGTGTGCCCGGGGCCTTTTTCAAACAAATGGGCCCATGGGCCAGATTATGTCATCACATATGGATATCAAATGAATATTGATCAAGAAAATAATATAAAACCCATCACATCGAAATTAAGATGAAAGCAAACACATCACAAATATATCTGTCAAGATCATGGCAAATCAATTAATGAGCATGGCATATAATAATTGATCAAACAAACATTGTAATAGGTATAATTTTTATAATTTTTAAGGTCTAATCAATGATCACTTTTGGGCGATCCAAAATAAATCGAGATTCCAATAGATGTTACATTGATGATAGAATGACAATGGTTGAGATGAGCTCACTCTCAGGAACATTAATTGTGCCAACATTAGATAAATTCAAATTTTTTGTGAATTAGGAAAATACAATCCGAACTTGTATCGATAATATCTAAGACTCCCGATAACGAAATCAAGTGAACTCAAGTTCTAAATTAATCTACTCGATGAGATCTACATTTTACTAATAAGTGCCCAGACTTAGTTCTTACTAGAATATTCTGTAAAAACGTTTTAACATTGCTTTCCCAACCTTCATTCAGAAACAATTCCAGATTTATAGATTGAACTTGCATCGATGATATCTAAGGCTTCCGATAACGAAATTGAGTGAACTCAGATTCTAAATTAATCTACTCAATGAGATCTACGTTTTATTAATGGTTCCCATATATAATTCTCACTAGAATGTTTTGTAAAAACGTTTTAACATTACTGTCCCAACCTTCATTCAACAATAATTTCAAATTTACAGATTGAACTTGCATCAATGATATCTAAGGTTTTCGATAACGAAATTGAGTGAACTCAGATTCTAAATTAATCTACTCGATGAGATCTACATTTTATTAAGAGGTTCCCAGACTTAATTCTCACTAAAATGTTTTGTAAAAATGTTTTAACATTACTGTCCCAACCTTTATCATTCAATCATTTTCTTATGTCAATTTGAATCTTTCATTATTTAGGGGTCATCAAAAAGTGATCCTTAATTGGAAAAAAAAATGCAATGCCCAAAATCATCTACAATCAAGTCACAAAAATAAATAAACAGGAAAAATAAATAAAATAAATCGAACTAAATAATAAAAAAAACTAGGTCATCTTGGCAATGCTCCCATACTTGGGGTTTTTCAAGTTTGATCCTCAATAGTCCCCAGTGGAGTCGCCATTGAAAGCGCCCTCGATCCGCGGGGTGCGCGGATCTACTTTTGACCCTTAAGGTTTGAAAGTCGCCACCTAGTTATTACAGTCTAGGAACCAAACTGACTCTAAAACGGATAAAAAAATTAATCTACTACAGAAAAATTGAATCCGGGGATCACATTACGGGGTTGGAAGGTGTTAGGCACCAACCCCGCCCGGCCAATGCCGGTCTCTACTTATCCCAAATAAGACTACATCGCTAATGACAAAACCTAGATATAAAAAAATAACAAAAATCTTACCTTCGATACGCAAAGGTTCTGTTCCCTCAGATCTGGTGAAATTGCTCCTTGTACCATACTCCTTACTTCATTCTGTCTCCGGATCTGATTTTTGATCTCCGAAGCAAGGTATCTTCTTCTTGGATCTGGGTGCTTTGAATTTGTTGTGAATTTTGCAGGTATTTTTGAAAGGTTTCTAGGTATTTTTTAGGCTGAAATCGAAGTAGGGGTGTCAGGTAAGGAGTTGGGACTCCAAAATTAGGGTTTTGGAGAGATTGTGGAGGCTTCTTCACCTACTTTTTCTAGGATTTTTTCTTTGATACGAAAATAGGGTGTGGAGGCTCCTTTTTATAAAGTTTTTTAGAAGCATTAGGGTTTGATTAGGGTTTCTTTTAGAGTTTTAATTAGAGTTTTGACTTTGGTCTTATGAGATGGACTTAGTCTTTAGGGTTTTATGAAATTGACTTTAATACTTTGACTTTAGTCTTTCTTAGTTGGCTTTTAATATCTTGACTTTAGTCTTACTTGATTGACCTTAGTCTTACTTGATTGACTTTAATGTTTCACTTTACATTATTTAATGATTTGTTTATTAATTTCGAAATTTTTAATTATTAAAGTTGTAAAATTATCATTTTGCCCTCGGAGAGGATTTTTTACGTTTTAAGTCGTTTTTCAATGTTTCAGGATGTTTTGGAATCAGTTTTTCGTAAGGAATTCAATGGGAATGTTGATTTGTGTCATTTATAAAAATTTTTGTGTCAGATGGTCGTGAATTTTATGAGGGGTATTTTCATAATTTTGTCGAATTTTGTGAAAATTTGCGAAGTTATTTATTTGGTTTCGATTTGTTATTTTATGTGTTTTGAAAACTAAGCGTAACGTAGGTTCTAGGGTTTTTTTATGTTAGGGGTATTTTGGTAATTTGATCATTTTTAGTGATCTTTATCGTGAAGCTTCTTTTTGATTTGCGAGATGATGATTTCTATGTTTCTGGGGTCGTATTTTCCTAGCGTAGCGTGGTTTCTAAAGTTTTGTCAGTTCGAGATACCTCATCCGGATTTCTGAAACATATCTGGTAACAAAATAAAGCATTGGAATAGACATCCATCATTGGGAACCGTTGCGATCGAATTGACGAGTTGATTAATCAGGCGAGTGCAAAAATGGGGTGTCTACAGGTTCATGACCCATATCCATTTCAAATCGGGTTCGTGACATGTATCCAATCTGAATCGAGTCCACAACTCGTAACCTGTCACGCCCCAAAAACTCAACCCGAATCCCCATGATTCCCAAGTTGAATTCCGAGGCATGATATAAAACCCATGTCATGATAATCAATACATAAACTTAAATGACAAATAATATAACTATATGTCATACCTGATCATTGCTCAACAGAACAAACACGTATCCTCAAACATCAGAAACACTTGACATATATACATAAAACAGTAATGTCATACTATGGTGTTCATAATTACATAACCAAAAACGATAGCTAAAGACTTAAACCTAACTCTAGTTTAAGACTTTATTACTAGTAATACCCATGCTCCACTCCTGGAAGCTTGGACTGATCATCTATAAGGCCCTGACACTGAGCCTCCTCGGAAGGATCACCTAAACCAGGTGCGCCTGAAATTTGATGTCGTAGGGGTGAGTAACAGGGGAGTTACCCAATAGGGGAATCTTACAATTCTAAATAACAGCATCCTATATGCAGTTTAAACATTCTAAGAATTCATAAATCATGCATATTTGATATTCAACACAATTAAAAATAATTGAACACCGATGTCATAAAACTTAGTAGGAAATTAAAACACTTAAAAATCTGAAGAAAACAATTGTTCATAATATAACATCAAATAATAGAGTACTATAATAGAGAGTTGAGGGTCACGACTGATGTGAACATCTCAGTCAAAATACGATTATTCCAATACTTCACCAGTGTGGAACCCCACCGTTAGTTCCTGATTCTATGGCCAGCCTCTGCCATAATTTGGGTAACTGTTTTCCGGCTCAGGTTGGCCGTTGACCAAGGCCTTAAGAAACGGGCCAAATCAAGTAGGTCATTCTTTCTTGACTACTCTAGACTATTAATGATCATTAACTAGCCATCTTCATCTATGCCAATCTGGCGTGCATGTGATCCTCGATATTCTCTATCAATTATACAACTATCTACATCTTGTTCTCTATTAAAGATAGAAAAGAAACTCCCGGATTCCTGTTGTGATGTTGTGTTCTTATGCATCCCATAATACATAAGAACTCAAACAACGCAACTGTTATCCTAGAATAACACGTCATTCCGGAAATATCACAACATGTTATTCTTTATAGGTTTTCACAATCTCTTTAATAAATCACTAAAATACTACATATAAGTATTTATTTTCTTTTCAAAACGTAATGAAAAATAAAACATACACGTGTTTTAAATACCCAGTCCACTCTTAAATGTACAGTCTTATCTCTCTTTTCTTTTTCTTTCTTTCGTGTCTTACACGACCCTTAGTCGAAGCATTTCACTCATTCGTGTCTTACACAGTCTATGACTGAAGCATCACTTCATATTTTCTCTCCTTTTCGTGTCTTATACGGCATACGCCGAAGCATCTCACTAACTGGGTATTTTAAAAGCACGACATTCAATTGAGAACTCGTTCTCATATTCATTTTAATAAATTACTTTTCTACCCAACTTTTAATTAGAAACATTTCTTGGAAATCCATCACTAAAATGATTAAAGTAAACTGTCCACCAGTTTAACTTATTCAAAAATCATGTATGTTTATAAAAATGTGAACAAAATATGTATTGTGTAAAAAAAAAACAGCAACTTATATAGTTGCTGTATTTTCTTTTTGACAAGTACAAAATACGTATAAAATACGTATTAAGTACTTATAAAATACGTATAAATTAACAAATATTTTTTTAGCATGAAACTAAAGTAAACATAGTAATATATTATATAAAAACAGCAACTTTTAAAGTTGCTGTATTTTATTTTAATACGTATAAATACGTATAACGTACGTATAAACACGTATAACGTACGTATAAAGCAACCATTTTTTTTTTATATTCTATCCAACAATCATGGTGTCAATTTAATACAAAAATAGCAACTTTCATAGTTGCTGTATTTTGTTTTTAGTATATATAATTACGTATAAACATGTTTAAATCAATTACAAACATGTAAGAATTCCTTTTAAACAAAATACCAAATACTAGCATGCTTTAAAATCATAAAAACAATAATATAAATATGTATAAATAATATGCATGTTGTTAAAAATTTACAAAACAATTTTAACTTTAAAATTTCTAAATCAAAATTATTTTTAAAAACAAAACAAATTCAATTTTTTTAACTATAAAATCAGCAATATACATATATATATACATACATATATTTTACTAAAACCATTATAAATAGTTGTAAGGGCCTACCTTATTTCTTTTCCTTTCCTTCTTTTCTTTCTCTCTTCTTTCTTTCTTTCTCTTCTTTCTTTCTCTTCTTTCTTCTTTCTTTTCTCTTCTTTCTTTGTGTAAAGAAAATGAAACAACTAAAAAATCAGCTAATATCTCTATTTGATTTTTTTTTTAAAAATATCTAGATATTTTAAATATCTAGATATTACAAAATTCTAATTCTTTTAGAATTTCTTACAAATATCTTAGTTAATTTGACTTAGTCAAAGTTGTTTGACTAGTCAACAATAATTGACTTGACTTGACTTGAGTCAACCATAGTTGACTTGACTTGAGTCAACCTTAGTTGACTTAGTCAACATTTTTTTTTAAACATTACAACCTCCCCTCCTAAAAAGAAAATTTCGTCCTCGAAATTAAGAATGTACCTTATTCGATGAATAATTCCGGATATCGAGTCTGTATATCCGATTCCTTTTCCCACGTTGATTCTTCCACATTATGATGTCTCCAAAGTACCTTTACTAAGGGAATAACACGTGATCGCAACATTTTCTCTTTCCTACCAATGATCTGCACTGGCCCTTCTTCATAAGATACATCTTCTTCTAATTGTAAAGATTGCCAATCTAAGATATGCGAAGGATCTGGTTCATACTTTCTTAGCATCGATACGTGGAACACATTATGAATTTGAGCTAGTTGAGAAGGTAAGACTAGCCTGTAAGCAACTTGACCAACTCGTTCTGTAATCTCGAACGGTCCTACATATCGGGGTTTCAGCTTACCCTTCAAACCAAACCTGGATATCCCTCTCTTAGGCGAGATCTTCAAAAATACCATATCTCCAACCTCAAACTCCAAAGGTCTCCGCCGTTTATCGGCGTAGTTCTTCTGTCTGCTCTGAGCTGCCTTTATCCTTTCCTGAACCATTCTGATCTTCTCTGTAGTCTCTTCAACCAATTCTGGTCCCATGAGAATTGTATCCCCAACTTCTGTCCAACATATAGGCGATCGACATGGTCTGCCATAAAGTGCTTCAAATGGAGCCATACCTATACTGGACTGGAAGCTATTGTTGTATGAAAACTCAACTAGGGGTAGATGAGTCTTCCATTGACCTCCAAAGTCTAGTACACATGCTCGAAGCATATCTTCCAAAATCTGGATTACCCTCTCTGATTGTCCATCAGTCTGCGGATGGAATGCAGTACTAAATTTCAACTGAGTACCTAAAGCTGATTGTAAACTCTTCCAGAACTGTGAAGTGAATCGGGGATCTCGATCTGAAACTATTGACACTGGTATTCCGTGTAGCCTTACGATTTCTGCTATATATAATCTACTCAACCTATCAACTGTATGCGTCATCTTGATCGGTAAGAAATGAGCTGATTTTGTCAATCTGTCGACTATCACCCAGATCGCATCTAGACCGTCACTAGCCTTTGGTAACCCAGTTACGAAATCCATGGTTACATGTTCCCATTTCCATTCAGCTACAGGAAGTGGTTGAAGAAGGCCTGCTGGTCTTTGATGTTCAGCTTTGACTTGCTGACAAGTCATACAACGATTCACATACTGAGCGATATGTTTCTTCATCCCAGGCCACCAGAAGTGTTTTCGTAAGTCTCTATACATCTTTGTACCTCCTGGGTGAATTGAATAACGGGATCGATGTGCTTCACCTAATATGTCTTTCCTTAATTGTTCATCTGTCGGTATCCACAATCTGTTTTGGAACCTGATACTGCCATCTGCATGAATGTTCCACTCATGATTCTCTGAATCCCCTGCTTTCAAACAATGCTCCACAACATCTGCATCCAAATTCTGAGACTCGACAATTCTCTGTGTTAATGTATTATGAAGTCTCAATGGTGCCAAATAACTGTGTTGCTTATCTTCATTCTTCGGGCTATCAAACACGAACTCTATAACTGACTCCAACATGTGCCATTCACTCAACATCATCTGAGCGAGAACACTTTCTTTTCTACGGCTTAGTGCATCAGCTACTACGTTCGCTTTACCAGGGTGGTAATGTAGCGTAAAATCGTAGTCTTTTAGATACTCCATCCAACGTCTTTGCCGCATATTCAGCTCTTTTTGGGAGAATATATATTTGAGGCTCTTATGATCAGAAAAGAGCTCAAACTTCTCACCATATAAGTAATGTCTCCATATTTTCAGGGAGAAAACAATGGATGCCAACTCAAGATCGTGAGCTGGATAATTCTTCTCGTGTGTTTTCAACTTTCTGGAAGCATAAGCGATTACCTTTCCATTCTGCATTAAAACACAACCCAAACCTATGCCTGAAGCATCTGTATATATCACTAAGCTTTCTCCTGGAACTGGTGCTATCAATACTGGCGCAGTAGTCAAACGAGTTTTCAACTCTTGAAACGCTGCTTCACATCTATCATCCCACTCGTATTTGACATTCTTCTGGGTTAACCGGGTCAAGGGTGATGCAATCATAGAGAATCCCTCGACAAACCTTCGGTAATACCCTGCCAGTCCTAAGAAGCTTCTGATCTCTGCAACTGATGTGGGCTGTTTCCAACTAGTCACTGCTTCAATTTTCGATGGGTCTACTGAAACTCCTTTACTTGACACGACATGACCGAGGAATTTAACTTCTTTCAACCAGAATTCACACTTACTAAACTTTGCATACAATTGGTGGTCTTGCAATGTTTGTAAGGTGATCTTCAGATGCTCCTCATGCTCCTTCTCTGATTTTGAATAGATAAGAATATCATCGATGAACACAATCACAAACTTATCTAGATATTCCCAAAAGACTCGATTCATCAAGTCCATGAACGCGGCTGGTGCATTAGTAAGACCAAATGGCATTACTAGGTACTCGTAGTGCCCTAGCCTGGTCCTAAAAGCAGTCTTTGGAATATCATCTTCTTTAATCTTCAACTGATGGTACCCAGATCTAAGATCGATCTTGGAGAAATACTGAGCACCTTGAAGCTGATCGAACAAGTCCTCTATGCGTGGAAGAGGGTATTTGTTCTTGATGGTGACTTGATTTAATCGCCGATAATCGATACACAAACGGAAGGATCCATCTTTCTTCTTCACGAATAAAACCGGAGCTCCCCAAGGTGAAAAGCTCGGTCTAATGAATCCTAGGTGCGTCAACTCATCAATCTGAGATTTCAGTTCTCTTGTTTCTGCTGGTGCCATCCGATACGGAGTGATCGATATCGGAGCTGTACCTGGAATAAGATCAATAGAGAATTCTATTGCTCTAATTGGTGGCAAACCCGGCAATTCTTCTGGAAATAAACTTCTGAAATCTCTAACCACCGGTATCTCTGCCAACTCTGGTACTGCTTTCTCCTCCGTTGTTAAATTGTTTAGCTTACTCTTCAAATATTTTTCAACCCGGTTCTTGAAACCCATAAATTTCAGTATTGGCCTACCAGGTATTTTGAACGTGACTATTCTAGAATAACAGTCGACGTGGGCATGGTTTCTAACTAACCAGTCCATACCTAGTATTACATCGAAATCATTGAGTTCTAGAAGTATCAAGTCAGTTGATAATTCTTGATCAACTAACCGTATTACACAGTTTTTACATACAGACTTAGGAATTGTATTGTCTCCTAAAGGTGTTGAAAGAGATAAAAATTTTCCTGTGTTTTCGACATCTAGTTCTAACATACTAGCAAGTCTAGTAGAAATAAATGAATTGGAAGAACCTGTATCAATTAATACATGCACTTGCATATTAGATAAAATCAGGTTACCTTCCATAACTTCATGAGATGGCTGATATTCTTCATGGGTCAAGGCATAAACTCGACCTTGTGGCCTCTGGGAAGCAGATGCTGATCCCCCTGCTGATTGTCCCAACCTTGGGCAATTCCTCTTCATGTGTCCCGCTTCACCGCATCCATAGCATGTCAGTGGTCCTGTCTGTATGAGTCTTTGTGAGGCGGGTGATCTCGGAATCTGTCTGGTTGGTCCCCTTGGCCCTGTTGGCCTCACTGGAGCCCCAACTAGTCCATAACTCGATGGTGTAGGAGTTTGGTACTGTGAATACGTGGGTACAGAGACACTTGGTCTCGAAAACATCGGCCTCTTGGCCGGATCAACCCTAGGAGGAAAAGAAGCCTGGGGTCTACTAGTCTGTCTCCTCGAAGTCTGCAACTCCATATCCTCCCGCTCAACCCTCTGAGCTCGACTCACCGTATCTCTATAGCTGGTGGTCTCAATCACTGACATCTTGGCCCTTAGGTAGGGTCGCAGTCCTCTGAAAAATCTACGGGCCTTCAGTAGATCGGTTGGAATGAGCTCGGGTGCATATCGTGACAATCTAGTGAACCTCAGCTCATAATCTGTAACAGATAGATTGCCTTGCACCATTCCTGAAAATTCCTGATGCTTGATCTCTCGGGCCGTCTCGGATATGAATCGGTCTAGGAACATCCTCTCAAAGTCGGCCCACTCAACAGATCCATCCCCCAAAACATTCCTCTCGGAACGCCACCAATGGCTGGCATCCCCGTCAAACTGAAATGCAGCCACCGGTACCCACTGGTCTCTCGGACACTGCATGGTAATCAAAATCTCTCTGGTCCTCAAAACCCACTCCTCGACCACAGCTGGGTCGGAAGAACCTCCAAACCTTGGTGGACGTAGTCGCTGGAAGTTCTGTAGCCACATCCCCGGATCTGTCTGTGCATGGGGTGGGGGAGTTCTTGCGGCCCTCAACGGTACAACCTGTGGCCGTGGCCCCTGAGGTGGCTCTGGGGTTGGAATAGGGTCGGCCTCTTGTGATGAAGCCTGACGCTCCCTCAATTCAGCCATTTCTACGGCTAGTCTAGCCTGTGACTCTAGCATCTCCTCTCTAAACTTACTCTGCGACTCAGCCATCTGTCTCGTAAATGACATTAGCTGTGCTATCGGATCGGGGGTCTGATCCGATGCATGTCCCGCCTCCACTGAACTTCGGCCTCTCCTTCGACCTCTGCCTCTGTCTTGTCCGCTCATCTCGTTTCTGTTAATCAACAACAATGCATTTATTATCATAAGGCTAAGGTCATTCTTATGGAAGACTTAATCGGTATCTTAAGCAGAGATTTAGTAATGAATACCATTTTCATTACTAACAGAACGAACCTAGAGTTCTATTTTATCCTTACTAGGCTCTATGGACTCTAGACACGGAAGAGCTCGTAATCCCGATATGGAACTAATAGTGAGCTCTGATACCACGTTGTCACGCCCCAAAAACTCAACCCGAATCCCCATGATTCCCAAGTTGAATTCCGAGGCATGATATAAAACCCATGTCATGATAATCAATACATAAACTTAAATGACAAATAATATAACTATATGTCATACCTGATCATTGCTCAACAGAACAAACACGTATCCTCAAACATCAGAAACACTTGACATATATACATAAAACAGTAATGACATACTATGGTGTTCATAATTACATAACCAAAAACGATAGCTAAAGACTTAAACCTAACTCTAGTTTAAGACTTTATTACTAGTAATACCCATGCTCCACTCCTGGAAGCTTGGACTGATCATCTATAAGGCCCTGGCACTGAGCCTCCTCGGAAGGATCACCTAAACCAGGTGCGCCTGAAATTTGATGTCGTAGGGGTGAGTAACAGGGGAGTTACCCAATAGGGGAATCTTACAATTCTAAATAACAGCATCCTATATGCAGTTTAAACATTCTAAGAATTCATAAATCATGCATATTTGATATTCAACACAATTAAAAATAATTGAACACCGATGTCATAAAACTTAGTAGGAAATTAAAACACTTAAAAATCTGAAGAAAACAATTGTTCATAATATAACATCAAATAATAGAGTACTATAATAGAGAGTTGAGGGTCACGACTGATGTGAACATCTCAGTCAAAATACGATTATTCCAATACTTCACCAGTGTGGAACCCCACCGTTAGTTCCTGATTCTATGGCCAGCCTCTGCCATAATTTGGGTAACTGTTTTCCGGCTCAGGTTGGCCGTTGACCAAGGCCTTAAGAAACGGGCCAAATCAAGTAGGTCATTCTTTCTTGACTACTCTAGACTATTAATGATCATTAACTAGCCATCTTCATCTATGCCAATCTGGCGTGCATGTGATCCTCGATATTCTCTATCAATTATACAACTATCTACATCTTGTTCTCTATTAAAGATAGAAAAGAAACTCCCGGATTCCTGTTGTGATGTTGTGTTCTTATGCATCCCATAATACATAAGAACTCAAACAACGCAACTGTTATCCTAGAATAACACGTCATTCCGGAAATATCACAACATGTTATTCTTTATAGGTTTTCACAATCTCTTTAATAAATCACTAAAATACTACATATAAGTATTTATTTTCTTTTCAAAACGTAATGAAAAATAAAACATACACGTGTTTTAAATACCCAGTCCACTCTTAAATGTACAGTCTTATCTCTCTTTTCTTTTTCTTTCTTTCGTGTCTTACACGACCCTTAGTCGAAGCATTTCACTCATTCGTGTCTTACACAGTCTATGACTGAAGCATCACTTCATATTTTCTCTCCTTTTCGTGTCTTATACGGCATACGCCGAAGCATCTCACTAACTGGGTATTTTAAAAGCACGACATTCAATTGAGAACTCGTTCTCATATTCATTTTAATAAATTACTTTTCTATCCAACTTTTAATTAGAAACATTTCTTGGAAATCCATCACTAAAATAATTAAAGTAAACTGTCCACCAGTTTAACTTATTCAAAAATCATGTATGTTTATAAAAATGTGAACAAAATATGTATTGTGTAAAAAAAAAAAAAAACAGCAACTTATATAGTTGCTGTATTTTCTTTTTGACAAGTACAAAATACGTATAAAATACGTATTAAGTACTTATAAAATACGTATAAATTAACAAATTTTTTTTTAGCATGAAACTAAAGTAAACATAGTAATATATTATATAAAAACAGCAACTTTTAAAGCTGCTGTATTTTATATTTAATACGTATAAATACGTATAACGTACGTATAAACACGTATAACGTACGTATAAACAACCATTTTTTTTTATATATTCTATCCAACAATCATAGCGTCAATTTAATACAAAAATAGCAACTTTCATAGTTGCTGTATTTTGTTTTTAGTATATATAATTACGTATAAACATGTTTAAATCAATTACAAACATGTAAGAATTCCTTTTAAACAAAATACCAAATACTAGCATGCTTTAAAATCACAAAAACAATAATATAAATATGTATAAATAATATGCATGTTGTTAAAAATTTACAAAACAATTTTAACTTTAAAATTTCTAAATCAAAATTATTTTTAAAAACAAAACAAATTCAATTTTTTTTTTAACTATAAAATCAGCAATATACATATATATATACATACATATATTTTACTAAAACCATTATAAATAGTTGTAAGGGCCTACCTTATTTCTCTTCCTTTCCTTCTTTTCTTTCTCTTCTTTCTTTCTCTTCTTTCTTTCTTTCTTTTCTCTTCTTTCTTTGTGTAAAGAAAATGAAACAACTAAAAATCAGCTAATATCTTTATTTGATATTTTTTTTTAAAAATATCTAGATATTTTAAATATCTAGATATTACAAAATTCTAATTCTTTTAGAATTTCTTACAAATATCTTAGTTAATTTGACTTAGTCAAAGTTGTTTGACTAGTCAACAATAATTGACTTGACTTGACTTGAGTCAACCATAGTTGACTTGACTTGAGTCAACCTTAGTTGACTTAGTCAACATTTTTTTTTTTTTTTAAACATTACATAACCAATCCGAACCGGATCCACGACCAGTGTCTAACTCAAATTGGGTCCATGTCTCATATCCATTTTGAACTGGATATATGACGCATATCTAATCTGAATTGGGTCCATGACCTGTGTCCAACTCAAATTGAATCTACGACTTATATCTATTTTTAAATTGGGTTCATGACCAATATCCAATCGGAATTGGGTCCACGACTCGTGTCCAACTCAAATTGGATGTACAACCCATATCTAATCCGAATCGGGTCCACGACCCATATCCAATCCGAATCGAGTCCACGACCTATATCCAATCCAAATAGGTTCCATGACCCATATCCATTTAGAATCAGGTTCACGACCCATATCCATTTTAAATTAGGTCCATGAAAAAACCCTCGATCCGCGGGGTGCGCAGATCCGCTTTTGACCTTTGAGGTTTGGGAGTCACCACCTAGTTATTACGGTCTAGGAACCGAATATAGACTCAAAACGGATAAAAACGACTAATCTACTAAAAATATTGAGTCCGGGGATCACATTACGGAGTTGGAAGGTGTTAGGCACCAACCTCGCCCGGCAAACGCCGGTCTCTACTAATTTTCAAGTAAACTACATTGCTAAAAGACCTAATAAAACAAAAAATAAGAAATTTATACCTTTCCGAAAACGACGATCTTATTTTCGTTACATCTGATAGAGCAGCTCATTGTACAATACTCTTCGCTTCGTTTTATCTCCGGATCTGATTTTTGATCTCCGAAACAAGGTATCTCTTTCTTAGATCTGGATTCTTTGGATTTTTATGGATTTCTGGGTGGTTTTGAAAGGCTTCTAGGTATTTTTCGAGCTAAAATCAAAATATGGGTGTTAGGTAAGGAGTTGGGACTTCAAAATTAGGGTTTATGGGAGGCTAGGGAAGCTTTTTGACCTACTTCTCTTAGAATTTATTATTTGATACGAAAATAGGGTGTGGAGACTCCTATTTATAGATTTTTTAAGGGTTTGTTTAGATAGAATTAGTGTTTAATTAGAATTATTTTAGTTAGAATTGTATTTTAGTTAGAATTATATTAGGTAGAGTTGTATTTTAATTAGAATTGTTTTAGGTAGAGTTATATTTTAGTTAGAATTCTATTAAATAGAGTTATTATTTAATTAGAACTCTATTAGGGTTTTGACTTTTGGTCTTATTTGATTGACTTTAAAATTTTGACTTTAGTCTTAATTGATTGACTTTAATATCTTGACTTTAGTCTTACTTAATTGACTTTAATTTTGACTTTAGTCTTACTTGATTGACTTTAATACCTTTAATTTAGTCTTACTTGATTGATTTTAATTTTTTGGAGGACCCCCTCTATTATATCTTTAATTCTTTAGACCCCCAACTGGAGGGGTCCTTGAAGAAATATCTTGGCAACCCTCAACAATTTTGCCTGAGAGCCTGATTGATCAATTTTTTTAGTTTAAAATTTTAAATTAATTTTATTAATGTTTCACTTTAATTATTTAATATTTTATTTTTAATTTCAAAAATTTTAATTATAAAAATTATGAAATTATCGTTTTGCCCTCGGAGAGAACTTTTCGCATTTTAAGTCATTTTTTTATGTTCTAGGATGTTTTAGAATCGATTTTTCGTGAGGAATTCAATGGAAATATTGGTTTGTTATTTATAAAATTTTTTGTGTGAAATGGTCATGAACTTTATGAGGGGTATTTTCGTAATTTTGTCAAATTTTGTGAAAATTGACGAAATGATTTATTTGGTTATGATTTGTTGTTTTATGTGTTTGAAGGTGTTTTCCAAAACGTAATGTAGGATCTAGGGATATTTTAAGGTTAGGGGTATTTTGGTAATTTGGTTTAGTGATTTTTATCGTGAAGCTTTTTTTTTGTCTGAAAAATGATGATTTCTAAGCTTTTGGGGTTATATTTTCCTAACATAGCGTGGTTTCTACAGTTTTGTTAATTTGAGATACCTCATCTGGATTTCTGAAACATATCTAGTAACAAATAAAGCATTGGAATAATCATCTATCATTGGGAACAGTTGCGGTCAGGTTGACGAGTTGATTAATCAGGCGAGTGCAAAAATGGGGTGTTTACAGTCCACGACCCGTATCCATTTCAAACCGAGTCCCTGACCTATATCCAATCCAAACGGGGTCAATGACCTGTATTCATTTCGAATCAGGTTAACGATCCAAATTTGATACAAATCAGGTTCATGATCCGCATTTGATCCAAATCGGGTTCGTCCTCCAATTTCAACCCAAACTATGTCCATGGTCCATGTATGATCCAACATGGTCAACAATCGGCTGATGAACCCAAATAGATTCAATTATTTTCCAATAACTTAAAAATGTTTAAAAAAAATTTAAAAAAAGATTTTAAAGCAACAATTGTAATTCCCTATCAAAGCCGATGCCCTATTGATACAAGGGGAATATATTACGTTTATTTAAGGAAATGATGAGACTTAAGAATGCCCTTTGCTAAAGCATTGTGCGCTACCTCTTCCCTGGGGATCTGACTAACCAAACTTGATTTTAAAAAACTGGATCTAGGGTTAACAAAAAATGTATTTCCAACTCGATTCATTTGTAGTAATCTATATTTTTCAAAATGTTTTTCCAACTCTGTGTTAATGCCAATCATGTGCTGATGCAATTCTTCTTTTTTTAATTATATTAAATCTGTGTTGATGCCAACCACATGCTGATGTAATCCTCTTTCAAATTATACCAACTCCGTGTTGATGCCAACAATGTGCTGATGTAATTTTTTTTTTCCAAACAATACCAACTCCTTGTTGATGCCAGCTTTATGTTGATGTAACTATTTTCACAAAAACATGCAACCCAACTCCGCGTTGATACTAACTCCGCATTGATGCCAACCTCGCGTTGATGTAACCCGCTCTTTCAAGAGTATACACGCCTCAATTTGAACAAGCCCCTACTCGAGAGGACCCAAAAATATCGATTTTTCAAGAAATTTGCCAACAGGCCTCAAAGGCCCAAATCATTAAAAAAGTGACATTTTGATCGAATCGAGGTCCCCAAGACCCCATGATGGTTTAGTGGGCCCACTCAAAAAGATTTGGTGTACCCCCACCTTCATCGTTTCACTCCCGAAACTAAAAATATCCGATTTTCAATAAAAATTGCCAACGGGCCTAAAAAGCCCAATTTGCCAACACGTGGCATTGTGATCAATCCGATAGTCCCTAAAATCCTTAAAAAGATAAATAAATGCAAAAATGAGACTTGGGATACCTATCACCTTTCCTACTGTTCCACCTTCGCTCTCGAATTAAATTATCCTAAGCCCACGAACCCTCAACACTCATAAAATGCATTTCTCACCTTAACCCCCTAACCTAAATCCAATCTCACACCACCTAAAACCTAAAACATACCCACCTTCAAAAACCCATTCCTAAAACAACCCTACCCAATCCCCGAACCTTTCACAACCGAAGCCTACTACATTAAAAAGCCCACAAACCCTTATCCATATCCAATTCATATCTAACGCATAACCCTAACCCAAAAATCACTATCGACATCAACCAATCACCATTTTGATAATCAAAGATGACACATGTCATCACCCCCTCTCACCTCCCCCATCTAACCACCTACCTTCATCACTTTTTTCTAACATTCATCTACCCATATCATATATCTCCAAAAAACATCTCAACCCTTACCCTTCCCTAACCTACCCACCTCACCTTCTATATTACCATCAACCACCCACATCACAACCCATATCCCCTACACCCTAACCCATCACCTTTATCTAATTACTCCACCAATTCACATCACAACCCACACCTCCCCTCATCATTTCTTACAAAAACTAATCTCACAAAACTAATCTATACCCTTTCTCTTCAATCAAATACCCACCCTCACCAATCAACCGATCAAACCACCTCACACTTTCATCTCCTTTTGACACATGTCATCATCCCCTTAACCCTCTCAAAATCCAATCAATCAACCCTTTACACAACCCATTCTCCTAATCTAAGCACCTCACCTCCTCAACCAACCCAACACTCAATCAAACACCTAACACCTTATACCCCCATTCTCTTCATCTCACATCATTTATCTCATCTCACCAAACACTCTACCCAAATAGATTGGGTAAGATCCAAACCATTTAGATCCAAACACAACCCACTTACCTTCATTACATAACTACCCTCATTCCCACTCTAAATTTCATACCTCCCACTTAAAACTTATGCCTTTCTCTACTCTTCCTATAATATCCCTAAAGTAACCCTTAAACATCTATAAATACCCCCTTCCTCTTCCAAAAAATGGTTACCAAGACTCACAAAAAAAAATATTTCACTCAACTCAATTCTTTAATCATTTCTTCCCTACTCCTTCAACTACACAAAAAAAAATGACATTCTCATAAACCACGAAGGACATAAAAAAGAAAAATCTAAGAAGAAGAAGAAGAAAAAGAAGAAAAGAAGATTGAAGCTTCAAGGTAGGCTCAAAGAATTCCCCCCTCTCTCTCTTTATACCCTTTCTACCTTCCTCTTCTATTATCCCCTTCATCTCTTTATTTTATTTTTAGATGGACTTAGGATGAATGCTCCCCCTCCTCGATCTTCGATAGATCGGACTTCTGTTCGATTGAAAGTATAGGGGTTGTAATTCCTTTTTAAACAAAATCGATTTTAATCCCTAAATTGTTTTCAAGGCAACCAGAATTCGGATCCTTCCCAACTCATGAGAATGGATACGTAATCATAGCCAACACTTTTTTCAAAAATATACGTAGTCCTCAAGACAAAGGTTTATAAGGATCATCTCCATTAATGGGATGATCCTATAATCAAGCCAAAAATAAATCCCTACTTAGGGTACAAGTTATCGACACGTGGCACTTTATTTTTGTTTTGCATTTTCAATAAAAAAATGATCGAGTTGTTTTGAGGTTACCACACTTGACGGGGAGAAAAGGGTTCCTAACACCTTCCCTTTTCTCCAAGCAAGCCGTTTACCCCGATCTTAAGGTTTGATTAGTACTTTATCCAAACAAAAGTCACTAAACGTCAAAATTTGCATTATTTAAAAAAATGTACATTCCGGGTGACCATTCACACCCACTTACAATATGAATGGTGGTAACTAAAAACCTTAGTTGGTGTGGTACTCATAATCGAGGATCACGTATCTTCAAAGAGCACATAATCCAATTTCGTGTTAATGTCAACTCCGCGTTGATGCCAACTTTGTGCTAATGTAACATTATTTTCAAAAAAACATGTAACCCAACCCCGCGCTGATGCCAGCTCCATGCTGATGCTAACTTAGTGTTGATGCCAACCTCGTGTTGATGTAACATTATTTTCAAAAAATGCATAATCCACCCCCATGCTGATGCCAACCCAATATTGATGTATACAACCCAATTCCGTGTTGATGCCTACTCTGCATTGATGCCAGCTCCGTGCTGATGAACACCACTTTTAAATTTATTTAACTAAAATTCTTTGAGGTATCATCCCTAATAATTACCATACATAATAAAACATCATGCATTTTATTTTGTTTTGTAATATAATAATATGATATCTTTGCATGTACATGTGGTTAAACAAAAGAAATATAAACACCTTGAAAAACCTCCGTATTTTCTTCGATCTTCATCAACTATGAGCAACTCAGAGGACTCACAACCTTCTCCGATTGAAATGGTAGAGGCTAACGCAAGGATGGCAATGCTGTTGAAAATAACAGAAAGACAGGAAAGAATGCTGACAGGCTTCTTGAGTAATACTAATACTCTACAAGGACAAGCCGCTCAATACCAAACATCTGGATCAAACCCCAAACTCCCCAAGCAACAACAACCTGGACAACAAACCACCCCACCTCCTACTACGCCAGTTTATCAAGGCCCTCCACTTTATATCCCTTAAAATCGACTACCTCTGGTGATCATCCCAGACGACGAGTGTGACTTCAGGGTTGTTGAAGCCAAGAGTACTATCGATGAAAAAATGACCTAATAAATTGAATCTCTTCAAATGAAAATGAGAAGAATCAATGGCACAAACACCTTAGGAGGGACAAGATTCAAATAACTTTATTTCTATCTTAACACACCGTTATCGGCTAAGTTCAAATGCCTGGAATTTGATAAGTATAATGGTGTTGGGTACCTTTTGCCGCACTTAAAATTGTACTATGAATCGATGTGCCAATACGGTAAAGACAATAGATTGCTAGTACAATTATTTCAGAGAAGTTTAACAAGACCGGCTATTAAATGGTTCTCGGAATTGGACTACTCACTTATCAAGAAGTTGTAGGATTTAGCTGAAATGTTCTGGCATAATTACAGGTTTAACATAAATGTTGGTTTGGACTAAAATTATATGGCACAAATGACGAGGAAATAAAGAGAAAAAGTAAAAGAATATGCTCAAAAGTGGTGAGAGTCAACCTCCCAAGTAAGGCCAGCCATGACCAAGCAAGAAATGAATGCTACGTTCATCTCTACATTGGGATATTCGCTCTACACCCACCTAGTGGGGCATACTACGGGTACTTTCTCCAATTTTGTTCAAGTAGTAGACCGGGTCGAGGATGGGAACCGAACCGGTCTAATATTTGACTTCACTGCCCCAGATACAGCAATAGAGACATTGACACAAAGGAAATTAGTGCCTTTAATCAAGAAAAAAAATAGAAACTCAAGTCAACAACGTACAATCCAACCAACATCTCTTTATTCAGGCACCTCAAGTCCTTTGGACACTAGTATCTCGAGCCACCTGGGCTCCAACATCATAAAATCCCTTTTAAATGATTCATCCACAAGCTATGCTAGTACAACAAAAGATCAATAGGATATTCACCAAGCTACCAATGATATTGTCAAAACTACTTCCCACATTATTATGGGGAGAGTACCTCACTGAGCGACCATCGAGCCTGGAAGCTGCTAAAGGACTAGGATATAATCCCAACCTCTTCTGCAAGTTTCACATGGGTGCACCAAGGCACTCCACTAATCTAATCAATATTGGCAACTTAAGCACCACGTATAGAATTTGATAAATAAAAAAGCCATCATACTGGATGGTCCATCAAACCAAGCTCCACAACAAAACATCAATCAAAACCCTCTGTCTGCCCATAATGAATGAGGAACCTGGAGTGAACATGGTTGTAAGAGAAGAATACAACTTCAACCCTTCAGCGTTGATAGCTTCCATAGGATCAGAGGTTAGAGTCCACCTAACAAAAAAATTGGTAATACCAACTGTTAATGCTCTCCATCCCATTACCACTCAGGATATCTATCATGACAATTTATTTCGATGACCAATCCACAAGTTCCATTGTTCATCCTCCGCTCATCATTCCTTACTGTAGACACCCCATTTTTGCATCCGCCTGATTAATCAAGTCGTCAACCCGATCGCAAAGGTTCCAAATGATGGATGTCTATTCCAATGCTTTATTTTGTTACCAGATATGTTTCAGAAATCCGGATGAGGTATCTCGAACTGACAAAACCTAGAAACCACGCTACGCTAGGAAAATACGACCCCAGAAACATAGAAATCATTATCTTGCAAACCAAAAAGAAACTTCACGATAAAAATCACTAAAAATGATTAAATTACCAAAATACCCCTAACCTCAAAACAACCTTAGAGCCTACATTACGCTTAGGAAAATCCGTTCAAACACATAAAACAACAAGTAAACCAAGTAAACCACTTCGCCAATTTTCACAAAATTTGACAAAATTACGAAAATACCCCTCATAAAGTTCACGATCATTTCATATAAAAAACTTCATAAATGACAAAAACCAACATTCCCATTGAATTCCTTACGAAAAACTGATTCCAAAACATCCTGGAACATTGAAAAACGACTTAAAACGTAAAAAATCCTCTCCGAGGGCAAAACGGTAATTTCACAATTTTCATAATTAAAAAATTTGAAATTAATAAATAAAACATTAAATAATTAAAGTGAAACATTAATGAAATTAATTTAAAAAGTTGAACCTAAAAAATCGATTAATTGGACTCTCAGGCAAAATTATTGAGGGTTCGTGGGATATTTCTTTAAGGACCCCTCCATTTGGGGATCCAAAGAATTAAAGATATAATAGAAGGGGGTTCTCTAAAAATTAAAAGTAAATCAAGCAAGACTGAAGTCAAGGTATTAAAGTCAATCAAGTGAGACTGAAGTCAAAATTAAAGTCAATCAAGCAAGACTGAAGTCAAGGTACTAATCGAGTCAATCTCATAAGACTAAGGTCAAAACCCTAAATCAAAACCCTAATCTAAATTAATCAAGTCAATCTCATAAGACTAAGGTCAAAACCCTAAATCCAAACCCTAATCTAAAACTAATCAAGTCAATCTCATAAGACTAAAGTCAAAACCCTAAAACCCTAAATAATAAGTCAAAACCCTAATTGAAACCCTAAAAGAAACCCTAATCAAACCCGAAATGCTTCTAAAAACTTTATAAATAGGAGCCTCCACACCCTATTTTTGTATCAAAGAAAAAACCCTAGAAAAAGTAGGTGAAGGAGCCTCCACACCCTATTTTCGTATCAAAGAAAAAACCCTAGAAAAAGTAGGTGAAGAAGCCTCCACAACCTCCCCAAAACCCTAATTTTGGAGCCCCAACTCCTTCCCTAACACCCCTACTCCGATTTTAGCCTAAAAAACACCTAGAAACCTTTCAGAAACACCCCAAAAATCCACAACAAATTCAAAGCATCCAGATCCAAGAAGGAGATACCTTGCCTCGGAGATCAGAAATTAGATCCGGAGACAGAACAAAGTAAGGAGTACGGTACAAGGAGCCATTCTAACCAGATCTGAGGGAATAACACTTTTGCAGATCAAAGGTAAATTTTTATTTATTTATTTTTTAATCTAGGTTTATCATTAGCAATGTAGATCTATTTGGGATAAGTAGAGACCGGCATTGGTCGGGCGGGGTTGGTGCCTAACACCTTCCAACCCCGTAACATGATCCCCGGATTCAGATTTCTATAGTAGATTAGTTCTTTTTATCCATTGTAGGGTCAATTTGGTTCCTAGACCGTAATAACTAGGTGGCGCCTCCCAAACCTCAAGGGTCAAAAGCGGATCAGCGCACCCCGTGGATCGAGAGCGCTTTCACTTACACATCCCCCAACCCATAAAATTCATCTTCTCATCCATCTCTTCACGTCCCATATGCCTCGTCTTCACAACCACCACTAGTAATTCCTTACACCCCCTCAAACCCCATTCAAACTACTACCACACTCCATCAGAGCCACCACTCTTTATCCTCCATGTAAAACCTGAACCATCCCCAAAAATCATACACTCCCCCCAAACCCTTCCTATACAATTCCAACCAGGTAGTCCTATGTAGCTATGAGACAAGTATTGTCACTTTAGTAGGGGTAGAAATAATTAAGAAAGTTATGGTAGTGAATATTGGTTACATGACCAAGATAGTGACACGCCACAAGACACTGGAAAAGGAAGTGAGGGTTGAAAAAAAAAAAGAAGTGGTAAAAGAGAATGAAGAAAAGAAGAAGGAAAAGGGAAAAATAAGATGGTTGAGGAAGATAAGGCAAGGAAAGGAAATGTAGAAAAGACAACAGATAAAGAACTTACAGACTTCATCAAACTCATCCGTAAGAGTGAATTCAACATAGTGGAACAACTGAACAAGACCCCGATACAAATCAGCATCTTGGGTCTTTTGTAAAATTTAGAAGAACATCAGTAGGCACTTTTAAAAGTCTTTGGTGAGTCACATGTATCTGCAACCACTTCACCTACACAACTAGAGCAAATAATGGGATAAATCATGGCCCCCAACCCGATCGTCTTCACAAAAAGCAAACTTCTTCAGGAAGGATGCAAACACATCAATCCACTAGATATCATGGTCATGTGTAAAGGTATGATGGTCACAAGAGTACTAATCGATAACGGCTCGACTTTGAATGTCAGCCTTTTAGAGACCTTCAACAAGTTGAAAGCGGATTGGTCCCATGTCAAGCCCAACAACAAGGTAGTTCAAGGATTTGATAGCTCAAGGAGAGATTTTTTCAGGAAAATTGATTTGCCAATCACTATCGGCCCTTATACTTTTGAAGTCGCCTTTGAGGTCATGGACATACCTACAACGTTCAATCTTCTATTAGGGAGGCCATGGATTCATATCGTAGGGGCATTACCATCTTTTCTACACCAAAATGTCAAGTTTATAATGGGGCAAAGTATGATTTCGATCGAGCAGAGAACCTAATCTTATTAGGCCAAAATCCGAACTATCATTCATAGACGTGGAAATGACCAAAGACAAGGCAATGTACCATTCTTACATGTTCACTTTTGGTAATCAAGTCGAGAAAGGAAATGAAATGGCAAAAACATAATTGTCAAAAGCAAACCTGATGATTGGTCAGATAATGAAGGAAATTGATTACCAACTTAAGTAGGATTTAGGTTCAGGAAGAAAAGGCAGAACCACCCCAATCATCGCAAATAAGCACATCCATTACTTCAGTCTCGGCTTTAAATCTACAAAGAAAGACATTGCTGACATGAACGACAAGAAAAGGGAACTTTGATTAACAAGAAAACAGAATCGAGAGCCAAACATTTGGAATCTAAGCAAGGTTCCACACATCAATGTCAGCTTTCCAAGATCACAAGTCAGACCCGATAGCCTATCTGAACAACTGCCACCAAAGCCAGCAAACAAGTCATAGACTGTAAGTCTCAAACAAAAACGCACGTAGAAAGAATCAATTATTGAGTCTCAGCCCTCCTTTATGGATAACGTTGATATTCTATTCAACAGGGATTCTTATGAGAATTCACAAGAGACAACAAAAAAGCCCATTGAAGTAGAAGTTGTCATGAACAAGAAAAATGATTCATCATTTTTCATCAACATTGACTAGGCATCAGTTATTATTCTGCCCAACTTGGGGAAGCTAAGTCAAGCTTTGACAACAGTCACTCGAAAGTGATGGTCGTCTCAGAATTGCCCGAACAACCACCTTCTCACCTCATCTACCCTATAAAAGAAGGGGGATTTCTGAATAATTAGGAGGAATTCCCTATCACTCTTAAGGCTATTGAAACCTAAAAAAATGTTATTAGGCAAATCCAATTTACCCGAGGATCATAACGAGCCCTCGTCCTCGGGGAAAGACTATTTTGAGGTCTCTTTATCTTTACTAATGAATTTGCATGATTGCTCTTCTTATTTCAGATGTTCAGAAAATAACACCTAAAACCCAAAAAAAATCAAAAACTCGTCAAAAAACAAAAAAATAAAAAAAATTTCAAAATCTAGATATTTTTCAAATACCAAAATAAGAGTTTTCTCAGAATTTAAGGGATTTATCTCAATTGAATGAACTTTTGGACAAAATTGAATACAAAAAGGATGAGTGCAACTTTGATCTTGAACTCAACTTTAATCTCATTGAAATCAAAAAAGAGTTAGAGGACGAAATCGAATACTTCCTAAAGAAATAAAATATCTTCTAGAATGACATGAAAAATGTGTTTAGCTAAACATTGAGGATACAGACTTGGTTAATCTTGGCACTAAAGATGACCCACATGTCATAAAAATTGAAGCTTTGTTAACACCCCAATAGAAAGAAGAAATAATCAAACTACTACGCGTCAATCAAGACATCTTCGCCTGATCCTACAGAGATATGTCCGACTTAGACATAGATCTCGTCATTCACAAACTATCGATTGCTCTCGGAAGCAAGCTAATCAAATAAAAGTTGAGAAGATTCAAGTCAGAATGGCTAGCCAATGTCGTTCCAATACCGAAAAAGGATGGGAAAGTTCGAATGTCTGTCGACTATCGAGATTTGAACAAAACCAACCCTAAGGATGATTTTCTACTACCTCATATCGACACTCAAGTCGACAACACAAAAGAACATGGTATATTCTCATTCATAGATGGTTTTTCCAACTATAATCAAATAAGAATGACAGAAGAAGACCAGGAGAAGACATCATTCATCACACCCTAGGGAACTTTTCATTATAAAATCATGTCATTCGAATTCAAGAATGTTGGGATAACCTATCAACGTGCAATAACAACTTTATTCCATAATATGATCCACAAAGAAATAGAAGTTTACGTGGATGACATGATTGCTAAGTCTATCTTGGAGGTAGACCATTCGATAAACTTAAGGAAATTATTGGATTGATTAAGAAAGTACATATGAGGCTTAACCCGGCCAAATGTGTCTTCGGGGTAATGTCAAGCAAAATGTTAGCCTTTATTGTTAGTAGAAGAGGCATCGAGATAGATTCAACAAAGACCATGTACATTCTTGAAGTGAAGGCACCAGTATCAGAAAGGGACATTAGATCATTTCTGGGCAAAATACAACACATCAGTAGATTCATCGCACAATTCATACTTATCTGCAAACCAGTCTTTAAGTTGCAAATAAAAGATGTACCAAAAGCATGAAATTAAGACTGTCGGGAAACTTTTGACAAGATAAAGAAATATCTACTCAATCTCCTGATCTTGGTTCCCCCCACACCTGGATGACCTTTACTAATGTATATCTCAGTATAAGAAACGTCCATGGGATTGTACTGGGGTAACATGATGGCTCAAGTCAAAAAGAGCAAGTCATTTACTATCTTACCAAGAAATTCACTGCTTATGAGGCAAAGTATTCAATACTCAAAAATACTTATTATGTACTGGTCTAGGCATCTCTACGATTGCGACATTACCTATTTAGTTATTTAACTATGTTTATCACTCGAATCGACCCACTCAAGTATATCCTCGAGAAACTAGTGCTAATAGGTCGCATCGCAAAGTGGCAATTATTATTATCTAAGTTTGATATTACTTATGTTACTTAAAAGGCCATTAAGGGGCAAACTATTGCCGACCACTAAGCTGAGCACCCATTACCCGATTATAAGCCATTAAAGATGAATTTTCCAAATGAAGCCATCTTGTTGAAGACAATAATGAAAAACAAGATTGGAAGATGTACTTCGATGGAGCTACAAACCATAAAAGAAATAAAATAGAGGCAGTTTTGATCAAAATTTATGTGTTTCATGTCCCAATAGCCATTCGACTGAAATTCCAATATTCCAATAACAAGGCAAAATACAAGGCATGTATCACCGAGCAAAGGTAACAATCGACCTAGAGGTGGATGAATTGATGTATTCAAAGATTCAAGTCTATTGGTCTATCAAACAACTGAATAATTAAAAACTCGAGAACAAAGATTAGTCCCTTACCATGAATATCTTGAATAACTAAGCTCGAATTTCACCAAGATCTCATTCACCAACATGCCTCAAGCTAAAAATTAATTTCTAGATGCACTAGCCACGCTTATTTCCATGATCAATATCTTAGAAGACCTAGTAATTTATCCTATCAAAATCGACGCTCAAGACGAACTAGCTTATTGCTTACCAATGGATATAACAGAGCCTAGGGATAAACCATGGTACTTAGACATTAGGGCATACTTAGAATATCAAATCCTCCCATCAGATGTGATGGTAAATGAACGAAGAACCATCTAGAGATTGAGAGGTCAATTCTTCTTAAATAACGGGACTCTATTAAAAAAATTGCATCACAAGGTTCTCCTTCCTTGCATCGTAGAAACATAAGCTAAACGATTGGTCGAAACTATACATGGTGGGGTCTAAAAACCTCACATGAATGGCTAGATGCTCGTCAAGAAGATCATGAGAATGGGATATTACTAGAAAACAATGGAAAGTGATTTCTATCAATATGTTCATAAATGCCATCTATGCCAATAAGATCAATGCTCCACCTTTAGAATTACACAACATGACTACCCCTTAGCCCTTCTCACTCTAAGGCAAAGATATCATTAGACAGATTTCATCGAGAGCTTCAAACAAACATCATTTCATCCTAATCACTATTGATTACTTTAAAAAATAGGTAGAAGTAGCCTTTTATGCCAATGTCACAAAAAACAGCGTGTTGAAATTTGTTAAAAATAATATCATTTGTCAGTATGATTATCCCAACGGAATACTAATCTACAATGCCAAAAATCTCAAGAACAAAGATATGGTAAAAATGTGCAAAGACTTTTAGATCACACATCATAACTCTATACCTTATAGACCCAAAATGAAGGGAGTAGTTGAGGCTGTCAACAAGAACATCAAAAGAATTATCGAGAAGATGGCAGTTATCTACAAGGATTGGCACGACTAGTTGCCTTTCACCTTCTATGCCTATCGTACTTCATTTCAAATCTCAACTGGGCAACTCTGTACTCGTTGGTATATAGAATGGAAGCAGTCTTACTCGTCGAGGTTGAGATTCTCTCATTTTGTATCTTAAAAGAAACAGAGCTCTTAGCCTGCATGAGAATAAACTGTAAACAACTAAAATACAAAAAATTCAAAAACTCGGATACTTGATCTCGAGCTCGACCCAAATCTCCTACCTAAATAAGTTTGAAAAACGTTGGTTTTTTGAAATAAAAATAAACAAACCCCATGTCTAACTCACTCTAGACAGACCTAGACCTTAACTTTTTTTGTATTTTTCCACTACCCTTAACCTAAGCCAACATTTTATCCCACCAAAAGTCTTTTCGAATCAGGGAATATTTAAGGCATCACGATGATGATGACAACACTTCACGAAGATACTAATGATCTTGTAACTTGATTTAGATCTCAAATTTTATTAGTCATTGGAAAACTTTAGAAGGGAATCAAAATTAGATATTAAAAAAAAACATCTTGAAGTGTAGAGTAGCAGAACCACGAAAAGTCGTCAGCAAATTTGAGATAAAAAGTCTAGATCAATCACTTAAGAAAGAACATCATTACAAGAGTAGAGTCGTCGATCTCGTAGCTCAACTTGAGTCACAAAGCTACAAAGAAATAAAGACTCCAAGTAAGAATTATAATGTGAAAATTTAAAAAAAATAAAAACATAGCCTGAAATGGCATAGTGAACACTCGAAAGAGCGCTACAAGTAAAAAAATCAGATTATAGCAAGATTAAAGCCACCGGCATGATGAAAACCCAAAGGGGCATCAATACACAAAAATATGGAAATTGGGTCTGGTGAAAATAGTAACTGGCACCAGGAGCAATAAGAAAAAAAAAAGACAAAATGAACTCCTAGCCTGCATGAGTATAAACTATGAACGACGAAAAATTTCTCGAAATCCCAAGTCTTATGCTCAATCGATATTCACCCAATACTAGGGCACTGGAGATGACTCTGAAAGAGTTAAAGAACTATAACATCTGTATCCTCAGTAGTTGGCAAAAACACAG
The DNA here is from genome assembly GCF_017979445.1 of Akebia trifoliata. Taxonomy (NCBI): domain Eukaryota; kingdom Viridiplantae; phylum Streptophyta; class Magnoliopsida; order Ranunculales; family Lardizabalaceae; genus Akebia; species Akebia trifoliata. Next base: position 13,248,824 of record NC_141386.1, read on the forward strand.
ACATCGTCGAAATAACATAGTTTTTTCAAAAAAGTTTTCATCTTCTGTATTTACAATATTTATTCAACAAAAACAAATCACGAAAAATTCAAACGTTTTCAAAAATACTATTTTTGATGAAAAATCTATGACTTATTCAAATTTCATGTTTTCAAAGTAATAGATACACTTGAGGCCAAGTAAGTAAAAAACTTATTTTTATTTCATTTCAAATTCTTCACATTATATTTTTGCTAACAAAAAAATGGTGCCAATCACACATTTCAATGAGAAAAGAAGAAAGAATCAAGTCTCTCTTCTAAGACACGAATTTGGGTAGCTTGCCCCACCTTCACCACATCAGCATCTGAAGCATCACGACTCATTAGGTAAGATGCAAAAGTATCGAAATAGGAACCCTAACTAAGCCTTTCCCACATATCATCAATTTTAGCCTTCAAGACGGAAGACTCATCGCTCCTCAAATACTCAAGTTGAGCTAGTTGGGTCTTCAGTTCATTCTCATAATGCAACCAAAACATCTCCATCTGCTTGTGAGACAACCTCATTTCTTCCAATCGATCAAGGTAGTTGAAGAAACGAGAGCAAAATGTTTTCATTTGAATTAAAGGCTTAACACAAGCCCTCTCGACAATTTGTTGTTGTATCCAAATCGATAATTCGAAAAAGAATAGTCAGGTAATACAGGATGGTCGAGAGTCACCATGTTCTTCCAAGCTTTCTTTAGTCGGTCGTGCAATTGCCACAAGGAAAAAGAATGTGAAAATGACCCGACCAACTCACCAAAATCTCTATGAGTCATTATGTCCTTTTTTTTCGCCAAATTGCCTCAACACACGAAGAGGGATGTAATGAGTAACCTCGGTCAAACCGATCAATATGGCAAAGTGACTCCGTGAAAAGGATAGAACAGACGAAACCAAAGGCTAGAAGGTACCCAACCAACATACCTCGTCATCTAGCATATTCTACAAACCTTCGAACCAACCCAACTTGCCACCAAAACGAACAGGGAATTCTCTCTTGTTAATCAAAACCATTAGATCAGCATGGACGTTGAAAGAACGACTAATAGTTACAGTCGAAGCCAAATGATCAAGGAACCAAAACTGCACAGAAGGGAAGTCAACTCTAATAACAATGTTTCAAAATTTAAAATGGACAAAATAAAGACCTTACTTGCAATAATGGGGCACACCCATGATACACTCGTTTTTTCCTGCTCGAGCAAGCCATGAGGGATAAATAGGTCTCCCCTAGAAGCATAGGAGCAAGTCTGAAATCCTGTTGAACTTGGTTAAATACGCTTATCAAAGTCAAGTTCACATACTCATCGTTCCGAGGGAACAAGAGTTGATTCATTACTACTAGGGTCAAAATATCAAACGGAGATAGGGAATTCACATCCTCAAGCTACCAAAGTAAAAAAGGCCTTAGAAACCTTAAGATGATTTAGATTCCTATCAACCCACTCTAATTGTTATTTTGGGATCCCAAAGAATCCTGACACCTCTTTTCCATAGCTTTCATGCAAGGGTGGTACGACCACCTGAGGTAATTGACAAAGGTCGAGAATGCGTTCAAACACCTCAACCGTAGGAGTTACCTTCTTGTTGCGAAAATGGAATAAGTTGAGCTCTAGGATCCAAAATCCCATAATAGCGTCCATCAAATCCCACATAATATAACCTTCGACAAAGAGAAAGTAAACCCAAGCTTATTGGAGTCCCACCTAACCTTTCTTCATGAGTTATAGAGTTAAGCCATTGTTGCAAAAATGGATTTACAACGGTGTACCTTTTGAGATTTGGGAGCTTGGGATCATCTTCAAAAGTGGGAAATGAGCTTTTGGCCGCAAGATCAAAATTGACTAAATTCTCTAATACATAAGTGGGCTTCATTGATGCCTTAGAATGTGTGAAAAATCTTGAAATCGTGAATGGAGAAAACAAATGAGGTTCTACATGGAAAAAGATAGAAATGGAAGGTTCTGGTCCATACATGGAGCACAGACTAAATAAAATAACTTAAGTCCGTACTCCATGTACGGATTGGTTATGATCCAAATAGTTCGTGCACATAGCACGAACTCATCAAATTTGCACTGTTCGTGTTATATGCATAGACTAGTACATTTGTTTCCTTTATGTTTTGCTAAACTGATGCAAAAGGATCTCAAGAAACCCCGATCAAGGAAAATACAAACTAGGAGTCCCAGGGACTGTATATAGTCAATTCAATCACTCCAAAGCCTTGGAAGGTCGAGAATTCAAATCACACAAGGGATCTTGTTCTGACAAATCCAAAATTTAATAAACACTGTTATATATATAATCAAAGTCAATTGTACAATGAGTGCAAGAGAAAAATATATACATGTATACAATGATTAAATACAATGAACACTATCTAAGGCCTATCATCGTCTGACCCAGGAGCATATGGGAGAACATAATCAACACCAGACAAATCTACATCCGAAGATCGAAAAAGACAAAATTGATACCGAAAGAGGCAGGCAGATCATGCATCTCTAAACCCATATTGAAAGTCTTCGAAAAATCTACTGTGGAAGTTGGGGGTCGGGTAGAAGGTCCGATATAATCCGAAGCCTGAAAGATAAACAAAAGCAATCAAATGACAAGCAAATATGTAGGTAGGCTAGTAAAAGGAAATAACTAAAATTAAATATACATGAGTAGGAGGTGGATGAACCGATGTGTTGGCCTCATCGTAGCATCGACGATAATCTTGAAACATCACATGAAAGTAAAACAACAAAAAATCAACAAACAATGATAAAGATACTGGATTGAAAGAACTAAGGAAAAGAATAACATACCAGCTCGGCCTACGAACGAGATTCTCTCATGAACAACATCATTTCAAGCTTATGAATGCGCCCCTCTTAAGCTGCCACCTCTGCTTTAGCTACTCTCTACCAATCCTCCATCTCAGCACATCGGGCTATCAGAGCCTCAATTACGTCTTACCCCTCCTGGAGGTTACATAAATCATCAACATGGAAAAGATGCAAAGAATCAAAATGGAAAAGAAAGATAAGAGTAAGAACTCACCATATCCTCATGCCCTTGGGTAAAAATCCCACCGATCTCAGTAATCCCGATACAGACAGGAATAACAGGTATTAAGCAATCAATGGAGGCAGTCCTGAACCAGCTGATATAATCGTCATCCACCAGAAGCCCTTGTGTTGGTACCCCACTGACCTAGACCAAGTACTCCTCCGCCGATATATTCATCAAAGGTGTCATCAAAGCTGTCGGGATGTTGAGAGACTAGTCATGCTGAAAGAACAACCACTCCCCAAAGTAATATACATAGGAGAAACGGTCGATGAAACATGAATAGATCTCCTACCATATGTCCTGATCAAAGGCTGTCCACATCTCTTGGCGCTCCTAAATTAAGTGAGGAAGGTCCGGGAAGGTGATAGAAAAGATTTGCACAATAGAAAATAATGAGATCCTAAATACTAGAAGGGAATTCTAGTTCTACAAAACGAAACAGAGTTACTCACCTCATGAAGCCTGTACCTATCGAAGTGGGCTTGAGCACTACAAGAGTTGTTCTTGATAGTATGCCAGTCTTGAGTCGCCCAAAAATGACCAAGAGGATAGCTCTCATCTGTAAGGCGCATGGTGAGGAGATGGTATGGAAAATGCACGTGAACAAAAAGTTGGAAAAAAAGAATATAGTAAGATTAGACTAGTCGACCAAGAAAAATAAAATATAAAAAATAAAAGACTTAAGACGAAAGATACCTCGATAGTATAAATTTGGACATGTGGCATGATGTTAAGCTCGGAAGTGTAAATTCGAGACTCGGATGGCCTGATATGTAGGCCTAGGTGATTAGATTCTTCGGGAGCGCGGACGTCTAGCTCGGACCTAAATCACCAATTGTATAGGTGGCACGGAATAACGACAGTATAGGTCGGAGAGACGGTCCTGACAGATGTGCCGTTGATTGACAATGCTAACAACCCATATCATGTCAGACCAGCCCTAGTCATCCCAAAAGGGGCAGGACAGTTGCAACAACTCCTGCAGCTGACATGTCAGGGAGTGAGCTAACTGCCCTAGGTCACCTCAAAGGGTGGCACAGAAAACGAACCAGTTTAATGCCTATAAAAGGAAAAGGACTATGGGTAAAAGAGGTTCGATTTCTTCTTCTCTCAAAAACTAAATTACACTGATCAATTTGTCTAACTTGATCGTCAGAGTGGGCTGATTTGCAGGTCCGCCCGAGCTAGGACAGAAGAAAAGTGTACAGCCATTTCTTGCATCTACAATTTGGCGCCGTCCGTGGGAAACTTACAAGGAGAAAAACTACCAAGATGGGAAGGGCTAGAGGTGAAAATCGTGGTGAGCCATCAAATCCACTACCAGCAGACTCACTTCCAAACGTGCAAGACCCAATGCTTGCAATATACAACTTACTCACGGAGATGAGAGAGGAAATGTGCAGGGGGTTGGAGAAACAGAATGATGAGATACTAAACATAAGGAGGGAAAATGAAGAGCTTAGGCAAAGGTTAGGCGAGCGTGCGAAAACCGAAGAAGGCCCAGGCGCAGAGCGAAGTAGTAATCATGTTGTCCGAACAGCACGGACAGAGGCAGACTGGACTGAAGACTCAGCAGCAGTCAAAACGCAGCAAGGAAGCTCTGAAGTTAAAGAAACAATGACGAGGAAGGAAGTGGAGGAAATGCTCAGGAGGAGGGATGAGGAATTCGCACGAGGGAAGGATCACACACAAAAGGTACGGAACGCAATCCGAGAACTCAAGGGGACACCATTCTCATCAATGATAATGAATTCGGAACCACCCAGATCATTTCACATGCCAAAGTTTGAAACCTATGACGGAACACGAGATCCTATGGACCATATTCTGCATTATAGAAGTCAGATGGTGTTGTACCAGAACGATGATTCGTTACTCTGCAAGCTATTTCCATCAACCTTGAGGCTCGGGGCCATGATATGGTTCAAGGCTTTACCAGCTGGGTCCATTACGAACTTTTCTGAGTTAGAGGAAACATTCGTTGGGCAGTTCGTGCACTTGCGAAGGAAGAAGGTCAGAGTTAACACTCTATTTAACCTTCGACAGGAGGCCGGGGAGAGTATCAGGTCATTCGTAACTCATTTTCGAACGAAGGCCCTGGATGTAGAAGGCATGGATGAGGCAACAGCCTGCGCGGCGTATATCGCTGCAGTCATCCCGGGAACACGGTTGCATGAGTCTTTGATCAAGTCTGACCCAACTTGTTTGGAAGATTTGTATGCAAAGGTTGAAAAGTACATCCTCGTAGAGGAATCCGTGAAAGGCAGGAGACGAAGCGCTCAGATAGTGGCCAACAGCGAGGGGGGAATTGATGCTACAAAGGTACCTGCTCACCTCGGAGGGGAAGGAAGCAACAAAAGGCGGAGAGATTCGAACGAGCAGTCATGATGGAAGAGAAGCCGGGTGTATACCCCACTCAATGAAAAGCTATCTGTGATACTGAGGCACATAAAGGGAGAACTCGATTTCATTCAACCACCCCGAGGGTATAAGGGGAAACCCGAAAAATCATACGGTGAGTACCATGAGGCTGAGGACCACCCTACTGAGGATTGTTACAGGCTGCGCCATATCATCCAGGATATGATCGAAGTAGGGAAGCTCAAAAGGTATGTCACGGCAGAAAGAGGAAGAAGAGGGGAAATAGCCGAGAGAGCCAAACGGAAACCCGAACAAAGATGGCCGACCAAAGGAGGGCGTCAAGAAACGGAAGAACGTAGGATAGTTCATACCATCACAGGGGTGTTGGGGGCCGAAGTGCAATCTAGGCAGGTGATTCGGGAAAGAGTAAAAAAGATCCGACATATGGTTGGGGTCAACAGTGTGGCATCAGGAGTACGGGTAGCAGGAACGACGAGCAACGGAGCGGATTCCTGGACAATTGTGTTCACAGAGGATAAACTGAGGGGAATGGCAAGGCTCCATCAGGACGTACTAGTGATCGCACTCCTAGTGGGAAACGTCGAGCTCCGTAGGATACTGGTTGATTCGGGAAGTGCAGTGGATATTCTTTTCTTAAGTGCGGCAAAGATGATGGGGGTTTCAGAGACTTTGGAACCGACACCGACCCTCGTTTATGGGTTCAATGGTGCTCCGAGCAGTTCGGTGGGAGAAATCACACTCTCGATCACAGCAGGGTCTAAAGTGATAATGACAAGTTTCGTGGTAATAGATGCAGACTCAGCCTATAATGCGATCCTGGGACGGAGGTGGATACACGAGATGAGGGCATTCCCGTCAACCTATCATCAAGTTATTCTATTCCCGAGCAAGGAAGGAATAATGGAGATCAGAGGTGACCAGGAGATGGCGAATAGGTGTTTTCATGTGACCTTGAAAAAAGGACGAGGCGCCGAGGCCATTCCTCAGAAGAAGAGAAAGGAGCCACCAACCGGGAGCGAGGCATCATAGCAATTACAGAAGAAGCTACAACGGGAGCAACGAGTAACAGTTGAGGAAGTCGAAGCCGTGGATCTCGACGATGACGGAGGCCAGCTAGTTAGTATTGGCACCACAATGTTGCGGGAGGAGAAGGCAGCATTGCTCCAACTTCTGAGGGCAAACAAGGACGTGTTTGCATGGTCATTGGAGGACATACCCGGAATTGACCCCTTGGTGGCGTGCCATAGACTAAATATTGATGAAAACTTTCGACCTGTCAGACAGAAGCCGAGGAGGCTGTCTCCGCGCCTCAGGCAGGGGGTAAATGAGGAAATCGAGAAGCTATTAAAGGCTGGGTTTATCAGGGAAGTAGATTACCCAGAGTGGATAGCGAATATAGTGGCAGTACCGAAGAAGGACGGGAGGGTGAGAGTGTGCATCGACTTTACAAACCTAAACAAGGCATGTCCAAAGGATAGCTTCCCGCTGCTAAGGATCGATAGGTTGGTTGACGCTACTGTCGGGCATGAGAGAATGTCATTTATGGACGGTTACTCGGGGTATAACCAAATCCCCCTAGCAGTGGAGGACCAGGAACGAACATCATTCATCACCGAGCAGGGGCTGTTCTGTTTTAAGGTCATGCCATTTGGCTTGAGAAATGCCGGGGCCACTTACCAGAGACTCGTGACAAAGATGTTCGAAGGATTAATCAGGAAAACTGTAGAGGTATATATCGACGATTTATTAGTAAAAAGCAAGAAAGCAGGAGACCCTCTGACAGACCTCAAGCAAACTTTTGACCGACTGAGGAGTTTTCGAATGAATTTGAATCCGAAGAAGTGTGTTTCCGCGGTCTCCTCTAGGAAATTCCTCGGGCACATTATCACCAGGAGAGGCATTGAGGCCAACCCAGACCAGATTCGGGCGTTGGTGGAAATGCCGAGCCCCATTAACCAAAAGCAGGTGCAGAAATTAGTAGGGAGAATAGCTGCGCTGAACAGGTTTATCTTCAGGGTATCCGATCGATGCCGTCCACTATTCAAATTGTTGCAAAAACAAAAGAACTTCGCCTGGGGTGTGGAGTGCGAGGCAGCGTTTAGCGACCTAAAGAAGTATTTGGGGCAGGCACCGATCCTTAGCTCTCCAGAAGAAGGAGAGGAGTTGGGAGTTTACCTGGCAACAAGTTCATCGTCGGTAAGCTCGATTCTCTTTAAAGTTGATATGGGACGGGAGTACCCTATCTACTATGTCAGCAAAACGTTGGGCCCATCAGAGATGAGGTACACCAAGATGGAGAAAGTGGGATTGTCGCTCGTCTACACAGCACACAAGCTCAGGCCTTACTTCCTCTCACACTATGTCCGAGTTGTGACGGACAGCCCATTGAAAGAGATGATGCACAGATCTAAAAAATCAAGGAGGATGGCGAGATGGGCTGTAATTCTCGACGAATACGACTTACAGTTCGAGTCACAGACGGCATTAAAAGGACAGGTGTTGGCAGACTTCCTCGCTGATTTCCCGGTTGAAGATCCGAACTGGGAAGAGTTGGAGAACGAAGACGAAGGGGTAGAAGAAGTGGAGTTGTGGGACAAGCAGGCAGGTTGGAGGATTTTCGTCGATGGTTCGTCAAATTACTCAGGCTCGGGGTAGGAATAGTATTTGTAATGCCGAGCAACGACAGACTGGAAAAGATAATCAAGCTTGGGTATGGGGCATCGAATAATGAAGTTGAGTACGAGGCAGTCATCCACGGGCTGCATAATGGCAAGCGAGTTAAAAATCGGTCGGATAAAGCTATGTACCGATTCCCAACTTATAGCAAACTAGTGCAATGGAAATTCGAAGCAAAGGACGAACGCATGGCGAAATATCTAATCTCAGTAAAGCGGGAGATTAAGAAGTTCAACGAAGTGGAGATATGCCAGATACCGAGGGATGAGAACAGGCATGCAGATTCGTTGGCTTACATTGCCTCAATGCTAAGGAAAACGGAAAGACAGTCTTTACCGGTGGAATACCTGCCTAAAGCAAGCATCGAACACGAGGAAAGGGAATGCGCACAGGTTGGAAGAACCTTGGGATGGATAGAAGAGTTCATGCAGTATCTACACTTAAAGGTGCTGCCAGCAGACAAGGGGGAAGCTAGAAAATTGCTTCGATAGGTCGGTAAATATACTCTCGTTGGAGAGGAGTTGTATAGGATGTCCTTCGGGGGACCACTTCTCAAATGCCTTACTAAGGAAGAATCTGTGCTCATAATGGCGGAAATCCATGAGGGAATCTGCGGCAATCATTCGGGAGGACGGTCGCTCGCCAATAAGGTGATCAACCAAGGCTACTTTTGGCCTAGGATGCAGGAAGATTGTAAGAAGTACGTAAGGACCTGCGATCAATGCCAAAAACATGCCCCTATGCATCTGCAGCCGGCCAGCGAACTCCATCCTATGAAGTCACCCTGGCGGTTCTCAATATGGGAAATGGACATCGTTGGACCTCTACCTCGGGGAAAGGGGGGTAAGCTATTTATCCTAGTAGCTACATATTATTTTACTAAATGGGTGGAAGCTGTTCCCCTCACACGGATTAGGGAAAAGGAAGTTATCAAATTCACTTGGGAGCACATCATAACGCGCTTTGGAATCCCTTATGCGCTGATCTCCGATAACAGAACGCAGTTCAAGGGCAACCGCGTGCAATCGTACTTCAGGGAATACGGAATTCGATCACTACAGTCGTCACCGAGGTATCCACAAGGAAATGGCCAAGCTGAAGCATCCAACAAGACAATCCTCGGGAACTTGAAGAAGAAGTTGGCGGAACATAAGGGAAGATGGGTAGACGAGCTACACAGCGTCCTATGGGCATACCGGACTACGGCAATAAGGGCAACAGATTTCACCCCGTTCGCACTAGCCTATGGAACGGAAGCCGTTATCCCAACTGAAATACAGGTTCCTACTACGAGGACGCAAGTGGCCGAGATGGAGTTCAACGATGAAATGGTAGCTCGAAATTTGGATTGGTTGGATGAGATGCGAGAAAGGGTCATAGAGAGATTGGGACGGTACCAACAGGTGTTGAAGAGGTCTTATGACCGGAAGGTACGTCACAGGGAGTTCAAAGTCGGCGATATGGTGTTACGAAAGGTATTTTCCAACACCAAGGAAGCCAATAGTGGAAAGCTCGGCTATAACTGGGAAGGACCCTACATCGTGCGCAAAGTTGGGGAAACAGACGCATACTACTTGGAAACATCGGCAGGGGATATAATTCAATCACCATGGAATGTATTCAACTTGAAGAAATACTATCAATAAACAGTACTCTTTGCATCTATGCCTAATTGCTCGAGCAAAAGCCTTGGTCCCTCCACGGGGACCAAGCCCAACTGAGGAGTTGGATTAAGGGAAAGCCTCGGCCCCTCAAAAGGAGCCGAGCCCAACTGAGGAGTTGGTTTGAAGGTTAAAACCTTGGTCCCTCCACGGGGACCAAGACCAATTGAGGAGTTAGGTTCTAAGTCGAAGCCTCGGCTTTTCGATGGAGCCAAGCCCGTACTGAAACGTTAAGTTCAAGACGAGGTCTTGATCTTCAACAAATGTCGAGCCTGAGGAGTTAGTCAAATGATGGCAGAGGTAATTATTTCAAGGTTGTTAGACGATGAACCTTAAACATGCAAGCAGAAAAGAGAGAGAAAGCAACAAAAAGTGCAACGCACAAGAATTGACCAAAAACATACATAATTCCATTAATATCAAGAGAAGGTTTACACATGGAATTACAAAATTGCATTACAAAAGGAAAAAAGAAAAAATTATGCATCCGCTTCGGTCACGACTTCTGCTTCATTGGGGGCTTGCTCCTCAGTAGGAGCAGCTGGATCTTCGGTAGGTAGGTCAGGGGCAGCGGCGGTTATCACTTCTGGAATCACCTTCGGCTTCTTCACAGCAGCCTCGGCTTTCCTCAGCTTTGCCTTCAGCTTATTGTAGGCCGCTTCCCAAGCTTCCTCCGAGGAATCCAGCTGGGCTTGGAGGGAGTTGAGTTGGTTTTGAAGAGCTCTCTCTTGCTCCGCTTCCTTCGCCTTTACTAACTCCTCCAATGATGAAAATTTTCCCTCTGCCAAAGCCAAGCGGTCTTTATTCTGCTCTAGTTTGGATAGTGCGTTATCCAAGCTTTTTTGGAGCTGGCCGTAGCCATATCCCTCTCAGCCTGGAGCTAGAGAATGCGACCCTCCGCGGTTTGGAGGTCTTGCGCGGAGGTATGACGAGCTTCAATGAGTTTGGCCACGGCATGTTGTGCCTAATAGGAAAGCGAAGAGTAAAATACTTACCATAGCCAAAGCTCGGAACGCCTCGTTTGAAAATTTTGCTGAATCACCGACAAAACTTCGGCGAACTTTCTCCACGTCCCGCGGAAGTGCGGACGCATCGAAGACCGCCTTGGCTACGGTCGGGTCGGATAAGGCCGAGTTCGATACCGGCCTTCTCCTGACCGATGGCTGTACCATCCAGGGGTGGGAGGGGGCAAATTTCCCCTTCGAGCCGAACCAGCCGAGGATGCTTGTGAAGGCTCAGCTGGTTGGCCTGCTCCGTCAGCAGCAGGAGAAGGGGGCAGCTGCAGCACTGGCGCTGGGGCAGCAGAAGGTTGAGGCCCCCTTCTAAACCTCTGCAGGAGAGGTTGGTGGTGTTCCTCTTCTTCTTCTTCGATAGCGGAGCTCCCCACCCTTGGGGCCCCGGTAGCTGGGGTGGGCGCAACCTCAGCAACTTCGTCCTCGGAATCGGAGCCCAGGATTGGGGGAGGGCGCTTGTACTGTAGCGCCATGGTTGAAGGACGGAGTGGTGGAGGTAGGAGCTTGGCAACGTAACTAAAGAGATCAGGGTTCGATAACAAGTATGTTATCACCACCGACTCCCCAGGGAATTTGTCCTTGCTCGGACCTGCGGACACAGTTGAAAGAAGTTAGTTCCAAGGGATTAAAGGATACAGACTATAAAAAGCTAAATGATGAGAAGTAAACGAGACTCACCATGAGGGTTGAAGGAATGGTGCGTCAAGGGAGGGAGCTAGTCCCCGGGAGCGCTCTCCCACTGCCCGGACAATTGGATAGGAAATAAAAACCATTCCTTATCCGAGTCGGGAAGCTCGATCAAGGACGGCTTCCCTCTCCTCTTGGAAAGATAGAAGAAGCCCGGCCTACTCGGGCATTTTTTGAGGGCAAATTGTGCCTTAATATCCGTTAGGCCGAGTTGCAGACCTTATTCCAGTCTCTTATTCATTAGCTCGAAGGCCTGAATTAGACGGAAGAAGTTCCTGCTCATCTGGCCGGGAGCCCTCCTGAAGAAGTTCAGAACCTCTCGAGTTAGCCTGCTAAGGGGAACTCGGAGGCCAGCCTTCAATTGCCCCCAACATACCACGGAGGTACCTGGGGAGCATTCGCGCTGGACAAAGGTCTCGTCCACATAGGACAGACCCACGCCGCCAGGGACACCGAAAGTATCCCGGACGGTGTCCAGTGGAGGGCGAACGGGGGAATAGGACTTCCCCCTGGCCATTTAGAAGAGAGAAGGTGAAATGGAAGAGGCAGAGGAGAGAGGAGGGACCTTAACCAGGTTACCTTTTCGCTGCGTCCTTCTAAAGAGAAACTAGAAGCTTCTGGCCGCTGGACAACGATAGGCGGAATGGCACAGCGGAGGCAAAGTGGGGGCACAGCGGTGGCGCAGCGGAGGCACGATCAGAAATGCAAGTGAAGGTCGCGAGGGAATGATTGGGCAAAGTAACGGCAAGAGAGATCAAAGTGAAGTTGGAAATTAGAAATGAGAGGGGTATTTATAGACGAGAAGGGCCTCGAGATATGCACTTGGGATCAACGGACGGGGTTTCTCAGATCAATAATGATGAGGCATTAAACGCTGAGAGATCCAATATGACCGTTCGCCCCTTTTCACGCGAATCGAGCCATTCTCCGGGTGCCACGTGTACTCTATGCAATAATTACGCCGTTTAAACCAACAGACAGGACACACACTACGATAACAACCCAACCGACCGTCACTCTCGAAAAACGAAAAGGCTAGGTAATGATTCGCCATAAAGAAATCATTAATCCTAACTGAGAGCCAATGAGAGGCTGCCACATGTCAACTTCTCAATTTCTTATTAATATTCTCGAGCACTCGAGCAATCCGCCCAAGTCCTCGAGAGGGGGTATTGTGGGGGAAATTCTTAAATTTGGACATGTGGCATGATGTTAAGCTCGGAAATATAAATCCGAGACTCGGATGGCCTGATATGTAGGCCTAGGTGATTAGATTCTTCGGGAGCGCGGACGTTTAGCTCGGACCTGAATCACCAATTGTATAGGTGGCACGGAATAACGACAGTATAGGTCGGAGAGACGGTCCTGACAGATGTGCCGTTGATTGACAATGCTAACAACCCACATCATGTCAGACCAGCCCTAGTCATCCCAAAAGTGGCAGGGCAGTTGCAACAACTCCTGCAGCTGACATGTCAGGGAGTGAGCTAACTGCCCTAGGTCACCTCAAAGGGTGGCACAGAAAACGAACCAGTTTAATGCCTATAAAAGGAAAAGGACTATGGGTAAAAGAGGTTCGATTTCTTCTTCTCTCAAAAACTAAATTACACTGATCAATTTGTCTAACTTGATCGTTGGAGTGGGCTGATTTGCAGGTCCGCCCGAGCTAGGAGAGAAGAAAAGTGTAGAGTTATTTCTTGTATCTACAAAAACCAACCCCGACTCAACCTATCAAAAATACCCAATGAAAAACCCATCCTAGAATCATGCAAACCATTCCACTCAACGACCTAACCACTTTCCCCACTTATTCTCCAAAATCCATCCCAACCCAATCACACCCCATACCTAGGGAATATGCCCTAAAAGTTGTACAGTTTCTAAAGGCATATGTTCAAATGATAACATGAAAAAAAACGAAGGCATGCAAGGCAAAACGAGCAAATCACAATAAGCATACAACGACGATTTCATGTTCAAAAACACATGTGATAAAGACTTCCAAAAGAGTAATCAAAACAAAGGCATATAAGCAAGCATGCGTACAAAAAAGGTTTGTGTTCATCATGATTTGTTTGAAATGAGTGGTTATGCGATAAAGGTTTTGCAAATCAAAACGGAATAATCAATAAAGGGAAGATTAACCAACTTCTATCCGAGAAAGAAGTCCAAGAGAACGCAGCAAGTACACACCACGCGTGAAAGGTCCACAAGAAAGTTTCATCGACAACCCAAAAGCACAACAAAGTAGGAAGCATTGGAAATGGGAAAATCATAGAGAAAATGAAACGAAATGGCCAAATGAAACGTCTGGCGCAAAGTTTCGAATTTAAAAAGTATTGGTCCGTGCATAAGACACGGACTAAAGTGAATATTCACAGTCCGTGCATCATGCATGGAGCAAAAATTCAAAAAGCCAAGTCCGTGGATTATGCACGAACTGAGTAATATTATGTCAATCTGTATTCCATGAAATCTTCTAGAATAAAAAATAATAAAAAACTAAAAGAAAAAAAGAAAAAAAATAATAAAAAAATAAAAGTAAAAAAATAAAAAAATAAAAATAGTATTTTTACAAAAGTGAAATTCAAATTACTTAAGACTCGTTGGAAAACTCTCGTTTTAAAGTTTTTTTCATGAAACTATCACAAATTCGAAATCTCACATGAGCCACAAGGTCGAGGAATTCAAAAGGCTAACTCTGTCAGACCCCGTGCTTAGGTGACCATTTCTTGTCACAAAATTCGTTAAACCAAATCGATGTTTTCAAAACTAGTCTGAGCAAAATCCTCAGACCAGTACAAATAAGGGTTTTGTCTATTATTTGCAGTTCTTTGCACGTAATTCTTGCATAGAGGGGCAATTTTAGAGACCCAAAAATTGGAAAGATCCTCGATGGAAAGTGTCCCAAATCCATAAAAATTGGAATGGGCCTCAAAGCCCAAACTTCACAAAAAAAATATATATATATATATATATATATATTTTAATAAATGGCCTAAAGCCCTTCTCACGTGGCCCATGGACCTAAGACTCCTCATTACTCCTCCACACTTCTCAACCTAATCCAACCATAACCCAATTCCACTTCAGTACTATGCCCATTCAACCTACTACATAAGCCCGTTGGACTCAACCCATCACCATGCCTATTCAACCCATTACCCAATCATTTTATCAAAGTCCAACTCTTAAAATAAGTCCTAAAATCACAACCAATCACCCAAGATCATCAAGATGGGACACATGTCACCATCTCAGCTCACCTTCCTCATTCAATTACCTACCCAAATCATCTTTCTCTAAAAAATCATCTACCCACATCTCAACCCAAATCTTTCTTTAACTAGGCCCCATCATTCCCTACAAACCCATCTTTACAAGCCAAGTCCACATCATATCTCTCCAATCAATTCATGTAAATACTTATTCTCTCAAATTAACTCATTTAAATGTTCCATCTCCATACCTTCTGGACACAGGTCACCACATCCTTCACCCTCCCAAAACCTAATCACCTAATCCCTTACACAACCCATTCTTCTAAAACTAAACCTACTCCATTCAACTTACCTAACACTCAATCAATAAATGCCCCATTCTCTCAATCAAGCACCATTCATATTCCCCTACCTAACACTCAACCCAAATGGATCGAAAGATCCAACCCATTTGGATCACAAATGATCCACTTAAATTCCTTTCCACAAATACCCTTTCACCACACTCAATTCACACACCCCTCTCTCACAAACCTCAAATCATTCTACTTCTTTTCATCATTTCACCCTAACCTACCCTTAAAAATTACTCTCAAAATCTTATAAAACTCCCATCATTCTCAACACAATCTCCTTAATAAAAAAAATTCATAAATACTATTAAAAAAATACTTAAACTCTCTCTACTAAAAAAATACTTTTCATCATTTCACCCCAATCTACCCTTAAAAATTTCTCTCAAAATCCTATAAAACCCCCATCATTCTGAACACAATCTCCTCAATGAAAAAAATTTAAAAATACTACTAAAAAAATACTCGAACTCTCTCTAAATTTTTTTTCAACTCTCAATTCATTACTCACTCTCAACCCTCTTATCACTCTCAAGTAAAATAAGAAAAGTCAAAGAAGACTCATCTTTTGTAAGTTAAAAAAGGTCAAGACAAGAACAAGGATTTTGGATAAAAGAAAATCAATAATCTCCATTCTCTCCCCTCCAATTTTCCCTCTTCTATCTCTCCCATTCTCCAAACACTTGTGCATATACCACAAAAGATTGGAACTATAAAAGGGCTCTTTTTTTTATAAGAATGTCCTTAATGGTTTAAACCAATATCAAAGTCCCTTGCACTCGAGGGCACAAATTGAATCTTTTCGACCTTTCTTTTTTTATTTCAAATCGACCGAATCCGAGATTATCACTAATGGTGGATGGAGTAGGGTGCCTAACACCTTTCCTACTCCCTAATATGGACCCCCTTACCTAGATCCAATGTGGATCAATGGACCTATCCGTATGAAAGTCCCTAATTGCCAAAATAACATTTTTTTGAAAAAAAATACATTTCAGATGACCATTCACACCCTTTTCCAAAAAAGAATGGCGGCGACTCCAAAACCCAAAGTGGGAGAAATATTCAAAGAACAAAAATCTCATGTCCACAACTATCTTTCTAAAGTCCAAGTAAAATTTTTTAAAGATTAAAAACTTCAATTACTTTACATATTCTATAGTATCTTATGGAAAGATAATAATCTAAATAGAGAGAAATCATTATCTTTTTAACCAAAATTTGCAAATTAAATTGCCAACATTCATTCCCCTCTCAAATCACAGTACTATTCAAATTTACCAACAAACCACCAATTAACTATGTTGAACAAGCTTATTTACATAACTTTGAAAAGAAAACCAAAATCCTAACCTACCAGTAACCCTTTTTATAGTCCATTAACATACATCAATGGGATCAATGATGCCATGTGAGAAATCGGGTGCAAATCCAACAATCTGATAATACATTGAATTTCAAGTTATTTGAAATTGTAAATATGAAATTATGTTGAGGAACAATAAATCTCAATTGTTGTAATTGAGAGAGCATACTAAAAATATAATATATATATATATATATATATATATTATAAAACTTTCCCTTATCTAGTTTGATTAGAAATTTTTCTATAGCATGATGAAATATTAAACCATCCCTCCTCTCACTCCTACCCCTTCAAAAAAGAAAAAAAGAACAGAAAAAAGAATCGGGAAAAATAGAACATTGCACAAAATATGATTAAAAAAAACTTGAGACGTTAATTCAGAGTCCATAAAGACTTAAACTTCTTGAGACATAAATAATTAAAGATTCTTTTAATTGTAACAAGTTATTATAACCATCACATAAGACTTTACTTTAATTGGGAAATATCTTACCCATCTTAGATAGATAATGTATTCTACTAATTTTTTCTATTTAAAAAGAAGAATCTAGTCCATATTACATAACAGCGTCCCATAATTGATTCTAGTCAATGCTTGTGAACTGAAAAAAAAATAAAGCATTAACATAATCGTCCTCACGAACCTAGAAGGAGGGTACATAAAATATTGAGAATCAATGAGACGAGAAAAGAAGATTTCAATCTCCCCAATACTTGGGAAAAATCAACAAAGCCTTGTGACCAACAATCGAATTCTTGAAAATTGTCTGCAAATAGGCAAGTTGGATAGAAAATTGTGGTTGACACATTTTGACTCAACATTGAGGTCGTTTATCCATTAAAAATAAGTTGAAAAATAGAAATGTATGGATTAAATTGCAAACAAATAACAAATTTTAGGATTCCAACTTTCAAATAAAAAAAAAATCAAAATTACTAGAATATATGAAAAATGAACAACTAGGGTTTATCATTTAAAGAATGAAGAAATCTAGGATTTATGGCAAGGTCTTACATAGTTGAAATTCATTTAGAGATATTTCTTTGATATCTTTCTTTTTCACTTCAATTGTTTTTGAAATCAATCGAAGAGGATGAAATCCATCGATTGCTCGATTCTTCTTCCTTCGATCGGTATCTTCTCTTTGGTTAGTTAATTTCCTTATCAAAATCGAGAATATGAAGATGATAGAAATGAAAAATGTTAGGGTTCGTGATCTAGACAACAAGAAGAAGATAAGAGAACGGTGAAAAGAAATACACCCATGCCTATTTTTGTTCCTATATAAAAATGAGAGCTTTTTCGTATTCGTCTACACAATTGATAGAAAGTGGGAGAGAAGAGAGGTGACGAGTTATGTTTATTCTTCTGAGAGAGAAGATGAAAAAAGAGAGAAAGTAACAAGGAAAGGCCAAAAAAGAAATAGATTCGTTTGAGAAATCGAAGGAGAAAGTAATAGAGAACAGAGGCTAGTATTACTAACTCCCTAACTTTTATTTATTACACCCCAAGTTTAGATTAAAAATTGAAGTCTAAACTACCACAAAATTTCATATAACTCGGTTCCCGCAAAAATTAGATTTTAAAAATGTCACTTTTTTATAATAAAAAAATGTTTATTTAAAAAAATAGGGTGTTGTCTAAAACACTTTTTTAAAGTAGTGATGAATGTTATAATCAACCAACAATATATATTGGTCAAATTGATTTGTTTGATCTTTCAATTGAAATATTCTAAATCCATAGTCAAAGAAAAATATCTCAAAATTTCAGATGGTATCTGAGAGTTCTTTCATTTGATTTAATAACTTAATCTCGTTAAATATCATTTTCTTTGAGATTTAAAAGAGGATGGAAACATTACTCATTCTATATTGCTTGATGAGATGAATTATGTTATTTTGAAGGCTAGGTGAAAATTTTCCTCACATCTCTAGATGAAGGAGTTTGGATGGCCACAAAAATTGGTTGGATTGAACCAAATATTTTTAGTGATGGTAAAAGCATACCTAAGCCTAAGACTTAATGGACCAAAAAGGAATTATATGATTGTAACTAGAACAACAAGGGTCTCGGCGCCTTATTTGATGGTGTCACATCAGACACATTCCATATTCTTTATGTGAACCATGACTAAAAAGGCTTAGGATACCGTTTTGGTCAGTCATGAAGAAACTTCTTCTATAAATATTTTTAAACTTGAAGTTTTAACCACTAGGTTTGAAACTATCAGGATGGAGGATTCTAAGACATTTTCATTATTTTATGTGAAATTGAAAGACATTATCAATTAAAGTTTCAACCTTGAAAAAGTTATTCAAGAATCTAAGGTTGTTAAGAAAGACTTGAGATTGTTTCCTTAGAGATTTTTTTCCTAAAATCATCACCATCGAGGAAAGTAACAACGTGGATACTCTCCAGATAGATCAACTTATTGGCTATCTATCAACCTATGAACTTACCTTCCTTCCTCCAAATAAAATTGAAGGTATAGCTTTCATAAGTTCTAAGGGTGAGAAAATACTGGTGTTGATAAAAGATTGGCCTATTTAAGAACACAATTTAAAACACTCATCAACACCAAAAGAAGAAAGAACTTTTAGAAAATGCTAGTTGTCAAAAGAAATTTTATAATCATTTTTTTCCATTAAACTTCTCTACCTCAATTGATTACTCATCATTTTTCCAATAAATATTCTCACAACACCTTGAACTTTGATACCACTTATTGTAAAGAACCCCCATAACAATAATATAAGAAATGTACCAAGAACGATAATAAGAAAAATATGTTTGAGAGAAATTAATGAAAACAAGAGAAATTAGGAAAAATAACTACAACAAAAAGAGTTACGTGGTTCATCCAATAGGGGTTACATCCTATAAGAAAATTTTGATGTTTTGTGGATAACTCACCTCGATTCATTTCAAAAACTAATTGGATTATCGAAAAATCTAATGTATGATATTTATGAATAATACATTGTAATCAAAATAAATATTACAAAGATAAAAATATTCTATTTGTTGGTGTTTTCTATTGTCTAATCTTTATTTTGTTGTGTTTTGTTTTATTAAGATTAAGTAAGATCCATTTGTGTAGTTTTAGTGTATTCTCTCTTTTGGTTCAATTGTATCATTGTATTACATTCTCATTTTTGCACCAACCCCACAACTTTAAACTAAGATTGAGTTTGTATATTCTTTGAATTAAAGACAATGTGGGTGTGGGTAGAATGAAAAGATTAACAAGAAGAATACGAAAACATGAGAGAAACTTTGTAAAGCTATTAGCTTAACTATGGAAGTTCATTTATATGTTTTAGTTTATTTTTCCCCTCTTTGTTCTAGTCATGTTATCAAATTATTTCTCTTTTATAAGTATTAGTCTATTATTAACTTTTAATGATAACAAAAATGTCTCAAACCCAATCTAAGGGGAAAGGAGATGACTTCTCAATCAGAAAAAATAAAATTTATTTGGACACGAGGCATCCACAAGTTATTTATCGATTTAGTTTTTGAGTTGGTTCAACAAGGTCGTAGAAATGGCCCAACTTTGGATAAGTCATGTAAGTCACTAATCTGTGATGAGTTTAAGAAAATAGCTAATATAAATGTTGAGAAGAGACAACTTGGGACATAACAAAGATGGATTGGAAGAGTTAGAATGGTTTGATGAGTGTGAGTGGGATTAGATATGATAGAGTAAGAAATATCATTATTATAGACGATGCTTAGTGGGTTGATGGGTTGAAGGTAATAATCTAGCCTAGCATATCTAATTGCGTTTGTTTGATCGAATATTCTATTTTCATATATTTTTTTCCTTTTTATAGACCCATTTAACTGAAAGCAAATTTTGTTCCAAGGGACTAGAATTTGTGCGTAAGTTGGACCTTATATTCGGTGGGACCACATCCTCTAGTTTTCATGCCTGATCTCCTGTAATAAATGATGAGTTTGTTGTAGAGAATCAAGATGACGATATTCCTAATTTGATCATTGAGATTCAACTAGAGATGCAATTTGAGACCCAACCTTCGCCAAACATGTCTCAAAATAAAATAATATTGAGATTTCAGTTTGTGCACCTACAAGAGGATGTCAATTAGTGAGGAGTCCCAGTCACGACGTAAGAAGGGGACTGAAAATGCTATATCTGGAGAACCGTTTGGTGAACTTGTTGAAGCTAATAAGATGAGAAATATCAAGATGACCAATATCTTAGAGTGCATTTGAGTTATTAGACGAACTATCAAATGATATCCCACATATGGGTGGATTATACCTATGGGCATGTAATAACTTTGAAATGAAGTTAATGTTTAGAGATATGTTATGTAATTTTAAGATGAAGGAGATACATCTACAATGGTTGCTTAGTAATGTGTAGGGGAGTGCATGTGATTCCTTTTTCATGTTAGACAACTTTATATCTTAAGTTAGCTTGACTTTTTTATGTTTTTTGGATAATTTTTTATTCTATGTGACAATGTTTTTCTATATTTAGACATGATCTTTGTTGGATGATTTTGTAACTATTTTTGTTGGATGGTTATATTTTAATTTTATAATAGGAATGTTTATGCTTAAATTAATATTGTTGGATGTTTTTATCACTATTTTTGTTAGATATTTATCTTGTAATCTTGTATTGGGGATGTCTATGCTTAAGTCATAAATTTGAGTTTTGATATTTTATAATATTTTTTTATAACAAACAAAAACGTCAGCTGAAAACTTTGATGGATTCATCGTTGTATGAAGGGATGATGGATTTATCGTCGGATGATGATATTGAAATGTTAGCAATTGGAGTTGCAACGGCTCAAATTTTATCCCAATGCAGACGTAGTTTAAATAAACAATCCAAGATAAATTCTAGTTGTATTGGAGAAGATTTTATAAAAACATGTTTTGTCAGGAAACAATCATATATGTTATGAATAATTTAGGATGGAAAAACATATTTTCTACAAATAATTATCGTCTCTTCGCGATAAGGCAAACTTAAAGAGAACGAGACGTGTTTCTTTAGAAGTCACTGATCAATGTTTACAATGATATTATGAAAAAATGCATTTATGAGGTTGATTGCCATTTGATTTTAACATTTCAAAGAGACTGTAAGCAGACATTTCCATATAGTCTTGGAAGTGATTTTATATTTATGTAGATCTCTTATTGTGCCCCAATACTCTAATAAGATCCCTCATAAAATCCGAACTAGTTGAAGATACTAGTTTTGCATTAAGGTATCTTACCACAGTTTTGTATGTTATTAATATCAATGTCACTATAATTCATGCACTGTCTTACTTATTTTTATTTCAATATTAAGGATTGTATGAAAGTGATAGATGGTATGCATATAAGAGCACATGTTTCTCCAACAAATCAATTTCACTTATTAAGCTGGAAAGGCATAAAACAATATGTGTTGGCTATATGTTCTTTCGACATATTTTTTACATGTCATGAATGGTTAGGAGGGACAAGCAAATGATTCCAATGTAGTATTGAACACCATTATCGACCCCAATTCAAAATTTCTACACCCTCTAGAAGGTCAATATTTAAAGTATTATTCACGGTAATACTTTATTTAATTACTTGAATATTTATAATAGTCTTAATTATTAAATTTCATTTCTAGGTAAGTATTATATGGTTGACTCTGAGTACCCATTGATAGATGGTTACTTGACACCATATAAAGGTGTCTGTTACCATTTACAAGATTTTCGTAGGGGTGCATGAAAAAATGGAAAGAAAGAATTGTTCAATCATCTACATTATTTCTTACATAATGTGCTTGAACAATGTTTTGATGTTTTTGTGGCGCCCTTGAAACATTAACATAAAATCCCATGTCAGATCCCGAGGCACCTCGAAATTTTGACATGGTTTCCTCTGTTTATGTTAACATTCCAAGACACTCAATTACATGTTTCACTTGATAAACGATATCAATAATACCTTGTATATATATATACATACATAATTTGAAAAACAACGGAAGTCTAACTACATCAACTAACGTAGGGTAGATCAGATTGTGAAAGAAGTAAATAATATAAAGGATTTTTATAGAATCACTTTTCACTAATAGAATTCTAAAACTCAACCGAAACCTATGACATAACATGGACGAACTGATGCAACTAGTAGGTTTAACCCCAGTGCTTACCAAGTAATGGACTTTTGTCGTCTATCTAACCCACTAGATGATCCTCACTAGCTTGTTCTATACCCGCTTCGTCAAATGTCGAATTTGAAAATAAAAAAAATGAGAAAGAAATGATGAATAACACGAGTTACCCAGTAAGTAAAAAAATAATTCTAGCTAATAATCTCTCCCAGCATGAACGAGTAAGCATTCTAAATCATTTCAATACATGCAAAGTTTTACCGAATAAGTTACAATTAACTGGTACATATAGCCAAGGATGAGCAACTTAATAATTAAAATTCACATTTTATCAATCCGTAGTATTCATATTATATCATTTTCTTTTTATACTATTTTAATTGATAAACTTGAAACAGTAAACATGTTTTTCATATTATAATTCAAAATAATGCAACAGATCCATAATACACAATGGTGGAGTAGTGAAATTAGAGAGTTAAAATTCTTCGTTTGGATAACTTCCAATCGGGACATCGTGTTCCAATATTTCACCAGTGTGGAATTGCACCGTTAATTCCTGATTTTATGATTGATCATGTCAAGTTACCACACTTGGGTAACCATTTATCCGGCTTAGATTGTTATTTGACGTGACCATAATAAATAAATCTCTTCTCGATGTGTTAAGACATTCGATTACTCTAGGCTATTAGTCATCATTGACTAGCCAATTTCGTATATGTCTATCAGGTGTGCATGTGATTCCCATTATACATTCCCACTCGTGTATGAACACCTTTACATTACATGTTCACTGAAAAAATAGAAATGAATAAACTCAGATTCTAGTTATGATATCATTTTTATACGCGTCTCATACCACATATGAGCTTAGTTGTCCAAACTATACATCCTATGATAGTGTATCACTCTAGATGATATGACGGACTATCCCTTTAGGTATTTGCAAACTCTTTAACAATTTACCTATATATATTATTTTTTTCTTTTAAAACAAGTAAAAAATTAACATCACAGTGTTGAGAATGAATATTCAATTTCCTACCATGCAACTGTGCTTACTCGGGCTAAATTGAATAATAGTACAGTATAGTGCACTCTTGCAAAAATTTAAACAGTACTTTGTGCTAACAAAAAGTAAATAAACATGCAAATCACCTTATGACAACAAAAAATAAATTAACCCTGGATATCCGTTCACCAACCCACACATATCACAATAATATAAAATGTAGATATATCCTCTCGAGTGTGATTCTGACATTTTAATGTTTCTTCCTTTTTTTCTTTTTTTGGTATTAGTATTTTTTAAATTTTTTAATATTTATCAAATTAATGTAAGTTCCTTTAATATCAAATCATTTTTCAACTTTTAATATTCTCTTTATCATTTAAATTGAAAACTTATAAAATTTGGATCAAAACGGGATCCTAACAGCGGCACAGATTTCTATGTTTTATCTATTCTTTAATAAAATATCCCACCCACATATAAATTATTATAAAATATAATTAAACACATCAAACACATATATTTTTCATGAATTTAAAATAAATGAAAAAAATCCTATATTTTGAAATAAAATTGCAAGATTGATAAAAATTCTAAATGTATTTTCAAAATCTACGATTACTAGTAATAATCATAAGTCATAAACCTATCGTTAGTCGTTAAAAGTAAAAAATGTCTATGGAACTCAGTGCAAACAATGCAAAAATCGAGGTAAACTAAACATGGATATAGTTGATTTTGAAACGAACCTGATAGTTTCGAAGATTTTGAACATGGCGTTCTTTTATCCTTCTTCGACGGAGGAATGTTGTGACACTAAGTCGATGAAATTTTGGATTGAAAAGGTTGAAATCTACTATGTAGTTCAACTGCTTTTTGATGAAAAATAGAGAAAGAGAAGAGAAAAAAAAGAAAATGATCCGATGAATTTGTAGTATTCAAAGTCACGGAAAAATTTCCTTTTTTCGTCAACGGCCAACGGGGTCCCGGTCACAACAAAAATTCGATGCAAAGTGATTGAAAAACCAAGGTTTTTGAGTCAGCTATGGTTGTTGGTTTTTGACGCTTGGAGAAGACAATGAGAAATAAAAGAAAATATAAAATAATTTTATAAAGTAAATGCGAGACGAAATTGGTATTTTTAAATTTATTTTCATTTTTTAAGATAATTTGACATTTCAAGCTTAGAAATTGACAAGTGAATACTTTATTTTTCATAATTTTTTGTTACAGACCTAATGGTGTGATCCGATTATTACAATTCTCGTTCTAACAAAATATCACTTTTTTAGTCATGTCCAACCCGAAAATCGAGGATTTGTAACTTTTTCGTTTGAATTCGAATTTGAGCATGTTTACAGGTTAATGTATATTTTTCAACTATTTTGAATCCAACGATGATGTCAAATTTCATTAAAAATTAATAAAACAAAATCCAAAAAATTTACCCTCAGTCTCACTTTTAGAATTTTTTCAAAATTCTACTATTTGATTTTCCTCGAGAAATGAATTAAAAACTTGGGGTATTACATTCTCCATCTCTTAATAAAAATTTCTTATTTGAAATTAAAATCATACCTTAATCTCATAATAGTTCTGAATACTTGGCTTGCATCTTTTTTTTTCTCATGTGGTTTCTTATATGTTGTGGTGTCTCCATAGTACTTTGACTAGAGGAATATATTTGAATATGAGTTGCTTTACTCTTATGTTGAGTATCTGTATTGTACCTTTCTTGTAGGACACATCTTCGTCTACCTCTAAATTTGGCAAATCAACCATATGTAAAGGATCTGCCAAATACTTTTTCAACATGGACACGTGGAATACATCGTGAGTATGTTCAAGTTACAGTAGTAGAATTAATCTGTAAGCTACAGGGCCTATCCGTTCAATTATCTAAACAGTCCCACAAATCTCGACTTCAATTTACCTTTCATTCCAAATTTGGTGATTCCTTTTCGGGATGATATTTTTAAGAACACTCTATCCCCAACTTGGAACTCCAAAGGTTTACGTCGTTTGTCTACATAACTCTTTTATTTACTCTGAGCAGTTTTTAATCTATCACATATAATACATATTGTCCCAATAGTTTCCTTAACAATTTTAGACCCCAATAACATGGTATCTCCAATCTCTGCCCAACATATCGATGATCGACACGGCCTACCATATAAAGCTTTGAATAATGCCATGCAGATACTAGCTTGAAAACTATTGTTATATGAGAACTCTACCAATGGTAAGTGATGTTTCCAACCTCCTTTCAAATTCAAAACACATGCTTGTAGCATGTCCTTTAAAATCTGTATCATTCGCTCAAATTATCCATCTGATTGTGGATGAAAAACCGAACTAAAGTTCAATTGAGTCTTTATGGCTTTGTGTAGACTCTCCCAAAATTGGGAAGTAAATTTGGGATCCTTGTCTGATATAGAAACTGGCACTCAATACAATTGAACTATTTCAATTATATATATTCGGCTCAGTTTGTTGATGCCGGATAAAACTTGAATTGGAATAAAATGTGTTGACTTCGTCAGTTAATCCACAATCACCCATATGGCGTTTGATCCATCATTAGCTCTCGATAACCTGATTACAAAGTCCATGATCAACTTGCTCTCACTCCATTCCACTATGGGTAATAGCTGGAGTATGCCTGCTAGGTTGTAGTGTTCTGGCTTGATTTGCTGACTCGTCAGACATTTACTCACATATACATGATAATTTTCTTCAAACTCGAAAATCATAAATTTTTGCACGGATCTTTATACATTTTTGTACTTCTTGGATGAATATAATATCAGGAACAATGTGCCTTACCTAGTATATCAGACCTCAACTGTGAGTCTTGAGGTATCCACATCATTTTTTCTAGATCTAAGAATCTCATGTGATCCTTTTGACCAATCTAGGTCTGTCGGGTCCTTAACTCTCTACTTGTATTCCTGTACATCCTTATTTGTTTTTTGGGATTCTTTGATTTGCACTATCAATTCATTTTTTATCCTTAGTGTACCCAAATAAACGCGCGGTCTAGACCTTTTCCTCAAAGTCTCAAACATTGTTTCTGTGACTTGTTCAAACAACTACCATTCTTTTACCATTATATGTGCTAAAATGTTCCTACTTAGTGCGTCGGCAACTATAGTTGCTTTTCCTGGGCGATACTCAAGGATAAAGTCGTAGTCCTTTAGATATTCTAGCCAATGTCGTTGTCTCATATTTAATTCTTGTTGCGAGAATAAATACTTGAGGCTTTTATGATCGGAGAATACTTCAAACTTCTTTCCATATAGGTAATGCTTCTATATGCGTAGTGCGAACACTATAACAGCCATCTCAAGATCATGAACATGATAGTTTTTATCATGATTCTTTATTTTCCTAGATGTGTATGTCACTACCTTCTCAAATTGGTTCAATACAGCTCTTAAACCAATTTTGGATGTATCAGTGAAGATTGTCAAACCCTTACCCGGAATCGGAGATACCAGAATTGGAACGGTAGTCAATCTTTTCTTCAAATCCTAAAATGCAGTCTCGCAACGCATATCAAATATGACTATGAAACAAAAGAGGGAAGTCATAGGACAAGCTATAATAGATGCTTATAATCAACGTGAAATTAATGTATAAAAATGACTTGAGTTAAATTTTGAATTTTAATTTAGATGTTGTAAACTTTTGACTTGTTATTCATATGAGATGTTTTATTAGATTTATTTATGTAATTTATGATGTTTTGATTATTTATGAATTTTAATTTAAATACATATGTTTGTAGATTGCATGTATGAGACTTTTTTTTTTTTTTTTTGGTATGGATGAAGATATTTTATGGATGTATGGATATATTTATATAGGTATTTCAGCAGGTGATAGGTGCAAAAATCCAATTTAGGGGAGGAGCTATCAATTGTTTTTAGTATATTTGGGTTTAGCTGCACATTATATTAATATTTGTAGTTAAAATATAAAAAACAATACAGTTTAAGAGCATAGTATGACACTAAAGAATGAAAAAGAGTTACAGATTGAATAAAAAGGTAATCTTCGCTCCCAAATGCAATTTCAGCCCAGAATACTTCTCCAACTTCTTCAAAGAGAACTCTTAACTCCAACTCTTCTATAGAGTGCTTTTGATCTTGGTATCCACACATAGCTCATGTATCTTGAGCACAAAGAAAAAATATCCAATCCCTTGTTTCCTAACTCCACCTCACTCTCACTATAGATACCTTCTCTTAGGGAACTCTACAAACCCTCTCAAAAGATCAAACATAAAAGAACTCATAAAAAGAAAATATGTAAGAGCCCAAAATGCCCTCCAAATAACTAGGACAAAAATGTTCTCAAGAATAGTGATTTTGGATCACTATTCCAACGAATCAAATTCTTAATTGGATAAGAAATTGTACCAATCCTTGAATGATTCAAGTCATATGAGGCAGATAAGCCGATATTATTCGATCCATTGCCAACCATGAAGGTGAGGGATTATTAAGGCTATTTAGCTACAATCCAAAAGTTAAGGAGTATTTGGTAATAGAGTCGTGCTGGGGTGACACAGGATTTACTGCAATTCTCACAAGTCTGATGTGGAGATGCATACATAACTGTAGATAGTTTTTACTCGTATTGCGAGGAAATATATCTATGATTATGTGCACATCCCATGTCAGACTTGTGAGAATCGCACTAAATACCATGTCTCATTCCATCATATTCCTTAGTAATGAAGTTCGATACCAGGGCCCATTACGTAAATTTTCCAAAGAAATTAATTTAGAAAATGGAAATTTTCGTTTTCGAAATAAAAATGAATATTGAATAGTGTGCTGGAGTGGACCTGGGAGTGGGATTTCACAATTTTCAGCGAAACGTTTTGGGAAATCAGCAAGCCGAGATTTATCCATCCGTAACACCGATCGGACGGTTTATAGGCAATATCGTAATATGTATTACTAATAAAATGCGATTCGTCCCACAACATCAGATCTGAACAGAGTACAAGGTTTGTACGAGAAGTGAGAGATCCTGCGCCTATAAATAAAACGCTCCTCTTTACCATAACTTTCTTCTCGAGTAAGTGAGGAATCTTTTTCAATCCTTCCTCAGGTTCAATAAGGGATCTCTCTGTTATAAAACAAAATATAAAAGTAGAAAAAGAATGTCTCTAACGAGTGTGAAAATGTCGGAAGATGTGTGGTTAACATGCCTCACGCATGCATTGTCTACAGAAACCGAAGAGATTATGGGTCTTCTTCTTGGAGATATCCAGGTCAGTTTTGATTCACTCTTATTTCTTGAGATTTTTTTTTTTGGTCTGGGGTAGGGTTTTATGTTTAATCCATGTGAGCTGGGGGAATTCTGTTCAAAATGGAGTTGAAGGGCTAAGATTCAGTGGCCCGGGTTGTTTTCTGTACTGGGTTATTCGTTTTATGCAGATTTCTGTAAACATGGGTTATATTACATAGAATCTTCATTTTTGCTACCCTCATTTTATGAAAATAGAATCAATGGAACCGACACAAAAGGAAATTAGGTTGTTAGTTTGTTTTTCTTTGAAATGCTTTCTTGACATTTTGTCAAGTTTGTTGATTTTTGTGTTGATTTCTGCGGTTCTTGACATTCTATTGAATGTGTGGAATTGAATTGAAATTGGATTGTTGGGTTGTTTTCTATAATGGGTTCTCCATTTTTTACTTAGTTTATGATTATTCTTCAGATTTCTATGATGGGATGGAACCTGAATTGTTGGGTTGTTTTGTGAAATGGGTTCATCATATTTTGCTTAGTGTATGACCTATGTGCCGTTTTCAGTGATTGGTTAGTATTGTATTTCATGATTGGAATATTCTTATCCAACAAGGGCTTCATAATTGCATTCGGGCGCATGGAAGTGAAGTCGAAAAGCATGTCCAAGGAGACATGGGAGGAATTGGATTTAAAGGCCATTAGCTCCATTTAGTTGCATGTATCTGATGAAGTCATGTTCAACGTAATGTAAGAAAAGAACGCAAATGGAACATGAGATAAGCTTGAAAACATGGGGAAGATTTTGTCTAATAAGTTATTCCTTAAGGACCAACTCCATAGTCTAAGGATAGAGGAAGGACACGGCATCATGAAGCACTTGAACACGTTCAATCAGTGTTTTAGTGATTTGTTAATGGTAGAAGTCAAGTTTGAAGAAGACATAACATTACTTTGGTTGAAATCACTTCCAAATTTCTTCAAACATTTTTGGACTACTCTCATGTTTGGCAAGGAGACCCTCAAGTTTGAGGAGGTGGTTCAAGATCTTATCTCTTACGTGACCATGGACAAGTCAAGTGAGAAAGATGTTCAAGGGGAAGAACTCATTGCAAATGGTTCAAGTGAATGACGCCAAACAAAAGAGAAAGGAAAATCCAAAAGAAAGAATTCTATATCCAAGTCTAGAAGTAAGGAAGAAGCGGAGTGCTATTATTGTGAGAATTAGAGATATTACAAAAGAGATTGTAAAAAGTACAAAGTAGATGTAAAAAAAAGGAAAAAAATTTGTGTCAAGTTCCACAAAAAACATAACATCGGAAAGCAATCGAGAGCTCTTAGCGGCATCTTCGTGTAATCTCACTTCTAGCTCTTGGATCTTAGATTCCAGGTATACTTTTCATATGTGTTTTAATCGTGATTTATTTGACTCCTATTAAGCTCATGATGGTGGAGATGTTCTAATGGATAACCATGAAGATAAGAATGTACGATGAGGTTGTTAGAATCTTGGGTAATGTGAGGAATATGTTAACACTTAAGAAGAATTTGATATCATTGGGCAACTCGACTCAAAGGAGTGTTTAATCTTGACAAATGATGGAGTACTCAAGGTGTCTAAGAGAGCCATGATAATAATGAGAGGTGTGAAGCTTGCAAACAACCTCTATAACCTTTTAGGGAACATAATTTTATGTGGAGTTGCAATCTCCATAGAGAAAAATTCTAACAAATCGATTTTGTGGGCTGAGTTTGTGAGATTCTTTGGACGTATTATAACGACTTTGTGGTTCGATCAACCTGTGAGCTGAGTTTTTTGTTATATTGCTTATCTTTTCTCCTTGTAAGAGGGCTATCTTAGCCTCCACCACTTCTTGATTTCAATAAAGCTTTTATACCTATAAATAAAAAGATAAAACTCAACTTTGACTCTTAGGCTTGGCTGTATGAGTCAAAAAGTAATGCAAAAGTTACATTGACGATAATTGTTGAAGGGTGTTAGAGCATATAATTTAGAGTTTTATAGGTTTTGTGTGACGGGAAAACAATGTAAGGTGTTAGTTGAGGTTGCAAACAAAGAAATCAAAAGTAAGGGGTTGCTAGACTAAATTCACTTCGATGTGTGTACTAAGTCAAAAGGTGGAGTTGGTTATTTTATCACTTTCGTGGATGATTTTTCAAGTTAGGTATATGTCTACTTCATGAAGGAGAAATCCGAAGTCTTTGCCAAGTTTATAGAATTGAAGGCCGAAGTAGAAAATCAAATGGGAAAAAAGATCAAAACTTGAGAAGCGGCTATGGGGGTGAGTACTAAGATGACAAGTTCATAAAGTTTTGCAAGGAAAAAGTATCACTAGGCATTTCATCATGAAGAAAATCTTCAACAAAGTGACCCGATTGAGAGGATGAATAGAACTCTTCTAGAGAGAGCGAGATGTGTGAGACTACATATGGCATTGCCCAAAGCATTTAGCTCGGAATCGGTTAACTGTGCTTGCTATTTGGTTAATCAGTCACCATCCAAACTACTTGAATTTAAGTATACCAAAGTTGTATGAACGAGAAAAAAAGTGGACTACTCTACATTGAAGGTGTTTGGATGCAAGGCATATTTTCTCATTCCTAGTGTTGAGAGAAACAAGTTGCAATAAAAGTTACTTGAGTACATCTTCCTTGGATTTGAGAATGGATTGAATGGATTCAAGCTTTGAGATCCGGTAAATGAGAAGAAAATCCTTAGTAAAGATGTCGTCTTTGATGAAAGTTCCATGCCTAAGGGAGAAGTCAAGGAAGATGATAATGAGAAGTCGATTGTTGGTGGCAAGGTAATTATTACCAAAGTTCTTATTATCACAGAAGTCTACAAAGGGAAATACTTCAAATTCAATTTGAGGAGGGTAGAACATCTGGTGGGGACGAACAATTAGAAATGGTTCATGATGAGCCTACTAGCATATAAAAGGAAAGCCAATGAGACCCATCATACCACCCCAAAGTTTTGGATGAGAGGATGAGGTTCACTTTGCACTAGTGGCAAGTGAGGAAGATCCAATTACTTTTCAAGAAGTTATTGGGAGTAATGAACAAAAAGGTTTGATGAATGCTATGATGGAGGAGATGAAGTCTTTTTACAAGAACTCCATTTGGGAGTTGATCCCTATGCCAAATGAGAGAAAACTTGTTGATTGCAAATAGGTATTGTGGAGGGATAAAATCGTCTCTCATTCGGATTGTCCATTCACACCATCAATGCGCATCTCGAGGCGGACACGTGGCATCATTTGATGAGAGTTCTATCTTATTAAGGAAGAATCTCAATTTAAAAGGATTCTTCCCCTTTTTTATGTAATTACTAATTTGGATAAGGGTAATATGGTCAATTGTAACCTAATTAGGGTTAGGATTTTTAGGGTTTTTCTGTTTAAAGGCCTTGAGGCCATTATAAAAGGGAGAGGTAGAAGGGAGAAAAAAAAGAAGGGTAGATGAAGAAACCAAGGTGAGGAGGTCATGTAACCGTGGGATCTATAGTGAAACTGCTCCTCGAGCCAGTGGACGTAGGCATGTTTGTCGAACCACGTAAAAAATCTTTGTCTTATATATTTTTCATGTTTTTATTATTATTTTGTGAATTGAATGCCGAAATCGTAATCGAGGTCAATTTAGCACAAAATCAACATCTACAATTGGTGCCGTCCGTGGCAACAAAAAGAAAAAGCCACGAGAAACCACATGGTATCGTCGGGGTCTCAATCAGGAGTAGGGGCTATTGTGAATACTGGCCCTTTCGGGTTTAGGGTTTGAGATCTATTTTGTTTTGTGGAAGGAAAAATCAAAATCAAGATCAAGATCATATCTTTCTCTATCTGTGCGTGATCTCTGATTTTATCAAACTTGGAATGAAACCCTAAATCACAAAGGATCTCCTCGACCATCAATGGCGGAGCACTTACTTTCAATCTTAGGAACTAAGGAGGATCGGGTCAATTGTTTGTTTTACTTCAAGAATGGAGCTTGTAGACATGGAGATCGATGTTCAAGGCTCCATACGCAGCCTAGCATCAGCCCTACCTGTCTTCTCTCCAACATGTATCAGAGACTTGATATGGTTACTCTAGGGATAGATCCTCAAGGAGATGCCATGGATCCATGAAAGATTCAGGAACATTTCGAGGATTTCTATGAAGATCTTTTTGAGGAGCTGGGAAAGTATGGAGAGCTTGAGAGCCTCAACATTTGTGACAATTTGGCTGACCACATGATCCGAACCTGATTGTTCACCAACTAAGGCGTACCTTCGTGGGAACACTAAGTGCAAGTTAGTGCTAATAGTCTACCAGATGAGGTGTATGCTAAGGAATGGGATCTCATCATGATCGATGCACCAAAAAGGTATTTTTTTGAAGCGCTGAGTCGAATGTGAGCGATTTTCTCGGCTGCAGTTATGGCTAGGGCTAGAACACGTGCAGGAATTACATATGTTTCTTCACGATGTTGATCGAAAGGTGGAGGAGATGTTTGTAGAGGAGTTTCCATGCAAGAAATGTTTGAAGAAGGTTGTTGGAAGCAAAACTAAGGTTCCATGAACAAGATTACTTTTCATGTTCGGTAACTAGGACGGTGACAGATCTAATTGGATTGGGGTGTTAACACCGTCACAAAAACGTGTAGAATAGAGGCATTGAGAGGGTTTAGAAGCTTTGATATTGTCAGACTCCCCTTGATAAAGGTAAATTATTGAAAAAGGCTTTGATATTGTTAGAAGTGCCCCAATAACCGCAGTACATGTTCTCTAGAACATATCACATGAGTTGTGATTCCACTAGGTATTTTATTTTATGTTCAAGCTTTTCAAAATATAAATATTTTGTTGCCTCATGTGTACATCATTTTTTGATGTACATTGAAACATCTTGTTGGTAAAAGGTAAACATTGATGCATTAAAAGTTAAGAGAAGTTAAATTATGATAATGGGAATTGGGTTAAAATTATGTGATTAGCATATGCATCATGCTTGATGCATAAGAAGATTTTATTTCTCACGTTCATGGAAAACAATGGTATGGTCGAATGTGTGATAGTAAAGCTTGGAGTATTGTCTTTTGTACGCCAGGGAGTTGGTTTATTTTGTTATTGTAAGTCACAAAAAAAAAAAGTGCACATCGAGTTGATGACTAAGACTAGATTGAGTCAATGACTCAAGGCTTCTCTTAGCACACATCAGACTTGGAAGGGTTCTTATTACATCACAAGATTTACAATTTAGAACTTTAGGTCTCACTCGCTCCCGCTATGCCAAGTTCTATTTTGTGGGCTCGGGTTATACCCATAATTAAGGGTCCTATGTGACCCTATTTATTACTCGAGTTAACTCATCATAAAATTAACATGGGGGTTAATGTTTGGGGGCCTAGTTTGAACCCAATTTGTTTGTTTGGTTGGCTCGACAAAAGAAAATTTTGGGGGCTAATTCTATGCCCAACTCAGTCGAGTTTACAGACTCTGCTGAGTTAAGTAGTTCAATTTATAATCCATTATTATATGTTTGGGGCTTAGTTTGAGCTCGTAATAAGGGTCCTATGTGACCCAATTTGTTACTTGAGGATGCTTGATTTAAAAGTAGTTTGGGGGCTAACCTTGTATCCAACTTGATTGAGTTTAAGAACTCCATTGAGGTGGAGGTTCAGTCCATAATTTTAACCCATCGAGATAAAATGATTATATTCTATAAATTTTATGATCTCTGTTAGTTCAAGTTTTTCAGGTTGATTCAGTAGATTTTAATAAGGCGAGAAGGTCGGTTCCCCTTGGACCTGAGTATTACTCTAAGGCGAGTGATACGAAAACCTAATATGGCTGGTTTCTCATGGACTTGAGCGTCACTTTGTGCAGTAATTGACGCGAAACCTAATATGGCTGATTCCTCACGCACCCGAGCGTCACTTTGTGCGGTGATTGACGTGAAACCTAGTATGGCTGGTTCCTCACGGACCCGAGCATCACTCTATGAGGTGAGTGATGCGAAATCTAATATAGCCGGTTCCTCACGGACCTGAGCGTCACTTTATGCGGGGATTGATGCGAAACCCAATATACTCAACATAGAAGTGACCAATCGATGGTCGCACAAAACTTTCAATCAACTTAGTCTAATATCAACCCCGAAATAACCAATCAATGTTCACACAAAGTTTTTCGATCAACTTAGTCTAATTTTTACACAACATCCGAAGAAAATAAATATCACAATACAAGCATGGCGGTGTATAAGATATGAGTTGTGGGTTTCATGACTAAATTATGCCTTAGTAAAGGATACCAAGTTCGCTGACGAGGGCAACGTTATTGTCTAATTTTACGGTCAGCCCGACTCAGGTTGACTGTTGACCAGGGTCCCACAATCATGGGACTTTATTTACGGAGGTCAGTTGGTCGACTATTATAAACTTCTCACGATCATAGGAATAGTCGTCTTCATCTTGCTTATAAGGTTAACATGTGAAATCCCAATGTACCCCATCTTATACTTCTCCTTTACATTACAATATATGAAAAATAATTTTCTTTTAAAACTATAGAACTTAAATTTACCTTATTTACAACATTAAACATAAAATCAACATTTCACATGCGTGGAATACATCCCAGAGAGTGGCCAATCCCTCTCTCTTGGGACGATTATGCCCAGTTCTCTTTGGAATGATCACGTCTAATTCTTTTCATTTAAATGGTCACCCACCATTCCTTAGAATGATCATGTTCGATTTCATTTGTTCGGTCGATCACACCCACTATTTTACTTGAAGAATGATCACGCCCACTAATTCTACTCGCGTGGAACGATCACGTGGAACGATCACGTCCAAGTATACATTTAGTCAGGAGATTATCCATCTTCCTTCGGAATGATCACCTACCATTCCGTATTTATCTGAGACGATCACTCTCATTTTCACATATTGGATCGATCACATTCATCTTACTCTAGGATTTCTATCCACGTATTACACACAATGGGAACTTTCTGACCCAACATTTATAAACCCGCGATTCTTCGGACTTGGCCTTTATAAATATCCCAGGTACTCCATGACCCAACATTTATAAATGCTATCGATATTCAATACCTATGTTAGTTGATTCGTGGGTTCGCTCAGTTCGTATTCAGGTTTGCTGTTCGCCACGTATGAATGAATCTGGTTCGTAGGGGTAGACAGAGATGATGGTTTTTGAAGGTTGAAGTGATGAAAGGCTGAAAAAGAGATTGAAAATGTCAAATTTGGAGAAGAAATATCAAATTTTTTTTTCATTTATATGTTGAAAATGAGGGTATTTGATCATTTTTCATTGGTTTATTAAATAAAGGCCAAGGTCAAAGGGGTCTCTTATCAGTTTAAATGTTTTTGGGGATATCTCAAATATAATCAACTTGTGGAGGGGGGGTGGGGGAGGGTGTAAAATAATTATAGTAAAAGGGCATTCATGTGGTTCACTGCAATTTTCGAACTTTGAGTGAATTGTTTTGCGAATTGGTTCAGTTCGCGGTTCGGTAACCCTGTTCTAGACCTGGTTTTTCTTTCACATTCACAATCAAACAGCATTGGCACTCCTTGGCCCAAAAGTAAAACCACAGGCACTCCATGGACCTAACATTAAATTAATACTCATTAAATGTAATAGTTCTCAATCCGTAATAAATTCATCCTCAACTCGAATACTAATGCACCTTCCTGTACGAGAAGTAATTCAAACATTCATAAATCACAATTCTATGTCCGTCAATTTTTTCTATTTGTATGTAAAGTGTGAACACATCAATTTTTAAAATAAAACAATCTTTTTCGAAAATAATTGATAAGTAACATATTTTGCGTTTAACATAAATCAGAAAAATACTCAAATCAGAGATCACCCAATATTTTTGGTAGCTCATTTTTGTGTAAAGCTTGGGTTTATAAAATGTTTTGAATCATTTAAAGTGGTTTGGGGATCCGTATGGGTCCCATATTACTCTTTTCAGAAAATGGCTCACTTTGCCCACTGTTGGCATTTGTGGTGGCAGAAAGGGTGTTTCTGCGGTGGGAGTTCATGCCACCAAGCTTGCCACTGTGACTTCCACCACAGAGTCAAAGACAACACAAATTGTGCTACTTGTGCTGCTTGGGGGTTCCCATTGGTTCACACCATGGATGAGTTGTGAGCAACTCATCTTGGTTCACTGAATCTGATGGTGGAACACACATGTAAATTTTGGAAATCTGAAACATACGAAAATTACATGAATGTATTGACATGATCATGATACGGGATTTTTCAGCAATCATTTGTATCATATACATATTATGAAAATAACTACAATCATCTTTTCCAAATTCAAACGCAAAGTCTGGTTTCGAATTCTACCTGAGTAAATGCTACAGATTCTCCTCCCGTGAGTTCTTGAGCTCCTAATTCTTCAATTAATCCAATTTACTGTTGAAACGTCGGTTACTAATCTACAAGATCATCAAATCTTGGAGGGCTTGTGCTACTTAGTTGCTGTGTATGTTGTTGGTTGGGCTGCGATAAGGCTGTGTTATTGGTTGTTTTATTAAGTGTTGTGTGTTGAGAATAAAACTATTCCTCCCACTAAGAGGGAAGACCTCTTGATCCATCACTATTACTGGTGATCGAAGAAGAAGAAGACTTGGAAGCCATCACGAGAAACTATGTGCTTTGGTTTGAAGGGAGATCAAATAAAACTAAAAACAGCAAAAAAAGGTCTGGAGTAGATTGTAACTTCCAAATACAAAGTCTGCTGTGATCGTAGCCACCCAACTACACCTCTGCAGTGATCGCAGGTCTCGCAGCCACCAAAAAAACAGTTTTTGGATTGTCGCAACCTTCAAATAAAAGGGTTGCTATGATCGTAGCAACTCAACTGCACCTCTGCAGTGACGGTAGGCACCAATCGGTAAAAAAAAAAGAAAAAAAAAAAAAGAACTGCGACTGTTGTAACCTTCAACCAGCGGATCTGCTGTGATTGTAGCAGCCTAACTGCACCTGTGCAGTGGTCGTAGTCAACAAATGAGGGCTCTGTTATGATCGCAAGCCTCAAATAACACTTCTACTGTTATCATAGAATCTAAACAGCACTTCTGCTGTTGTTGATGAGTCCAAACAGCCCTCTACTGTTGTCGTTGAGCCCAAACAGCACCTCTGCTGTTGTCGTTGGGTCCAAACAACAAAAGAGCTGTTGCCGCAGGTTGCTGAGGCTCTGATACCAAGTTATAAATAGTGAAGAGAAAAATTAATTAACTGATTAGCCCTAATTAGGCTTTAAAGAGAATTACAAGTCTAATAAAAAAGGAAAAGACTAAAAAGGACAAGGACTAAAAGTCTACTAAAGAAATAAAATTATTCAATAGTATAGCATGAAGCCGTTTTTGCGAGCTTGGTTTCAACGATTTTGTGAGGTCATTTTATATATAAAAATTTTCAGATGCCACTCAAGTCATATATGTTTGTTTGACGAGGTTTAGATGGTCGTTGTGCTATTGTTTTGGTTTGATATTATCTTGACAAGAGATGATGCCTAATTGATTGACATGGTAAAGATGATATTAGGTCGTACTTTTAAGGTTAAGAACTTGGGTCTTCTTAAGTACTTGGGGATAAAAGTCGTCCGCTCTCGCTGTGGTTTTTTGCTATCTCAATGGAAATACACATTGAATCTCCTTCAAGGACACTGGCATGCTTGGTTGTCATCCTACTTCTTCTCTTATGAATCATAATCATTGCCTTCATGTTGAATCTGGTGACCTATAGTCTGATCTATTGTCTTATCAAAGACTCGTAGGTCGTCTGATTTATCAAACACTAGACCAGATTTAATTTTTGCGGTTAGTATGGTAAGTCGGTTCATACATGCTATGCTCACTTTTCATCTTGATGCTGTTTATCGTATTTTTTGCTAGTTGAAGTTGCGTCTTGGTTTTGGGCTTTTCTATTCGTCCACTACTTAATTTCATTTGTCTTGCTTCATTGATGCTGATCATGTTGGTTCTATTAAGGATAGGAGATCTACCTCTGGTTTTTGTACTTTTCATGGTGGTAACTTAATTTCATGGGAAAGTAAGAAACAAAGTGTGGTTTCCCGTTTTCTGCTGAAGTTGAGTATCAAACTATGGCCTTTGGCACGTGCGAGCTTATTTGACTTTGATCCTTGTTAACAGAGCTAGGATTTCCTATTTCTGATTTCTCTACCTTATTTTATAGCAAGTCTAATATCATGTTTGCTTTTGACTATCGTTCACGATAGAACCAAGTATATAGAGGTTGATGTTCACTTTCTCAAGGAGAAAGTTCGATCTGGTGCTCTTCAGACCATCTTCATATTTTCTTCAAATCAATTTGTCGACATGCTTACAAAGTCGGTTGCTCCTTCTGTCACCAATTTTCATTTTGTCAAGTTGGGCTTAGTTGATATATTTGCACTAGCTAGTAAGGGAGTATTAGGAAATATCATGTCATCTTTAATGTTTTTCCTAATTTTCTATTATTCTTTATGTAAGGGCATTTTTATCTATTCACCTTGTTTATTATAAGTACATTAACAAGCTCTCTTTGAGAGTCTTGATTGTTCTTTTATAATTCTTCTCTTTGTTCTTCAAAATTTCAATTCCTTATATCCCTTGTCCTTAATGCATACTCCCACTTATCTTGGTTTCTTGTTAACCGTCGACGATGATTGGTCAATTTAAATGTTGGGCAACTTTTATGCTTTTTTAGACTTATTAATTTAATATTTTTAAATTATTTGATCTCATGTGTCATATCAAAATTTCCTCGAGATACGTTGTGACATTTTCGGATCATCACATGTTCTATGCTAGAACGAAACACATTGATGTTAGATTCCATCGGATTCGAGATTTGATTAATTCGGGAGAAATCAATGTTGAAAAGGTTTACACAGTTGAGAATGCTTCATATTTTCTTACTAAACTGGTTACAAGGACAAGTTCAAGTATTGTTTGAGCTTACTAAATCTCATTGCTTGTTGAGATTGGTGGGATCTCCCCACTTGAGGTGCATATAAATGAGAGGTGTATCATCAAGGTGGAGGTGTAGTAAACACATTGAGGTTCCATCGTTTCCAAGGGTTGATGAGTTTTTTTGCCAAGGTGGAGATTGTTGAAGTATGGCTCAAAATCAACTTATTAGGTCTGGTCCAAGTGTGTTTAGTTTTGGATCGGTTCAAGGTAGTTTGGGTTGGGTTTGTAATTTATGTAAGTAGCCCACTTATGTGATGCTTCTAAAAAAATGGGTTTGTTTTCTTTTGTTGAAAGTCTAAGTCTTTTCTAGATAAAAGAGTAGAGAAAGAAAGAAAGCCTAGAGAGGAGAGGTTGAGAGATTTGGGGAGATTGAGATCTAGAAGAAGGTGAAGCTAAGTGATAGAGGTGATTCCTTGTATAGATTTGCCCTGTTTTCTTCATAGTGAAATCGAGCTCCAATGCTCGTACCTCCGTGGACGTAGCCTTCGGGTGAACCATGCAAAATCTCATGTTGTGGGTATTGTGTTCTTACTCTTTCTTTGTGTGATTGTTTATTTTCTTTGCATTAACTAGTATTGTTGGAGTTTATCTTTCATTGCCATTATCAAACAAGATCTTTGAAGGTGTGGTGTAAGAGGTGTTTGGTGAAATATTAAATTACTAAGTGAGCTTCACAAAGGTGTTCACATACACAACAAGAACAACACTCCACAAGTCATACCACTTAGTTAAGTTGGCATTCAACCAGTTGGTTTACTAAGAGGTGTCGGGTTTTAAAGTTATACTGTTCTGGTGGAAGAAAGAAATTAAGATAAATACGAACTTCAAAATTTAAACTTTCTATGGTTTTGGTGTTTTGGGAAATCAGTCAATTTATTCACATTGTTGAGTTTATATGATTAAGTGATGGGTTCTGTATTGTTTTGGTGATTTAGTTGGTTGTATTGTTTGTGGTCGATGAAGTTTTTTATTGTTCTCTTTACAAGATAAGATTTTATTTCATTTCATTTTTCTTGGTTGAATTTTTTATGGACCATGGAGAGTGCCCTTTTTAATCATCATCAATGCCTAGTTCCAACAATTTTGAGATGGATGAACCAATCCTCTTCCTCTGTTTTATTTGGTCAAATGCCATATCTTCTGTTAATTCTATGTTTTTGTCCACTTTTAGTATCTCAATCCGCTTTTCCTTAGCATGTGATTTTATACATCTTGTTTATCGTTCCTTTTTATGTAACATAATGATTTTTCTCACGTGGTTTTATATTGATTGAGATTGATGAATTACTGAGTTGGTTTCAAGGGGTTATTTGATGGAAATATAGCGAAATTTTGTAAATTCTATTTATTATTTGCATCTTTCATCACATGTGGTTAGTCTGGTTTAGTGATTTTTCACAAACATAGAGTAAATTGGCTAAACTTTTGAATCTAGAAGTTCTTTCTTTCTTTCGTTGACTGGGACATATACTTCTAGTTTGGATCATGAAATGTTGGTTGTGATAGAATAATCAGCGCTTACACTTTTGAAGTGTTATTTTTTGTGGATGCCGAAGGATTACCTCGTTCTCAGTCAGTTCTATGGATTTCTTCATTTGAATTGTTCTAATAGGTGTCACATTACTTGGGACTAATTGGATCCCCAAATATTGGTTGTAATTGACCGATCAACTCTTACTCGTTTGAAGTATTGTTTTTTGTGGTTGTTGAAGGATTTCCTTATTAATTTGTTTGATACCAGCTGGACTCTTGGACCCACGGCTTTAAAGTTGCTTTTCAATGTGCCAAACCAACTGAGCTACGGGTCTAAGCCCTCCTTATTCTTTGTTAATTCTGTGGATCTTTTGTTATTATATTTTTCTTCAGTTGCTATATACCTACTGTTTTGTTTTTTTTTTTTTTTGTAGTTGCATATAATACGTCAGAGAGGAATTGTATTGTTAAATATTATTTATCTTTTTCTTTTGTTGGTTTTGTTCTTCAGTACTCACATAATGGAACTGCCACTGCTCTAATCTGGGGAGCATCACCTCAGACTCGGTCTGATCGTCGAAAAGACCGAGTGGAGACTAATCCTGAGCAATTGGCAGCAGCGTCAGCTCAGGCCGAGATATCCATTAGTGTTTCTTTTTTTAGAGGTTTAATTTATTTGCATAGAATCAGTTTCTTCCTTTTCTATAAACTTGAATTTTTTTTTTGAGGATAAATGGATGGTATTGGTTGTTTAACTTGACTCCATAGCACAGAATGACACTGAAAACGGGAAGAACAACAAGAGTGATTGGGTGGTATCATTCCCATCCACACATTACGGTTCTTCCATCCCATGTTGGTAAGCAATGGTTGATGAATATTATTTTGATATTTTCTTCCTTTTTCAATAATATTCTTGAAGTTCTTAAAGTTTCATGGTACTAAAAGATGATGTTTTATTGGTCATATTATAAAAGTTCAGTGTTTTGTCGAAATACAATCTGTCTGCTATGTTAATGTATCATTTGTAATAATTCTTTGTCCCATCTTGCAAGATGAACAAACCATCATGAATATACTGTCCTAATAATCAGCATGTTATTGTTAATTTCCAATCCAAACCCCCTAAGATCTGTTTCATCTTTATGTGCTTTGTTTTCATTAACTTTTGCATGGACAGGTATCTTCCTATCGGACAATGGGCATTTTGATGTTAGAAACAAGGACCATGAATTTTTTATGTTAACATGCTCATATAGTTTATTTATGATATTTATATAAACAATATTTTGTCAAAGCATACTCTGTAGAGAAATGCATATCGGTGAAGAAATAACTCATGAGAACTCAGAAAATATACTGTACTCACAAAAGAGTCAAAAGGTCAATTTAGATTTTGTTGAATGTGCAAAGAAAATGCAGAATTTGTTATCCACTTACTGTTACTTCTATATGGTTGTATGCATGTACCTTTGCGAGAGTTGATTGGGGAATTTCTGTTCTCAATTTGGTATTACCTGGACTATGCCTAGATCTACGATAGAAGCTTGCTGTTGTTGGTATGTCTATGTCCTTTTCCCATGAGTATGCTTTGGGGGGTTCATACCATAACAGTTAGAAAAGATTTTTTTTTTTTTTTCTGACAAGTAAAGAAATTTTTTATTCAAGACAAAGGGAAGGTCGAGGTGACCAATGCAAGAAAAAGAGAAACTAAATTGCAGACTTGAGATACTACACACTCTATCCCACCTAAGAAAGAAATCCTCAAAGAAGACACCTTTGAATTCTACAAAGATCTTACACCAAAAAAAAATTAAAGCCCAATATGGAGAGAACCAAGGGAGGAGGACAAACCAATATGGAAACAACCCTCCATTCTATCTCTTATATGGGTCATGTTTGGCACCCTATGTTTTTTGTCTTACATTGGTTAAAATTTTTGGAATGAGCGGAGTTTTTGTGAGGATGATCTCTATGGTGAGGAGATCACCCTCACCAAAAATCAACCCATTCCAAAACTTCCAACCCTATCAAAAGTGGTTTACAAAAAATGGACGGTCAACGATTATTCAACTTGTAAACAGAGGGCTCGATGTTTTGAATGGGCTGATTTTTGGTGAGGATGATCTCCTCACCATAGAGACCATCCTCACCAAAAATCAGCCCATTCCAAAACTTCTAACCCATGTAAGACGAAACACGTAGGGCAGAACGTAGGGTGCCGAACATTTCCCTATATATATATATATAATCTCTCAACTAGTTACTAACATGTTGTAAAGATTTAATCTAGGGTTTGGAGAAAAAGGGAGCGAGAGAAGAAGGGAAAAATTTCGAGAAAAGATTATTTTCTTTATTACTTTACTTCCTATTTATATGAGATACTTAGAAATAGGAAAAGACCAAAAAGGACAAAGATGAAATTGTTATTGTTTAGAAGAGAAAAAGAGATTTAGAGGAGAAGCATTGAGAGAGACTCAATAGAAAATCATATTATATGAGTCTCTCTCTTATATTTATATAAGAGAATTTGGGCTACACTAAGTGGGACGTGTGGAACTGGAAAAGACCAGTTTGCCCCCTATACATACCAATTACACTCCCCCTCAAGTTGGAAAGTCCAACTTGGAACAAAAAACTAAAGGAAATAAATTACAGAAACTACAGAAAATAAACGACTAAAGAAAAGAAAAGAAAATAACTAAAGAAAAAATAACATTCTTCCTCAAGCTGGAGCATAAATATCAAGTAAATCCCGCTTGGAGCAAATAAGACTGAGGCGACTAGTTAAGTGCCTTAGTGAACATATCTACCAATTGATCTTCAGACTTCGCGAACGGTGTATTAATTTCCCCACATAAAACCTTATCTTGATAAAGTGACAATCT
The DNA here is from genome assembly GCF_017979445.1 of Akebia trifoliata. Lineage (NCBI taxonomy): Eukaryota > Viridiplantae > Streptophyta > Magnoliopsida > Ranunculales > Lardizabalaceae > Akebia > Akebia trifoliata. The sequence continues at coordinate 13,293,105 of NC_141386.1, forward strand.
GTCTCAATGTGCTTTGTTCGCTCATGAAACATTGTATTGGAAGCAATATGAATTGTAGCTTGATTATCACTATAATCGCATAGGAGTAGTTATCTTAACACCTAATTCTCCGAGAAAATTCTTAACCCATGTCAGTTCACATGTCATAAGAGCTATTGCTCTTTCTGCCTTTGCACTAGACATTGCAACCTCATTTTGCTTCTTATTTCTCCAGGAAATCAAGTTTTCTCCTAAAAAAATGCAATACCCAGATGTAGACCTCTTATCAAATGGAAAACCTGCCCAGTCAACATCATAATACCCCTCTAAGTCCAAATGGTCTTTGGACTTACACCACAAACCTTGGAGATCGTTTAAGAAATCGAAGAATCCGAACAACAGCTTCGCAATGTGTAACCCTTGGCGTTTCCATAAACTGACTCACTACACTTACTGCAAAAGAAATATCTGGACGAGTGATAGTCAAATAATTGAGTTTACCAATTATTCTTCTGTATTTTCTTGGATCATCAAAAAATTCTCCACTGTCTATCAACTTTGAATTTGGGTCCATAAGGTTGTTCATAGGTTTACTTCTCAACATACCTGTCTCATCAAGCAAATCAAGAACATACTTTTTTTGAGCCAGGTTAATACCTTTCTTGGATCTCGCAACTTTTATCCTTAAGAAATAACGCAACTTGCCAAGATCTTTTGTCTAAAACTGTGTTTAAAGGAAGGCTTTCAGCTCCTCTGTTCCATTAGTGTCATCACCCGTGATGACTATATCATCAATGTAAACTACCAAAATGATAGTCCCTGAAGAACTGAAGTGAACAAATGCAAAATGATCTGTCTGACATTGTTTCAACCCAAATTGAATTACTACCTCACTGAATCTCCCAAACCAAGCTCGTGGAGACCGTTTTAGGCTATAAATGGCTTTTTTCAATTTACACACCATGTCAGACGCCCCCTGAGCAACAAAACAGGGAGGTTGCTCAATGTACACATCCTCCAAATCACCATTAAAAAATGCATTCTTAACATCCAGTTGACATAAAGGCTACTGAAAGTGGATAGCAAAGGAGATAACAAAACAAACATAAGTCATTTTTGCCATAGGAGAAAAAGTTTCTAAGTAGTCCACACCACAAGTCTGAGTATAGCCTTTGGTCACGAGGCGGGTCTTCAACCGCTCAACAGACCCATCAGGCAAATATTTCACCACATACACCCAACGACAACCAACAATACGCATGCCAGCAGGTAAGGATACTAACTCCCAAGTACCATTGTGATGAAGAGCATCCATTCAACCTCCATAGCCTCTCTTCAACTTGAATGAGACAAAACATCCTGTACACTACTAGGAATAGACACAGAAGAAAGAGTGGAAACGAAACCACGATACGAAGCAGACATATGAGATAAAGAAATAAACTTAGAAATGGGGTGCTTAGTACAATGATGAATGCTTTTCCTTTGTGCAATAGAAAAATTAAAATTAGAAGTACTAGATGCCTGATCTACAGACTGTGAAGAAGACGATGGTAAGGTGTCTGCATTTGGAGGAGGATGGGGATCTGAAGTTGTCAGTTACTTTCTGCCAACATAAGTGAGTGAAAATGGAATAGTGGGAGATAAAATCAGCCACAGGAAGAGGAAGAGCAAACAAAATATCATCATACTGTACTGGATCTATAAAATATGATACATAATAAAAAAATGTAACATCTGCATTGATATAAACACGACGGGCTGAAGGATCATAGCAACGATAACCTTTCTAGGTACGAGAGTAACTCAGAAATACACACTCTCACCGAACGTGGATCAAACATATCAAAATTAGGAGACGATTGATGAACAAACGAGGCACAACCAAAGGTCCGTGGAGGTAAGGAAAATAAAGGACTTAGAAGGAAACAAAACAAAATGAGGAGACTGACCATCAAGAGTAGACACAGGCATACGATTAATCAAATAACATGCTGTAAGAATTGCATCCCCCAGTAAGGTTTGGGAACTTGCATCTGAAACATTAGAGAATGTGTAACTTCAAGAAGGTACTGATTTTTACGTTCAACAACACCATTTTGTTGAGGGGGTGCATGTACAAGAAGTTTGATGAATAATACCAAAAGATGAAAGATAGTCATTCCAAGGTCTAGAATCATATTCTTTAGCATTTATCACTATGAAACAACTTGATTTGCATACCAAACTGAGTTTGAATTTCAGTATGAAATAATTTAAGAATAGAAAATAACTCAGAACGATCTTTCATTAAATAAAGTCATATCATTCTCGAAAAATCATTTACAGAAGTAACAAAATACCGAAACAGACAACGGGAAACAATCCTATAAGGACCCCAAATATCAGAATGAATTAGATTAAATTGACCCGATACTCTAATAATAGATGGATAAGAAACACGACAATGTTTAGCTAACTGACATGACTCTCAATTTTAAACTGAAATATGACTCAAAGGGGGAACCATCTTTTTTAAAAAGCCGAGTAAAGGATGATCAAGTCAACAATGCTATTGTTGCGGAGTGATTGTGGCATGAAGAGTAGGCGAACTTCCACCACCATCCAAATAGTAGAGATCTCCAGATTCATATCCCCCACCAATCATCTTCTTTGTCTTCAGATCCTAAAAAACACAATATGAGGGGTAAAGAGATTGAGTTAACTTATTGATGGACATTAAATTAAAAGAAAATTTAGGGACATATAATATAGAAGATAAAGAAAAAATAGAACAGGGAACAACAGTTCCAATACCAGAAACCCTAGAAGTAGTACTATCAGCAAGAGTGACAAATTGAGACGAAGAGGAAAAATGTTGAATGGATGAAAACACTCCTAATGACCTAGTCATGTGATCTGACGCCCTTGAATCAATGACCCAAGGGGATGAAGATGAAGCAAGACAAGATATACCTGAGTGAGCTAGAGTCGTAGTGTTGGAGGACGAGGCACCAGGCTGAAGAGGATAAAGTAACTTGAAATAGTCATCACGAGAGATAGTAACCATATCTGCATGGGAAGCCGCTTGATGAGTATTAACAGAACCACCACCATTAATGTCACTAGAAATAGCCTGATTGGCCTAGTTTGTGAACTGACTATGTAAATCCCAACATAAATCCATAGAGTGACCATCAAGTCCACAATGGGTACACTTCTTGGGTGCACCATGACCACGACCACGACCCCCATTAGAATTACGACTCCTTCCACGACCTCTACCACAGTTACCACGATACCCACGACCACCACCACGACCAATACTAGGACCACGACCACAATCTGTACTTTTAGAAATAGTCAATGCTGATCGGTCAAATTCCGACACCAATGATGTAGCCCCAGAATCACTGACAAAAGCTCTTTGAAGGCGAGAAAAAACTTCAGGAAGTGAAGGCAACTCTTTACTGGTCAAAATCTGAGATTTAACAGAATTATACTCAGATTTTAAATCAGAAAGAAAACGAACAACATCCATCTCTTCCCACTTTCGACATAGTACAACCAAATCAGTAGTAAGCGGTTGATATACACTGAGCTTGTCCATATATTTTGAAAGCGAGAGTAATATGTTAGTAAACTTTGGTCACCTTGCTGAACCGAAAATAATTCTTCAGCCAACTGATAAATCCAAGAAATATTATTCGCTCTAGAATACATCTTACCAACCTGAATACAAATCTCCTTCGCAGAAGATAGGAACATCAAGTTGACACCAATGGTGGAATCCATATAATTCCACAACCACATCATAATCTGAGCATTTTCTTGAACCCACTCAAAGTAGTGAGTATTCACCAACTAGAAGATTAAAACCCTAAGTTGTAAATAGAAGCCTAAAATTTTAATACCAAGTAGATTGAAAAAGAAGAAGAATAAGAAGAAAGGGAAATAGGAAGATAATAGTAAGTTTTCAAACTTTAAGATCTAATCCTTGCTCTGATACCATGTTATTGTTTAGAAGAGAAAGATTTAGAGAAGCATTGAGAGAGACTCAATTATATTTATATAAAATCATATTTTATGAGCCTCCTCTCTTATATTTATATAAGAGAATTAGGGTTATACTAAGTGGGACGTGTGGAACTAGAAAAGACCAGTTTGCCTCCACACGTCCTATACATACCAATAACAGAAACATTATATATGTTAACACTTTCCCTCAAGCTGGTGCGAAGATATCAAACATACCTAGCTTGCTAATAAGATGGTCAAAACTAGCACGACCCACGAATTTAGTGAGGACATTTGCTAATTGTTGGGACTTAGGTACGAAGGTAGTGCATATTTCGCTGGATGTAACTTTCTCTTTGATGAAATGACAATCGACCTCAATATGCTTTGTGCGATCATTCTATACCGGATTTTGGGCAATGTTAATGGCTTCCTTGTTATCACTGTATAATTGGAATGGTGGAGGAGGTAAGCATTCTAGTTCATGAAGTAACATTGCAGCCAAAACAACTGACATATACCAAGTGCCATTGCTCGGAAATCAACTTTTGCACTTGAGCGAACAACCACGGACTATTTTTTACTTCGCCAAGTAACCAAATTACCACCCACCATAGTGCAGTACCCCGAAGTTGAGCGTCGATCAGTAACTGAACCTACCCAATCTGCTTCAGTCCATGCCTCCACTTTAATGTGGCCATGCGACCAAAATAATCCCTTTCCTGGGAACCCTTTCAAGATTCGAAGAATACGTAAAGTAGCGTTGAGATGGCTCTTACGAGGAACATGCATGAACTGACTGCCAACACTCACTGCATAGGCAATATTTGATCTTGTAAGAGATAAGTATACCAGTTTTCCAACTAGACGTTGGTAAAGACTGATGATATCCTCCAAAATTTCACCATCACTTCTCCCAAATGGTGATTTGGCTCAATGGGAGTGTCAACTGGTTTAACTCCAACTTTTCTAGTTTCCTGAAGTAGATCCAACACATACTTACGTTGGGGATAAAATGGCCCATCTTGGATCGAGCCACCTCAACACCCAAAAAATATTTGAGCGGTCCAAGATCCTTAACTTCAAATTGTTCTTTAAGAAGTTTCTTCAAATTTTGTATCTCAGTGGTTTAGTTCTCTATAATAACAATATCATCAATGTAGACTATAAGAACTATAGTCTTGTCGCCAATATGTTTCACAAACAATGTATGATTAGCTTGACACTGTTTGTAACTCACATCCGGCATAACAGATCTGAACCTCTTAAAACATGCTTGCGGTGATTGCTTGAGACCATATAATGACTTCTTTAACCGACACTTTTCCATTAGCATTGGAAAATTTAATTCCCGGAGGAACATCCATGTATACTTTTTCTTGCAACTCACTATGCAAGAATGCATTCTTCACATCTAGTTGGTGAAGTTCCCAGGAGAAGTTCGCAGCCAAAGAGAGCAGAATTCGAATAGATTTCATCTTCACAACTAGAGCAAAGTTCTCTTAATAGTCCATGCCATAAGTCTGTGCATAGTCTTTGGCAACCAACCTAGCCTTGTACTTATCAATCGAACCATCTGACTTATACTTCATTGTAAAGACCCATTTGCACCCAACAGATTGCTTCCCCTGTGGTAAAGGCACTAACTCTCATGTATAGTTTTTGTCTAAGGCTTTCATTTCCTCATCCATAATTTGTTTCAACTTGGGATTAAAGAAAGCTTCTTTCACACTAGAGGAGATGGAAGTAGAAGACAAGGAAACTACAAAGGAATGATAAGGAGACACTATGATATGAAACAAACTAAGAAATATGGTGCAATGTACAAAAGCGTTTACCTTTACAATAAGCAATCAGATCATTGACATTAGGGACTGGAGATGTTAGAGATGAAGTTATGGAGAGATGACTTGGCTCCTCAAGAGTGTGACATGGTGCATTAGTAATGACTTGTTTCCCCTTCCTTGTGTAGGTGCGTCCAAAAAGATTAGGCGCTGATGTAGTTGGTTGCATCTACAATAGAGTCGGGGATAATGGGCAACATGATTGAAGAAGATACCTCAGGAAGATGTTCTCGATCGGTGGATGGAAGAAACCACTCCTCTTGAATAAGATTAGGGTCAGAACTAGGAAAATAAGGTTGGTCCTCAAAGAATGTGATATCCATAGTGACAAAGCGATGACGAGTAGGTGGATGATAACACTTATAGCCCTTCTGAGAACTGGAGTAACCAAGGCATATACATCTCATAGCCTTGGGATCAAGTTTAGTACGTGGAAGGCCAAAGATAAGAGAAAAACAAGTACATCCAAACATTGGTGGAACCACTAAGAACAAAGGGCGATCTAGATCAAGAGCTCTCAGAGGAGGTTGAAAGTTCAAAACACTCGAGGGAGTATGATTAATGGTATAACAAGTCGTAAGGACTGCCTTAGACCAGAAATATTTCGGAACAGTCCCAATCAGCAGGGCCCTCCTTAATTCCAACAAATGACAATTTTTTTCTTTCTGCAATACCATTCTGTTGGGGGTGTAGAAACACTTGAGGTTTGTTGTTCCATCCCTTGTGCAACACAAAATTCTTGAAGACCTCCATAGGAGTATTCATCCCCTTTGTCTGATCGAAGGACCTTGATTTACTTGCCATACTAAGTAAGGACCATGGCATGAAGATGTTTGAATATTGAATAGACATCATCTTTAATTTTCATCAGATACACCCATGTACATCTACTATAGTCATCTAGAAAAGTGACAAAATAACGAAAACCTACTAAAGAAATAATAAGGGAAGGCCCCCAAACATCAGAATGTGCAAGAGAAAATGAAAAACTTCTTTTATTCAAACTTGTCGGATAAGACGAGGGACAATGCTTAGACAACTGTCGAACTTCACATCGTAACTCTAACAAAGACATGGACTGAAATAGAAGGAAATAGACGATATAGATACTGAAAAGAGATATGACTCAATCGAATATGCCATCGCATTTTCCAGGATTTATTGATAAATCCTAGTACTGTTATGAGCTTGGGAATAGGTTTGAGTCATTGACTCCCAGATTTGTTGTGTTTTTTTCAAGAAGAGCTATCCTTTGTTAATCTAAGGTTGCATTGCGTGCAACCACCAAGACATGACCAAATAATTTTTCTGCATCCCATTGTTCGTACTTGGGATCTGAAGGACTAGGTCGTTTCTCATTCCCATTAAGATAACTAGCCTTTCTTCTCCAATGAATAGCCGACTTTGTAGACTGAGCCCATTCCAAATAGTTTGTGCCATCGAGTTTGACTATGGTGATTTGAAGATTGGGATTTTCATCTTTGACTTGTGAGGATTTAAACCCATTATTGTTAGACTATCCATAAGTAACTTCTGACATGACGTAAGTAGAAAAATAACTCTCAAAAACAACTACTCCAGCATTGGAGTTGGCTTTGCTCTTCATTCTAGGTGTTTATTGATCTTTAGGGCTATTACAACTGTGACATGGGCTGTAAAAGCTAAAAGATGAGTTCAGACCAGCCGTACAGAGCCCAAAAAGAAGAGATCCAACCTTCGAAGGATTTGGGAGAAGAGATCTGATTTTTTGTGGGGTGCAAACTAGGTGTCGGCAGCCCCAAAAATAGGTGGTGACAACCCTATTGATCGGAGATCCAACTGGGACAACACCTAGTGATTGAACAATAAAGGGCGACAACCCTAGAGATCTGGAAAATGGAGGGCGACAGCCATAGGGCGAGTACAGTTCTCTTCGATTTCCCTATCCCTTGTGCTCTGATACCATGTAAATATTTAATCTAGGGTTTGGAGAAGAAGGGAGAGAAGAAGAGAAAAATTCTAGAGAAAAGATCATTTTCCTTATTCCTTTCATAGCCTTTACTTCCTATTTATATGAGATACATAGAAGTAGGAAAAGTCCAAAAAGGACAAAGATAAAACATTATACATGTTGACACATGCCACCGATAAGCTGTAAAAAACAGAATACCTAAACTACTTTTACTTAATATAAGCTAAAGAGTAGACATAACTAAATGTGAATGATGAGGACATCAATATGCCACCATATAGGGTATATCAGAGGAAGAAGAGAGGAAGTTGAACCAAGTCAAGATGATACAGATCAAGCCTACCTTGATGGAATGGAACTATAAATAAGTAGGCCTGGGGGGCCGACGAGAAAGTGTAGTGTAGTCAGTTAAGCGGCTACTAGCTAACTACAACTTAACTAACTAGTCTACTGATATCAGGTGTAGTTCTATCATGTTCTTGCCTACTTAGATTAGAAGCAAGCCTACTTAAATAGCTTAACCAAGCCTAGTCTACTATTTTCATTGGTGAGCCATTATTCAAGAAGGGAGGCATGGAGTCTATGTATCACAATGGTCATTTGCATTTGAGTAGAAGATGTTTACAGTACTGAAGAAATGGGTTCGGAGCCTCTAGAGCTTGATTGAAAAAGGGACCTCTGACCAGCTTTGAGTAGCTCTTTTTACTAGCTTTGAGTGCGAGGCTTCCCGAAAGTCATAGCGGTAGGAGCGATGGATATGGCAAAATCATTCTATTAGATCGAATAAGTACCTTGTGTCAGAATACATAAATTCTATAAATGAGATGGCTAGCTGCTTTATCCAATCAAAAGTAGGACCTAGTTCTCTGACTTCTCTAGATGGGCTTTGAAGCATGTTGCTCTAGATGGGCTTTGAAACATGCTGTTCTCTAACTTTTGGCTTCCATATAATTCTTGGTCCTGTACACAATTCTCAGTTCTCTCAAGTAAGAGATTGTGTCCTTCATTTTGGGTTTCTTAGTACCATAACATCAGGCCTTGTAGATAGTAGCCGATCTATTGATGGTTGTCTTTTTGGTGCGGTTGACTTGAATCTCTGACATGCCCACAATTGCAGTACCCAAAATGGCCCGCACATGTTTAGACTGGTTTTTACCTTCTCCCCTCTTATTCTCTTGGCATCTCGTGCCACCATGTCTTGATGGCAGTTATCTAAGCCTTGGTATAACTGTGCTACTAATAAACTGTCCAGACAACCAATATTCTTGCGACGACGTTGAAGGCAGTTGTGTTGACACATTTGTAAGGGACTGCCGGTGTAATGAATATTGAGAAGTAATATACAAGGAAAACTACGAAGTGTGTTTTTTCGTGATAGTACCTACTGTATTTTTCTCTCCATCATCTCAAGTACAACTTCTTGTGATCAACCTTGGCATTTCCAGCTAGTCTCATTCCATTCATCCTCAACACCTTCCTCAACTCTACATCATCGAGCTCATTCTTGGGAATATACGCCATTTCTTTACCTACCAGGAGCCTAACTAATCGTGTTGCATCTTCCACGATAATGGTATACTTGTTGGCTGATATGAATATGTGGCTGCTGGGATTCTAGAGCTCTGTTAATGCTATCAGCAGTGGTTCTTTGGGACATACATCGTTCATTGAAATTTCGATAGCTGCCAACAAACTTGGCTCCTCCAATCTCTTCTTCATGTTCTCATGATGATCCACGTTGCCTATGGAGCTGCCTCCCACCAATGTGGATATTGCACTTCAAGATACTTGTTTTTGTCCGCTTCATCCCTCAGGAAAAGGATGGGTCTTTTGGTCACTTGATCGGCCGAAGTTTCTTGAAATAATACTATCGGTTGCAGTCCGAAGTAGCTTGTTTCTTTGTCTCGTTGCATGGCAGACTTGCTTAATAATTTCTTTATCAACAACTCAGTAATACTCTGTTGCATTTGCCTCCCACTCAACTGGTTTTGCAACTCTCAGTACTTGTTTTGATGATTGTCAATTGGTGGCGGATACGTTTGATTCTTGGGTCGCTTTCCCTTGGCTCCCAGTAGCGGTGGTTTTCTTCAAGTTGGATTTGCATGACATTTATAACATGAGAGTTATTACACAGTTGATTGTTCAAGTGATGTGGATATGTATGCAAGGGGACTGTTTTCCCTTGCATAATATCAAACCAAATCCACATCATTGAGTTGAACAAATCATTGAATCTCATTCATCAATTATCCTTAATATCAAGACATCCACATTATTTGCCAACAATCCATCCAGGATTTGCAAATCGCCCATTCATAATCATTTGTTCCATACTAAGGAGAAAGAGAATTATAATGAGGATTCGACCATTCTATCAACACTATGGGCTCTAGTGGTATTTTATAAAATGATTGAAACAAGAAAATGTAGTGAAAAAAAAACACTGATGCACACACACATGTTACAATATTGAGAATCTCAATGAAAACACCATTTTGCTCCCCCCTCCAATGGATCATATGTGAGTGGGTGTGATAATGGAGGAGTATGGATGAAAGTGACGAAGAAAATAGATAGGTAGGTTGCTTGGTTGTGGGGGTGGATATGAACTGGGGAGCAATGATGAGTCCTTGGTTGATCTCGTTCTCATTACAAGGAGAAGGATCAAGGGTCCAATCCTGTAATGTAGTGAGGTGATCGGTTCTGTTTGAATTTTATTGCTTTTTTAGAGCTCTAAACTCAAGATTACAACTAAAAAAACATCTCGACCAGATCTAAATTGAAGCTTTAGATCTGATCAAGTAATTTACTGAAGTTTTGTGATTAGAGATCAAAATCAACTATGAATCACAAGAATTAACGATTAAGAAATCCAGTTTGTTAAAGAACAAATAAGCTAAAATCCACGATAAAACTCAGACTCAAAAAGGAAAGGATTTAGAATTAAAATCTAAGAGAAAAACTCGATGAATCTATAACAAATTTGATCTTAATTCCTCTAACTTAGACAAGTTTCTCAGATCTGAACAAATTTCTACACCTATTCCTTCTTTTGAGTAAAGTACTCTGATCTTACAATGTTTTTACAATAATTTGGAAGAATTCTCTCAAAATCTAGAAAACTCTGTGATTTGGACTATTTCTCTCTGAATTTTCTCTAAGATTCTGGAGAGTAAATCTAAAAATCCCTTGTAGCTCTCTCCAGACCTCCTCAGATGACTTCCCTAGAAACTCCTTCGACAAGGATGAATCACTCTAAAACTTATCTATTAAATGATTCATCTCCCCCTTCATCAGAATCCCTTCCCTTTATTTATAGAATTATAAAGGGAGACAATTTACATAAACAACCATAAACTCGAATTGAACAATCTGATGCATTTCAGCAAACCAAACCAGATTTCGGATCGCTATTTATAGTATAGCGATCGGAAATCATAGTGACCAAAAATTGCTATCTAGCAAAATCACTTCTCTTGACTTTTGGGTTTTCATTTCTTCTGGATCGCTTCCTTTTTTCCAATTTTCTTGCTTTTTGGCTTTTTCAACCTTCAAATCTGTCAAATCTTCATGCTCTTAGGATGATCAAACTTTGATCCATTGATCTGGTGTGTGATTCCCAAGTGAAACATTTGCACTGTGGCTTGAAATGTGGGTGGGCCCATTATGAGGTATAACAGGGATCATGTAATTTTTTTTCCTTTTTGTTGGTTGAGACTTGAGTAATGAGACATTCTCATTATTCTTGCCTATGTACATATTTCTTTCTTTTTTACTTACCCGTTTTTTAATACAATATATTTTACTTACCCAAAGAAAAAAAAAACCTTAGTTCTTACAAGATTTGTGGGAAAGAGGATTGACATGGCATTTGCTTAATATTTTATATACTATTATACATCCGTTTCTTTCTTGGGTTCTTTCCATCTTTTTAATGCGAAACTGTTGATCAATGATGCCTTGTTAATCTATGATTCATGCACTTCATGTAGGTCTCATGCAAAGCAAAATTTTTTAATTATCATAATTGAGGCTATTCGTTTGGTGCAAGGATAAATGGATCATTAAGCGCCATTGCATCTACCTCAAACACGTGGAGCTAGGGATCATCTAGAGGACTTCATTAGCATTATCTCTAGCCATGTGGACTCATCTCATCTATTCATTTTGAGGAGACATCACATTTTTCTTTTTACCTACCCACTCTTCCCCTTTTAGCTCTAGTTCATCATCTGTTTAGGGCTCTCTTTCTCTTCAACACAATTTTGGAGAAAGGGGAGCCGAGAATTTGGGAGAACAACTTGGGCTCCCCTTTCTCCAATCTTGTCTTTTCTCACCAAATCCCCCCACTTCATCAACCCCCTTTTCAATGTGTACCTACTTCAAGCATAAAGAGCCAATGGGAACCTTTCTTGGATATCTCATCACTTACCACCTCTCAAGTCTATTTCAACCTCACCACATTCTTCTCATTTTCCTTATTTTATTTATTTATTTATTTATCTAATCTTCACATGAGAAAGGGGTTTATTTCTACAGCTCACTTGGTTTGGCACATCACAAAACAACTTTGAGGTCATGGGTTCAAGTCCATCTTACATCTTAAAAAACAAAATCTTCACATGAGAAAGTGAAGTTTTTGGGTGTGGATAATCTTGGTAGAACTCTATTGAATCTAGTGCATTTTCTCTTCCTTCTTCCTATCTTTTTTTGTATTTTGTTATTCTAGAGAACACTATGTTCTTTTAGACTTTTGGTTAGGGGTGGAGAGGAGGTTCTATCCTTCTTTCTTTTGTAATTTCATATGTTTATTCACCATTTATTGAGAGCTTCATTTTATGGATTTTTACTACATTTTGTTTATGTTGGAGTTTTACTTTCATTTTGCATATTGTGTATGCTTAATAGTTTGTGAAGCTTGTGTAATTCGTTTTTGATATGTTGTATCACTATCATGTATCATATCTACTTAGGGTTCTCATGTAGCACTCACCACTTCTAGTTGATTTTCAAAGCTTAGAAATACCTTGGAGTAATTTCCTATCTTCTTACAGCATCTCTCTAGTTGTTTCTACCCTTTATTGGTTTACACTCAATTGAAGAAACAAAGGGAAGGATAGTGGACAAGTCTTGTTGCCATAGCCTCCCTAATTGTTGTGATTTTCTCATCTACGAGCAACTACCACTTCAAGTGGGGACATCTGTAGCACACTCGCTTATTTATTGCATTTTCTTTCATGCTACTACACCTTCACGAACTTTCTCTTCCAAGATCTCCTCTTTTAACTTGTAGGAAACCCTAGTTATCTTGTTTACCACCCCAATCCTTGTGAAAATGACCTTGGGATCATTAAAAGTGCACATTAAAGTTGTAACATAAAGAAAAAATCATGTGTTTAATTTGTAGAATGATCTAGTAATTCCTTCGAATTAACAAACCTCACTTTTTAATGTAAATTTAATTTTAATGAATTTGTTTCTACTTAGTGATGAAGTTGTTATAATTGCTTTACTCTTCTTGAATTTGATCTTTATTTCGGAAATTTACTGAATCTACAGATGTGAGGACACAGGCCATGTATCAACTTCTAGATTCTGGGTTCATTGGGCTCATATTTTCTTGTTTTAGTGAGGATGCACTCAAGGTCTGTATTGCCATATATATTATTCTGTGACAATAATCTTATTCTGCTCATTTGGATTTGGACAATTTTTGGATTATTCAGGTTGGAAGAATCCAGGTCATTGCCTTCCAATCCTTAGATGGGAAGCAGAAGCACATGGGAGGATCTGATTCTGTATCCTCTGTTAATGTCAATTCAATAATAGAAGTTGAATCATCTTTAAGTTCCTCAGAAAACGTGTTATCAACGTCTAGCTCTAGAAGAGCAGAAAGCTTTGAACAGGACACAGGTGATTCGAGAACAACTTTGGGAGCTAGTAAGGTATGTTTCAACTTCCTCCTAATGGAATAAACATAGTAATAAATGGAATAGCGGTTCAGTTATAGCTAAAGATCGTTTTCCAATTATCTGACATAAAAGAGAGATTCTATTGCCACACCATCTTTTGCTAATGCCACCCCAATTCATATGTAAACATGGTTTTCAAAACTTGGTTTGATGTCTCTGCTCGTCCATGGACGAGACCGAGTTGTCTTGGACAAGATGATCCCTTTAACTCGTTTTACAATTATTTACTCATGTATGTTTATATGAAAAGAATTGTCATTTCTTTTTATAAAATAAGTTGATTAGAAGACATTTAATCATAAATTATATTTTCTTTAGATAATATGTAGTTCAATTACAAAAAAAATAATTATTTTAATTAAAATATACAAAATCCCGGTTGAATTGATCGAGATCTACTGATTCGGACAAGATTTTCAAAATCTTGGATGAGTCATCTTGTTTATCTTGTGAGATTCGGCACAGCTGAAACGCCTTGTCTATCTGTCTTGTTCATGGACGATACCGAGATGACTCGGACAAGCCATCTTGGTCTCGGATGAGATTTAAAACATACATGTAAATAACCAAAGAATTAGCAAACATCTTGGGGTGGCATTAGCAATAATTGGTGTGGCAATAGAAGCTCTCTTATAAAATAATGTCTTGGAATAGTTCCATTTTATTACTGAAAATTTAGAATTGTTGCGCACATTCCGAATAATTGTTCTCCAGTACAAATGTCAAGAAAATGGAGAACTGTGAATAACAATTTTTTTTTTCTGAATAACTGTGAATAACTCTTAAGAATGTGATTTATGTATGATCAGTCCGTGCTCCACACAGACAAAGCGTGCGGGCTTGATACAAGTTTGGTGTGGAATTTAAATAGATGTCTTATTATACTAATTGCTCATTGGGTTGTACTGTCAGGCCGGGCAACTTTCCTCCAATTCATTCTTAATTGCTTTATGTACTAGTCTTGTTTCAATCACGTTATCTAAAATGTTTCTGACTGTCCAGAGCGGGAGAAGATCTTCGGACTTGGAGGGATTTTTTGCTCATGCGGATGTTAACCATCTAGGGAGAGAGAAAATGGGAGCCCACTTACAAAATGCTTTTGTCGATGTAGATTCCATGGATATGACAGAAAGTATGCAGGAGGCCATGCATCGTTCAAATCTAGAATTTAGGTACTTCGTGAGTACGTACTGGTTCACTTAGTTTATTCTTGCTTTTGTCTCTATTATGTCTACATCAAATTGAGTTCTAAATTGCCATCTACATAGCTTAAGAAGGAGAAAATCACTCTTTAAATTTTTTTGCACTTTACATACCCGCATCTTATTTTGTACTTGTTTTCTCCATGTTACCATTGACAACAAATTGAAGTTGAGACTTCAAAGATGGTTGATCAGAATCAGCTCTCTTCTCGCAAAGGAGAGGGTGCAGCACTTTGAATTTTCAGTAAAGTGGTGTAAAATTTTGTGTCCATCTAGGTATTTGGTACTACTGTTTACTATTTAACTATCTTAACTCAATGTCCATGACGTATGTATCAGTCAATAGTGATATTTGTAGGTTTACATCATAGACGGTTCAAGTCAGTTCTCTATGCCTAGTTTGAGGTTTCTGTGATGATTAGAGGCAGAAGATCCTATATGCATAACATTCAGGAAGTTCCACATTGAAAAGATGTATGCGGTCTGCTCTTGGAGCATGGATGGTCCACATTTATGATCAGTTTTTTGTTATTTTTTTGAGCCAGACTTATTTGTTAGTTTCTTTCCAACCATGGATTTATTTGTTATTATTGGTTATCTTAATGAGTTATGTCAGTTCTAATCTCGGCCATTGGTATGTTTTTCAGCCAAAGACTTATTCGTTAGTTTCTTTCCAACCATGGATTTATTTGTTATTATTGGTTATCTTAATGACTTATGTCAGTTCTAATCTCGGCCATCGGTATGTTTTGATGGTTGAGATTGGCTCTAAGCTTAGAGAACCTTATATATATATATATATAGATGAGAGAGAGAGAGAGAGAGAGAGAGAGAGAGAGAGAGAGAGAGAGAGAGAGAGAGAGAGAGAGAGAGAGAGATGAAGCCTTTATGTGGTGTGATTCCAAGGTGCTTTCTACACTTTCTTTTATTTCTCTGTTAATTCTTCTTCCTTATTTGCTTACATTGCAACCCCAACCCTAGCCCTATAACCTGTTGAAACTAACCTATCCCATCTACATCCCAGCTGAAACCATCCCGGTCCTAAACCTACCACAGCCGAACCAGCCGAGCCCTCAAAACTCCTTACCCAAGCTCACCTGTACCATATGTACATCTCCTAAATCTTACCTTAACCCTAAAACTCATTAATCAACCCCAAGCGAAGTCCTAATCCTAACAGTCCTAGATTCTCTTCTGTAGGTGATCACCATCTTTTTACCCCGTTCTTTTGAAGTAAAGCTGCTGGAAATTATTTTTAACTTCTAATGAAAATCCTATCTTCACTAATCACCACTCGATATAACTATTTGAGCCTAAACCTTCTCTTGAAATCCTTGAAAGAATCAAGAAAAATCATTTTGTTTTCTTGGTTTTGAATCCTAGGCTAGTCAAAGTAAAGTCTTCCATTAGGAATCTCAAATTAATATTTCATCGGGATCCAACATTGTGGGACTATGATTCGGTCTTGAACTGTCTTTTAACTACATATTAGATTTTTTGGGTGATTTATGTAGATTAAGCCTTTATTTTAGAATTAGGCTTGCTCTTGGTAATTGTTATTTGGATCTCAATCTCATCATATTAGGTTAGTTGGCGTAGTCATGCGTCAACTTTGGTATCAGAGTCATTCAGTCGACCCTTAATTAAATTTAGCTAACCGAAGGATCCCTCAGTCAGGCTTTGATTGCTTTCCTAGACCTATTGTTTTTTGAAGTGTGAGAAATTTGATTCTATGGTTACAGAAGGGAAGAGAAGAGGACAAGGGAGAGAAAGAGCGAGTCGACCTTGCTTAGGTCTTCTCAATGACATCCAAAAAAAAATAAAAACGAAGTTGAACAAAAACATAATCTACAATGTCTGATCGACCGGCTACTAAAGACGATCGATCGAATGTCCATCAGATATCATACAGAAAAATAAGAAGTCTAACATGAAGTATGTTGGCTTCAGCTAACTGAAAGTTGCCTCGAGAGAGAGAGGGGTAAATTCTTTGGAGAACGGTAAATTATTTGGAGAATTCTTCAGTTTTAAGAATGGTGTCCATCCATCTCTGTGATTTTTCAATAAACTCGACCTATCCATGGAGGGAAAACGAGATGTCATTGGACTCGGTCGGTTCTCCCATACACTTTTTTGTTGTTATTGCTGGGATCAAAGATATTTCTTCATTGTTGCAATACCAAATGTATGGCAGCCAAGATTTTTGACATTCCGCACCAAATGGATTGACTGTAAATTTATTCACGACAATGTTGCCTTACCCTGAGGTTTACTTTATTCCGCTAATCCAAAGATCTATTATGGAATTATTTCATGGGTTACTCTATCGGACTTCTTTATTTTGGCTCTCTTTTTAGTTTTGATTTTACCCTCCACATCTATGTTTCTTGTTTTACCCTCCATAGTCCGTATCTCCATGTCTTCCGCTTTTGTGCTAGAATGAATGTTTCTCGAAATCAATGCCTTCTAGCTGCCAAAGGTGATCTCTTAATATTTCTCCACCAATTGAATGTATGGTTGACAGTGGTGCGGAGTATGTCAGAAAGGAAGTTCCCCTTCACGTTTTGCCTACCTTGTCACTACTAAAGCTCGACTCGCCTTTAACTTCATTTACAGAGTTGCAACATGTGTTGTTTGAAGAGGAGCGAGCAGCATATAACCAAGCCATCTTACAGAATATGCGGTAAACCAATAATACCCAACACATATTTATTCTCTACTTGTCCTTTATGTTCTTATCTTGTGATTTTTTAACCATCATCACCTTGGTGCACATCTATTTAGTGATGGGAAAGTTCACCCTCTTGCATTCATCCATCACACATCAACATACCAAGCTTCTATGTGCAAGTTAATGGAGTATTGGTTAGAACGAATTACCTCATGACTTCTATTACAGTAATTGGTAGATATTCCCTTGATACTCACTGTTTGCTTCCGCTGTTTTTGCAGTTTAAGTCCGGCTATAAATGCACTCCAAGACCGTTTGAGAGAAAATGAAATCAGGGTATTGAACTGTCATTTCCTTAAAAGATATTTGTGTTGTTCGTTGGGAAGAAAGTAAGGAGACCTTAACAAAAATGTTGTTGTAGTCTTGCCATGCGAGAGGGTTTGGACCTAACATTTGATGAATTCAATATCGAAGATCTCCTAGCCCAAAAATCAAATCTATCGGGGTCGCTTTCTATTGGATGGTTTGAAAAATATGCCTACTTGCTCCAAGAAAAAGTCTTAGTTTGAAAGGGTCAATCTTTGCTCTACGAGATATACGAGGTTGAGGCATCAAATGGCTGGTCCCATCCCTCTGGACTGAGCGACATGATCTGTTTTTTTTTTTTCTCCATATCCTTACTGGATATTCAGATGCTTCCCATTTATCAGTATAAATTTTGTGTATTAGACCTGTATCCTTGCCGTATTTTGGTCTAATACATAGATTGTTCTTTTGTGTTACTTGATGAGATTTTCAATTTCTTAATTACTTATTTCTATCCATGTTTGGAGGGGACTGACCTGCATTTGCGAAAAACAGTTAGCTATGTTGACGGAGGAAGCTAAGGCTCTAGAGATTGAAGTTCTCAAAGGGAGTGAGTCGAGCATGGAGTCTCCCAGAAACTTTCCTAGTCATGGGCTTCGAGGAAGTGCAGCAATGGGTGGTCAGAGGGACTTGTATGCCATGACCGACTCAAGTAGTCCGAGGAGTCCAGCTGGTGTTGGTAGTCGGAGTAGAAAAGCATTTTAGTTGTACAGTTTCACGACTATCACTTTCTGAATCCTTTTGTGCAAGTGTTGTGGTTGGCCATTGAATACTCAATTACTTCTTTCTTTTTGGTATCTTGCAGTCTCGCTTGTTCCAATATTGGGATTGCAATATTGTATCATATCTTTAATAGGTGTTCAAATGCGTGTTTTGGCCATTGTAAATGATGTGTGATTTTGCTTATTGCAGACGAGTTGTTTCTTAAGAAGATTCGGGATGCAGAGAATCTATACTTGCAACCATTTTTATCTTTTGGGTTCTGCAACTATTTTAAAGGTTGAGTTTCAGTTTCATTTGTTAATTTAGTTCATTGTAGCTTTGCGCTTGTAGAGTATCTGTAGTATGACTGTCAATGGGTCAGCCTGATCCCAATAATTCCCAACTGCAAATGAAGAATTTGGGTTCCAACGAGGACCCAAAACCTGATCCAATAATCTTTGAATGACATATTTATCATTATCAAGAATACCTCTTCTTCTAATAAGGACCCGAAACCCAATACATTCTTTGCATTATCTTCTTGCCTTCTCATCATCTTATAGTTATCTGCGCCATTAGAGGGTTTTCGGGAGTAGTTTATCCTCGTTAATTAGCTCCTGTAGATCTTGTCGAAGTCGCCATTGTGGTTAACAAAATCCTTTGGTTGAATCCCGTGGATGGTGTCAAAGATGTGGATGTATTTTCTTGAATTTACCCCAAAATTTCAACGCTAGTTTTAATGGTGAATCTGTTTTCTTCCATCAAGAGTTGGGGTCGATGCTGAAGTTAAATTCAAAGTTGTAGGAAGCAATGTCTATAGATAAATTAAACCACCCTTCAAAACTCCCTTTACTTTATTGCCACCTCCCCTTCATAAATTAAGCCATCCTCATAGTCACGTCACCCCTTTCCTTTCCTCATCGTAGGGGGGATTCTAAGTGATCTTCATGTTAAGGTAATGGAAAGCCCTTGCAAGAATGTTAAGGGAATTATCCATTTAGGAAAGAATGTGATTTGATACTCTCTTCGATTATTGAGACACTCTCTCAATCAAATCCAGAATGTAGGATAGTCGAGCATGTCCCAAGTAAGTATCTATTCTACTCTACTATTCAAATGCTTGCTGAGTTTCATTATAACTAACTATAGGTACCAAGGGGTTGAGTTGCACTAGAGTACGTACGGTCTTGCCTAACCTTCCAACCTCTCTTATTATTAGATTATATCGTGTAGGATCAAGATTTAATCCAAATTCTATCTATTATATTATACAGAAGAGAGTTTTTGTCCCAGTCTTAAATACAATCCATCCATGGGTGTTGGTTGAGAGAACTTACTCACTATCCAAAACTACCCACTTTTTCCATCGCTTAAATCCTAGAAGTAGAAACATCTTTCTCAACTCTCACTTTTTCTTGTAAACAAAATTGTGGATTGACATAGATGATTTTGCAAAGGCTTTGAAATTCATTACACTAAGGATTCTTTGGTTCTAATTATCCTATATTTTTTTTTCTTCATTTTTTAGCATTCTATTAGAATTTTTTATTTATTATGATACTTATATTGTTCTTCATGTATGAAAGAGACAAAAATTGAACTATTGAACGCATGCCAATCTATCAATTTTAGCTTATTTATCAAAACATGCATGCACAGGAAATTGAAAAAAAAAAAAAAAAACACTATTCATTGTTTTCTAAATTAAAATATTTTTGTTAAAAATCTGGATAGAAAATTCTTTTTTATAGAAAAAATATGGAAAAAGTACTTAAATATTGTAGTAAAACTAAAACAGGGAAAGTTATAGAATAGGAAAACAATTTTACTATTAATTTTGAAAAAGATCCTAGGGTTGAGAGCATTCCCCCACTAACAACGACGACAACAACAACAACAAACTGCTTGAAAACACCCTAGGAGAAATTCATTTTTGAACATGTTAGATCAAATCCAAAAATATATAATAATAAAAAAAAAATAAAAATTATTGATGGTCGTTGGACCCACATGTGGATGTATTACCACCACATTAGATTTGATATTTTATTGATTTAGTTAAATTATCAATATGTAAAGAATATTCAACGCATAAGGAATAAATGCATGAAATGAACCGTGGCGTAGGCACAGGCATCCACTAGTAAAATTACAGAATAGGGTATCTCACCATTTTCATAAATATTAAAAACACATGGCGGGTTTTGTTATTTCGGCAAAATAAATAGCTGTTTTAGTAATTTCCTCTACCATTGTCGTCGGACAGAGCAATTCTGACCTTGACTTCTTCTCTATTTTATTATTAGTCTGAGTTTCCTGCTTCGTTTTATTCCCCTATACTTTGATGTGGGATAATTTTAGTTTGTATGATATGAATTAGTGTGCTATAGTAAAAGTTGGTGTGGCAATAGGGTCTCTTTTAAATTATTTATTTTATTCAGGCGTTCGGACCTATCCAGTCCAGATGGTCAAAATTCAGATTTTGCTAAAAAATATTCCTTGCTTTATCACAAACCGTAACAGACATGAGCATACGGGCCCAGGACCGATTAAAAATATAAATCGAGAAATTAAAAATATAATAAAAGACATTAATGACACAAAACAAAATAAATGTCTAGAAACTGTCCATGACGATATGCCCGAAACAAATATAAATCTTTTTAATTGAATTATACTCTTTTGTGTGCAGTTATTGTGGTTGTGGGGGGTGTCAGGTTGGCCATGTTTGTCTAGTGTAACCCCCCCCCTGCACATAATTGAAGGAGAGTAAGCCTGCCTTTTGGATGGATACGAGTTTAGAGTTTCTAGCTATCTTCTCAGATTCTGTCCATTTTTTATTTATTTATTTGTTTCTCTCTTCTAAATATCAGTTAATAGAAATAACATTTTTTTTTCAAAATTTCACAATGTGTGTTATTTGGCGCTTAAATTTCACCTTTAGGAAATGACCAATTATTACCTTAGTTTTTTCAATAAAAAATATTTCAAGTATGGATAAAATCTAGTAAAGCATTGAGGGAACAGAATGATTGTTTAACCATTGTGCCTCCTGTATACATAAGTAGAGTTTGCTAGTTAGTGCGTACACCATAGACATCCTCTTTCTAGATTAAGGGATAAGAGAGAAAAAATAATAAAGTTGTATGATTATTATTGGAGCAGGGGAGAAAAGGAAAGACACTTAATTGAATTTTCTAATATAGAACTAGGATTTTTTTTTTCATGAAATCATATATAATAATTAATTCATTATAAGTTACACTTTATTGATTAAATTATATGTATTTTTACAAATTTCAATGATCTAATTATATGTCAATTTCTTATAGACAAACTAGATAAAAAAATGAAGAATAAAAAATAGAGACCAAAGTTAAAGTCGAAGCATGGTCCAAGAGATCTAATGGTGATTGACAGAATCAAGTTTTCATTCACTCTAAATTTGTCATATCATACTATTTTATCCATAACTTTTGATTCATCAAATTAAGGGGAGGTCAATTGGGTTAGAAAACTGATTCAGAGTAGAACAATTTTGTGTCTAATGAATAAATACGAATTTAATTTTTATTTATTTTTTGGTAAAAAATGTGTGACAAGTCTGAGACTCAAAATCTGTTATGTTTTACTATTATAGATATAAATTTTGATTGAGTTACTAAAACATGGTAAGATCAATGAGATTTGAATCCTAATTAAGAGGAGAAAATATTTTTATTTCATGAAGAAGAGTAAATTCAAACATTTTGGAGAGCAAAGATGTGCTGTCAAGACAACCCCAGTTTTCTCTATAAAAGAACCTTAATTTCCTAGTTTTGAGGGGCTCTCTCTTCGATCCCTCTTTCCTCTCCTAACATTTTTATCTTTTCTTTTCATATTTTAGTTTTAGATTTTTTGTTTTTATGTTTATTATAATTTTGAAAGATAAAGAAGATTTTCGATAAAGATTTTAAGGAGTTCATCAATAATAAATATAAGTGTTTTGTTAATTTTTGTTATTGTGTTTCCATGATCATACTTGACTAATCTCCTATTTTATGAAGATTGATGAAGTCATATTAAACTAGTTAGGTTTAATTATAGTATTATTGTTCTTGCATGTATTTTTAAAAATTTTTAATAAATTTTTCTTCAACAACTTTTAATCTTAAGTATTCTTCAATTATTTCTCCTTATCTGTCATGCTCGGCATGATTCGTTACTATTAGAATAAAATTCATTATATCGGATGCTCGTCGTGATGGAAGATCATTAGGCAATAAAATATTTTAAGAGAATACAATTTTGGCCAATTAATTATATCTATTTTACAAAGGTCTTGAATGAAAAATATTCCTAGTCAAAATCCTTAGTTGGATTCGTGATTTGATTTAGCTGACAAAAACTTGAATATTAGGATAAGATTTAATTAGGTTATTTTGGCGGATTCATTTTTCATTGATTTTCTTAAATTGCAAGTTTTTCTGAGTTTTAATTATTTTCGATAAAATTTAGTTTTCCTTTAAAATCATAACATTTTTCCTTTGATTTTCTAAAATCTAGAATATTAGTTCTCCAATCCTCAGTGGAACGCCATATTTGTTAATCTAGAATAGATTTTTAATTTTATATTTGTTTTTGTTCTTTTCAGAGAGATCTTTACATGATGACCTAATTTGTACTGTTGCTAGGGATTGACTTAATTAATTTTTTGGATCAAGGAAAATCAGTGAAGTTTTCTAATTTTCTTTCTCTCTTTTACTTTAGTCTTTATTTCGTAGTTTTAAAATTTTATTTTTTCTTGTAGGAAACGGATTTTAAAGACAGGGCAAATAAGAAGATCAAATTATCTTCAAGACCAATTTAGAAGTAGATTAAGATTAATTTAGGTTTAAATTTTTAAACAATACATTTTACTCATTATTTATTTTTAATTATTCAGGAAGACTCGGATTATAATAGAATTAAGGACAAAACGAGAATGGGATGCAATTGTCTCAACCCTTTGGATTCGTACACTATAATTGATATCGATTTTTTGAGTCAACTCAACAAGACATCTCCCGTCCAGAATGGAAAATAAGTATCTTTTGACATCCACGATTTTCTTCTCAGTGGGTTACTGTATTGTCCTTTTCTGGGTATCAACTGTACACATCGAGCACACCATTATGTTTAGATTACTGGGCACCCTTATAAGAAAAACACACGATAAAACAACGGTGCTCCAAGAAAAAGGGAGAAAATCATATAGGAGCTATTTGTTCCCACTCCCACTTATCCTGCATCTTGTATAGTTTTATCTCATATCAAGGTGGACAACTTTGAATCAGTAATACTACCATTAACATGTTACCCAAATTCCATGGGTTTGAGGGTGAACAGCATTTACACATCTCAACAAGTTCTTAATAACCCGTGGAACCTTTAAGAAAAAAACTTGGATAACAAGAATATTAAGTTCATTCTGATGCCATTCACCTTAGAAGATGACACATCTACGTGATTCATCATTAACTCAAAAATCAATCTACTCCTAAGATAAACTTTCCAATAGGTTCATGGTAAAATACTTCCTTGTAGGAAAAAAAGAAAGAATTAGGGATGCCATCACTATGTTCTGGATAAGCTTGATGAGGACTTAGTCCAAGCCTGGGAAAAGTTCAAGGACTTACAATTAAGTGCCCACATCATGGTTTGGATAAAATACAAACTGGAAAAAAAGAAAGAATTAGGGATGCCATCACTATGTTCTGGATAAGCTTGATGAGGACTTAGTCCAAGCCTGGGAAAAGTTCAAGGACTTACAAATTAAGTGCCCACATCATGGTTTGGATAAAATACAACTGGTATATTTTTTTTTATAAAGGATTACCACAATGTTAGAAAATCCTAATTGAATACATGCATAAGGGAAAGTTTGTACAACAAACTGTTACATAAGCTTACGATTTCTTGGTATATTTAGTCGAGAGTGCCCAGTACTAGAGTAATACGGGTGTAGAATACGATATAACTTTTTTTGGTGTGAAGACTCGTCCAAAATACCACAAATCTCAAGGAAATTGAAAGCACATAAGAAAAAATCTACGTGAAAGGGCGGATCCCAATATTTTTGGGAGTCACTACCTAATTTAGGTCTAGGAACCATAAAATGACTCTGAATGAAATTTTGATCGGTCTACGAAAAAGATAATGGGCAAAAGATTAGATTATGGATTTCGAAAGGGGTTAGGCACTGAACCCGTTTGATCGAGAGATCAGTGTCTATTACGATCAACGGGTGAGGACTAAGGTCAAACTAGGACTAAAGTCAAACCTAAAGTCAAATGGAAGACTATGGTCAAACCTAAAGTTAACTAAGGGGACTATAGTCAAAGTCAACATTTAGGTCAAAGTCATAGTCAAAGTCAACTAGTAAAATTTTGGAAATCAAATTAATGAATGGAAAAAAAGGAAAATTTTTGTTGTCGTTGAGCTTGAAGTAACTTCTCAGGTTGCATAAGAACCTTAGATATATTTTTGGATCATACCAAACGTAGTTTGAATAAATGCATGAAATTAAAAAAAAATGCTAAAATCAACAAGTTGACTCGATTTAATTTTAAAATATGATACAAATGAATTAAATTATAAGAAAATATTTTTTTAAAGTTTCAAAATATGAATTTTCAAAAAATGGGTTGACTCATCAAGTTTGTTTTTAAAAAAATCATTTTATGTATTGAGTTGACTTTAGAAAAAAAGATAAAAAAAATCGAGTAACTTTGAATGAAGAATGATAAGTCGATTATCGAGTTCCCTTAAGAAAAAGTGGAACAAAATGTCGCGATGGCTTGGGCACAAATATCGAGTGGATGCTGTAAAATGCTAGAATATGAGTTTTTGAGCAGTTATGAATGTGATCCCGTGATGGAGGTGCGAGCACGAGTTGGCTAAGAGGTGAACGATTAGTTGAAAATAAGATAGAGGTAAGTAAGTTTTGGGGTTGTTAAAACGAATGGAAAAATGTGTTACGGGTTGAGAACCAAGAGATTGGGATGAAGCTTGGGGTTGAAAATGAGTTAAAGTGAGCTACAAAACTGTGAGGTTCTAGGGGTTTGGGCTAGTGCATGAATGGGAAGAAAATGAGGTTGAGAGTGGTGAATGAGAACAATGTAAGGGCTGTTATAAGGGGTTTAAAGACGAAGATATCGATAATGGTGAATTATTTTGCTAAAACGAGATGAATGAAAATATTGTGGCTGTGAAGACAAATATGAAAAGAGAGCTAATGGATTCAGTTCTATGGGATGACGTGATATCTATGAGTGTGAACAAAAATCAGAGAGAATAATCGTTAATTGTGGGAATAAGATGAAGATGAAGGCATTAATTGGAGGATTACTTTGGGAAGAAGGTGAATTCTATGAGGGTTAAAAAATAAGGTTAAGGGTAGAGAGAGTGGGTTACTAATGGGTGTAAGACCGTGAGTGAGGGCATTGGTAAAAAAGATGAAAATAAATATATGAGAGATGATGAGTGAGAACGTGATAGCTGCTATAAAGGTGTTGGATTAAAACGAAGATGATAGAGTTGTTAATGGAGATGCTCATGTGGACGTGGCTAATGAGATATTTATTAGTCATTAATAGTTGTTGAAGGAATGGCTGAAGTAAGTGATGGTGATGAAGGAAGATGATGATGCTGCTGCATAGGTAAGTTTTTCTTCTTTTTTTTATGAAGGAAGATGATGCCTGCTTCGGCAACTGCAGGCTTTGAAACTAAAAAAAAAGGGAAGGAAAGGGTAAGTAACAATGGTTACCTAGTAGGTAAACACTTAATTCCCACTAATAACCTCTCTTAATATGAACGAATAAGCATATTGAATCGTTTTAGTACATGTAGAGTTTTACAAAATAAACTACGCGTAATTGGTACATATAGCTAGGGATGTGCAACTAAACATTTGAAAGATTCACAACAAATCAAACAACAATAGTTACTATAACAATTTCTTCTTATACAAATTGAATTGACAAAATAGAAATATTAAACATGCATATCATTTTATAATTCAAAATAAGGCAACAAATACATAATACACACTGGTGGAATAGTGGAATTAAAGAGTTGGGATTCTATGACTTGATCATTCTCAATCAGGACATGATATTTTAAATACTTTACTGATTTTTAGTTCCTAATTTTGTGGCTGATTGTTGTATTACTACGGTTGGTTGAACATTTATCTGGTTAAGGCTAGCCGATTGACGTGATCATAAGCAATGAGTCTCTTTTCAATTTTTCAGAACGTTCGACTACTCTAGATTGTTAGTGATTACTGACTAATCATCTTCGTCTATGCCTGTCAAGAGTCCATGTGATTCTCATTATACATCTCCGTTTGTACGACCACCTTTACATTACAAGTTCACTAGTAAAGATAGAAATGAATAAACTTGAATTTCAGTTGTAACTCCACTCTCATACGCGTCCCATACCACGTATGAGCTTGATTGTCCTTACCATACATCCCAAGATAGTAGATCACTTTGGATGACATGACACACTATCCCTTTAGGCATTCACAAACTCTTTAATAGTTCACAAAATAACTACATATATTTGTCATTTTTCTTTGAAAATAATTTAGAAATTAATATTACTGAGTTGAGAATGGATATCTAGTTTCTATCATGTAATTGTGACGCATCGACCTAAAATAAATAACAATGCAAAAATTAAACCAATGCCTTGCGCTAACAAAAAGTAAATAAATATGCACTTTAAAGTAAATTATCCCTGGATATCCGTTCATCAACCCACATATAGCATCACAATATAAAATGCAGACATCACCCCTCGGGTGTGATTCTGACATTTTATCGTTCAATTATTTTTTTTCCAGTATTTTCACTTTTCATTTTTTCGAATATAAAATTTATTTTCCAGTATTCATCAACTCAGTATGAGGTCATTGAATATTAAATCATTTTTTAAACTTTGAAATTCATTTTGACAATTCAACTGAAAAACTATCACAATTTAGGTCAAAATGAAGTCTTGACAAATGTATGGAACCAAACTTACCAAAACTATGAAAAATTGGTGAAAATTTGGCTATGTGTCGAAAAAGTGAATTTTTAAAGTTCTTTAAATTGAAAATGGAATTTTAGAATTGTAAACCTGGAATAAATGCATTGACATCATGTAATTTTTATAGTTTAATTCAAAGTAATGTAAAATATATTCGAATTTGAAAATCTGATGAAAACGTTGAAATTTATGTTTTGTTATTGGAATAAAAAATTAGAGTTTGATCTTTTGAGATTCAAAATTTTAACCTATTCCCATTGTTTCCAAATTGGGGGGGGGGGGTAATCCCTTAATTTCATTAAAATATGACATTTACTTAAATGTTTTTAATGAAAATAAGACTGGAAAAATAGTTGCATAACATAATGAGCAAATAGTGCTGGCAGTGGCAGAAGACCAATTCTAATGGTAGGTAGCATTACCAGATTGGTCTGCGGTAGGTGGCAGTGGTACCGCTAGTGGTACCGACATAATTGGGCATCTTACACGAAAATTAGATTTTCATCCAATTTTTTGGGTTTCTTTGTTGATTCTTCGATATGTTATTCCACTTATGTATAATTTGTTAAAAATGCAATTAAAACACATCAACACATAGGTCTCACATGAATTTGAAATAAACGCAAAAAATTTTATGATTTAAAGCACATCACAAGTTTGTTAAAAGTCCTAAATGCAATTTTCACAATCTACGATTACCAATAAGAAAATTAGAGTCTCCTACCAAAGATCGTGGTTGTCGACAATGGAGTGTTATCACGGAAGTTGAGATGAATACATGAAACTCGAAGTTGGATGGACTTGGGTACGGAACAAACAATGGTTTGCGAAAATCTTGAAGATGGCTTCCTATTTTCCTCCTTCAATGGAAGATGACCCTAACTATAATTCGATGAAATCCTCAAGTAAAATGTGTTGGAACCCACTCAATTATGTGGCTGATTTTTGATAGAGAATGGAGAAGAAGAATGAGAAACTAAGATCAAGGATAGTGAAAATGTAGAGCTTGTCGACGCCGACAACTTCTTCTTCTTTGTCGATGATCAATGATGGCTTGTTCACGATGGATCTTTATGAGAAGGTAGTTGAAACCCTTGGGTTAGAGTTGGCTGGGGTTTTGGTTTCGTTGGAGAGAAGAGAATGAAATAAAAGAACTTTAAGTTATTTTATTTATAAGGGTTTGAGGACAAAATGGGTATTTTCTAATTTATTTCTATTGTTGACGGTATCTCGACTTTTTGGGCTCAAAAATTGACAAATGAATATTCCATTCTTGATAACTTTTCGTTGTGGACCTAATGGTGTGATCGGATTCCATAAATTCTTTCTTTAACAAAAATTAACCTTTTTAGGTATCGTCTGACATAAAAATCGAGGATTTTGTAACTTTTTCGTCCAAATTCGAATTCGAACATGCTTATAGGCTTGAGTATGTGCAGGATTGGACCTATTGGAAGAAAAGTGAGACGCAACATTAGTCAGACTAGAGCATTACCACAAGAAACTGTAGAGTTACTTCAATAAAAAAGTTCGTCCTCGACAGTTTCAAGAAGGTGATTTAGTGTTGCGGTGAGTATTTCAGAACATAGAAGACCTGAATAGTGGCAAGCTAGGAGCAAATTGGGAAGAGCTCTATAGAATGGCATGAGTTGACCAGAAGGGAGTTTATTACCTAATCACAATGACCGGTCAGAAGCTGCCTAGAACGTGTAATGCATGTAATTTGAAAAGATATTATCAATAAATATTTTGTCGTCTTTGTCTTTTAGACGTGTTTGCAGGGCTAAGCTGAAGAGGGGGGATCCAGTTGGGATTCGATCCTATGTGGGTCTTTTCTGTCTTCATTAACAGAGTAAGAAGCTGGTCAGGGCCCAACTCTGATACGAGTAACAATAGCCATGTGGATCCAGCCGAGATTTGGACCTACGTAGATCTTCTCTACCCTCGATGGCAGAGCAAGAAACTGATTAGGGTCCTACTCTTTCATGAGTTTCAAGGATGTTTCAGTGGAATCTAGCTGGGATTCTAGCCTACGTGGGTCTTCTTTGCCTTCATTGGCAGAGCAAGAAGCTGGTTAGGGTCAGCTCTGATATGTGTAACAATAGCCATGTGGATCCAGTCGGGATCTGGACCTAAGTAGGTCTTCTTTGCCCTCGTTAGCAGGTTAAGAAACTGATCGGGGTTCTACTTTACCACGAGTTCACTAGTCAAAAAGTTAGTCGAATGATTGTAGTTGAGAATGTAAGCAGAGTCAGAGCCTTCTGCAAAGACGGTGACTCAAACAGTCGTTTATAGGGTTAGCTCAGTGCAAACTGTTTTACAGTTGAAAATGTAAGCAGAGTCAAAGCCTTCTTCAAGGACAGTGACTCAAATAATTGTTTGCTGGGTTAGCTCAGTGCATATTGTTTTATTTCTAAAAATGTAAGTAGAATTAGAGCCATTTCCAAAGAAAGTGGCTCAAAGAATCGTTTGCAACATTAGCCCAGTAAAGGTTCCATCAAAAGTAAAATTTACTTTAAGTAGAACCTAGAGGGAAGTAAAGTAGAGTAAAATATTTTTGAGCAGTTGAGCAGTTTACAGCAGAATGTGTATGAGCAGTTTATAGTAGAGTGTGCTTGAGCATAGTATTGAGCAAAGTATGCTTGAGCAGTTTGCAACGTGCTTAGACTAAGTGTTGAGCAAAGTATGACCAACTGTTGACTATTTCCCTTAGACTGCACTACCCTGGTCCTCGTAGTGGGAAAGCTATTCTCTGTGGGGATCACAATTTTCATTCCGTAAGCCATGAAAAATGGGAATATTCCCATGCATGTTCTAACAGTTGTCCTGTAAGCCCACAAAATTCCATGCAAGATTGACGTCCATCTGCCCTTGGCTTCCTCCAATCTCTTTTCAAAATGTCTAGCAGCACCTTGTTCGTAGCTTCGACTTGCCCATTACCCTGAGGGTACTAGGGTGTATAGAACACCTATTTTTTCCCATATCCATTGCAAAATTCTCTTATCTACTCCCCTATAAATTGTCTTCCGTTATTGAAAATTGTGGTACGCGACAAATCGAATCTGCAAATAATGTTTTCCCAAAGGAACTTTTGAACTTCTTACTATCGAATTCTGGCCAAAGGGAACTCTTCCGCATCTTTAGTGAAATAATCCGTCGTTACTAACAAAAGGTAAGATTGCTTGGTGCCCTGGGCAACGGGCCTACTAAGTCAATTCCCCACTAGGCGAATGGTCACAGACTGATAAGGAAGAATGAAATTGTATGGTTATTTGTCGGATTATCTTCCCATGCCTCTGGCAACTATCACAATGCCTGATATATAACTCTACATCTTTCTGCAAGTAGGGCCAAAAGTAACCTTGAGAGAGTACTTTATGTGCTAAAGTTCTCCCCCCTGAATGGTTCCCACAGTCACTTTCGTGGATCTCTTTTAAAATTTCTCTTGTTTCCTTCAAAGCCAGGCATTGCAGGAGTGGCCCCCCTATGGACTTTCTGTATAAAGTCCCATTTAGAATTGTGTATCTGTCTGCCTTGCTCTTGACTTGCTTGGCCTCCTTCGGGTTGCTAGGTAGCTCCTCCTGCTATAAGTAGACTAGGATCAAACTTATCCATCCTTGTTCTCCTTCAACCGCTACCAAACTGGGCAGCCCAAGCTCATCTATTGACGGGCATTCCTGGTAGCTCAACGGTAGTTTTCTCTTTTTCTGCCCAGCCAACATTGAAGCGATATAGGCCAAAGCGTCTGCATGCCTGGTATGTGGTCAACCTTAACGTTTCCCATTCGATGCATAGTAGTTCTGATTTTCTCAAGGTAGAGCTGCATCCGAGGATCCCGAGCCTCAAACGTCCCATTGATGTGGTTGACCACTAACTGCGAGTCGCTATAGACCGTGGCCTGAATTACCCCCAAACCTACAAAGGATTCGAGGCCAAGCATCATCGCCTCATACTCTGCCTCATTATTTGAAACCTTGAATCCTAGAGTCAATGCCTTTTCTATCCTTACTCTATCCAGGGTGATCAGTATTACGTTGATGCCTGACCCCTCAAAATTGGATAATCCATCTACGTAAGCCTTCCACCCCAATTTGCTTTGCAATTCTTGCTCGTCTTCCGCCTGCTTTAACTCTTCTACCAACAGGTTTGCTTTTTCTTCCTTTGGGAAGTTTGTCAAGAAGTCAACTATTGCTTGGCCTTTCACTGAAACTTTGGGCTTGAATTCGAGGCCAAACTCTGCTAATTGTACTGCCCACTTGGCCATTCTACTTGATCCTTCCACTTTCCCCAACACAGACTTCAGAGGAAATTCTATAATGCTATATACATCAGGATTAACCCGAATTTTTTGAGCCTCGTAGAATGCATTTCTACATCTGTAAAGGTCTTACTCAGAAAGTAAATGGATTGTTCCCCTACTGTCCCAGTTCTGACTAGAACTGAGCTAAATGCATGCTTAGAAGTGGCCAAATACACCCCAAGTTCTTCTCCTGCCTCTAGCTTGGAGAGTATGGGTGGCTTATCGAGATATCTTTTCAATTTTGAGAATGCTCGCTCATATTCTTTTGTCCATTCAAACCTGAAATTCTTCCACAATAACTAGTACAAGGGCCTGCACTTATCAGAAGATCTGGCTATAAAACGATTTAAAGTGGCTATTTTCCCTGTGAGCTTTTGGAATTGCTTTTGAGTCTTAGGGGGGTATCTCTAACAGTGATCTGATCTGGGTTGGCCTCGATTCCTCTTTTAGTTACTAGATAACCAAAATATTTCCCTGATGTTAACGCAAACGTACAGTTCTTTAGGTTGAGTTTCATTCCCACTTTCTTTATCTTGGAGAAGACCTCTTCTAAGTCTTTGACGTGGTCTTCTTTCTTCCTGCTTTTAACTAGTAGGTCTTCTATGTATACCTCTACTGTTCTACCTAGGAAATCTCTGAACAGCTCTGTCACTAGCCTCTGGTAAATGGCCCCCGCATTCTTCAATCCAAAGGGCATTATCTTATAACAATAGAGCCCTTGCTCTGTAATGAATGTTGTTTTCTCCTGATCTTCCGGGCTGAGTTATATGTGGTTGTAGCCGGAGTAACCGTTCATAAAGGACAATCTCTCGTGGTTAGAAGTCGTATTTACAAGCTGGTTTATCTTTGGTATCGAAAAGTTATCCTTGGGATAGGCCTTTTTTAAATTCGTAAAGTCTATGTAGATTCTGACTTTCCTATTCTTCTTAGGCATTGCCATAATATTTGCTATCCACTCCAAGATTACTGTTCTACCTAGGAAATCTCTGAACAGCTCTGTCACTAGCCTCTGGTAAATGGCCCCGCATTCTTCAATCCAAAGGGCATTATCTTATAACAATAGAGCCCTTGCTCTGTAATGAATGTTGTTTTCTCCTGATCTTCCGGGCTGAGTTATATGTGGTTGTAGCCGGAGTAACCGTTCATAAAGGACAATCTCTCGTGGTTAGAAGTCGCATTTACAAGCTGGTTTATCTTTGGTATCGAAAAGTTATCCTTGGGATAGGCCTTGTTTAAATTCATAAAGTCTATGTAGATTCTGACTTTCCTATTCTTCTTAGGCATTGCCATAATATTTGCTATCCACTCCAAGACTGCACCTCTTTTATAAATTCAGCTATGATCAGTTTGTTCACCTTATCATTCATCGCCTCTCTAAATCGCGGTGCTAGTCTCCTTGATTTTTACTTAATTGGTCTGAAGGTTGGCTCGACATTCAGATGATGAGATATCACCTCTAGGCTAATCCCTGGCATCTCCTCAATGGACTAAGCAAAGATGTCTCAATTTCTTCTTAAACACTCTACTATCTCCTTCAACTCTCCTGACTCCAGCTCAGCCCCTACGCCTATCTACTTTTCCTCTCTTATGTCTACCATCTGAATACGTTCCAGACATGGGGGTCCACCAAGCTTGGTCTCCCCCCATTGTAATTGTTATTGCTGCACTCTGTCCTCAGACGATTTTTTTTTGCTCAACGCAATACTTGTGCCACTACTTGGTCACCTCGTACATCCCACATCCCCTATGGTGTGGGGAATCCGAGAACCTTGTAATATGTGAACGAAACTACTTTCATCTCGTGCATCCACCACCTCCCCAAAATGACATTGTACGGAGAACTTTCTTCAATGACCACGAACCTGGTCATCAAGGTTACCGGTCATGCTTTGACTAGTAACACTATCTCCTTCCAAGGCTGACTGGATCTCCCATCGAAGTCGATCAGCAATGCTCCTGTCGGGGCAAACATATTCCTGTTAAGGCTCATTTTTAAGAAGGTCAAAGCGTACAAGATGTCCACTGAGCTGCCGCTATCTATCAGCACTTTCTTAAGTGTGAAGGTGCCCACCTGAAAGGTTACTACTAATGCATTATAATGGGGTCTTGCCACTACTTCCAAATCTTTCTCGATGAACGCCACTGTTTGTTCTCCAAAGGGTTCCAATTTGGTAGGTCCACTTTTTGTTGTAAAAATGTGAGTCAGATGCTCAGCTTTCCTCCTTTTTACTTTTTCACTAGTTATGGCTTATCTAGGCTTGCTACTCTCCTCTTTAAGGACAACATGTATCACAGCTGCCCTTACATCCTGCTCTTTTACTGACGATTAGTCTGTCCTACGATTCTTGTCCTAAAGTAGGTCCTCCCTCTGTCTCCTAGGAAAGTCTCTTAGCTTGTCCTACTTTACCATCTTCTGTAGGATTCTCCTCAGAGCTTGGCATCTATTGGTGGTATGGGCCCGTACCTTATGATATTCACAGTATCTCTCGTCCTGATTGATCTGATTTTAAAGAAGCGGTGCGGGCCACTCGAAATATGATTCATGAGTAATAAGGGGTAATATTTTACTAGAAGGCATAGCGAAATATTTTCCAGTCCTTCTCCTCTCCTCATCTTGCTCGAGTGGCCTCTTCTTGTTTTGTCGCTGGGGCTGGTGCTGTTTGCTAGGCTTTTCCATTGTGCGTTTGACCTTGCTCTTTCCTAATGAGCTTTGAGAATCGTCTTCTAAGCGGATGTATTTCTCCGCTCTTTTGAATAACTCGCTCAAAGTCTCAAGCTTCTTCTTTATGAGGGATCTATACAATCCTGAGCTAGAAGGTAAGGAATTTCTGAATGCCACTACTGCCATTCGCTCATCGCAACTCTCTAGCGACATTGCTTCTTTCCTGAACTTCCTAGTGAACTTCTTGATGCCCCTCCTGATCCCAACCTCATGCTAAGTAGGGCATCAACATCTCCTTCACTCTTCTTGTTGCCAATGTATCGCGCAACGAAGGCAGTGCAGAACTCGTCAAATGAGCTAATGGATCCACCTAGCAACTTATGGAACCAAGTTAAAGCGTTTTCCTACAAACTTGAAGGGAACAACCTACATATTAACCCCTCTTTCTCTTCCTACAATGTGAGCATCTACTTGAAGTGAAATAAATGCTCCATCGGGTCTCTCATTCCGGAATAAGGAATTGCGGTGGCACAAATTTCTTAGGAATTTCTTTGGCTAAAATTTCTACTGAGAAATGAGACTTCTGAATTCTCCGAACGGCTTGCGTTGCTGTTGTGCACACGTCAACACTCTTCATCATTTCCTTCTCCTTTCTAATCATCTTTCTAACCTATTCTTGAGTTAAACCTACTATGGGTTCTGTTCCATCTTTCCCTATAGGGATTAATAACGACGTGCTTCCTTCTATACTAGAGGCATAGCCATCCTTATTTGTCACCTGGGGATCCTCCGACATGCTATCTCGTTCCGCTTGCTACCAGTCGTCAAGACGCTGACTCAAGTTTTGGTTATGTTCCACCAAATAGTCCATCTTCTTCTGCATATTCTCTTGCTATTTTCTCATAGCCTCCAACATCGTTAGAAGCTGCACGTCTACGGTAGGAGCTGCTGGTGGGGACGTATTGAATTCATTTGTTCTTGTGGATCTCACCATTGTTTCAACTGAAATCAATTTGCTACTGGTGTTCCCACTGACGACGCCAGTTGTGTGCGGTTGGAATCTGGTGGACGGCTTTGATGGTCCCAACCCACATTGATTTGAAGTTGTTCATAGCGCTTCCCTCCTCGAGGTGGCCTGGTACCTGCCACAGACACTGCGACGCTCAAGTTAGAGAAGCAGAGGTACAGTAATCAGTATTGGTTAGCCCTTAACATCTCTAGTCCCCTTTTAATAGTGCTTACTGTGCTATTTAACCCCCTACCTTACCCTAGGATTTTCCCCTCTGTAAGCTGCAATCATGGGATTTCTACTGGTTCTACAGGGTTGTTTACCTAATCGGGATATTCTGGATCGATTGAACTTATTTACGAGGTTGTTTACCTAATCGGGATTTAAGTCTAGGTAACAATATTGTAATTTTCTCGAGGTCTGTCCTACCTTGCCTGGCAGGACTGGTTTTGCTTATCACTATGCTACCCTACTAGCCAAACTAGGGAGATCCCTACTCTGACCTGCCCTGCTTGCTTGACAGTGCCTTATAGGCTAATTTGGCATTCATAAGCTGATCTGTGTCAGGTACCATTTAGCCGGCTTGGACACGTGTAGGGTTAACATCGTTGCGCAATTATTTTCCTTTACAATTAATTTGATGTTTTTTATACGATATTGAATTTTGCCGATTTGTTGAATTGTCGTGTATCCATAATTGCCTGATTTAGAAAGTTTCATATTCATAATTTCTATTTTGAAAAATTCATTTTTGTAGCTTTCTAATGTGGAAATTCATAATTTTCTATTTTGGAAAAATTCATATTCATAAAATATCTAATTCAGAAATTTCATTTTTTGTGATTTCCAATTTGGCAGTTTTGCATTTTCCTTATCTTGGAATTTCATGTTCATGGAAATTTATGATTTTCTAATTGGAAAATTTCAGGTTTTTTATATAATTTTCTATTTTGAAAAATTTATATTTTTAAAGTTCAAATTCGAGAAATTTTATATTTCTAATTTAGAAGCTTCATAATTGCCAATTTAGAAATTTAACATTCATAATCTTCTAATTTGAATTTTTTTTTTACAAATTTCTGATTTGGAAAATATTTGCATATGTGAATTCTCAATTGAAGAATATTACCATGTGAATTTTAGAAAATGAGATCAAATTAGTGTTTTTTAAAAGTTCTCTTTTTATGTGAGAAATTCGAGAAATCATATAATGATTGGAAAAAATTTAACCATAAAATTCGTTTAGCAAATCTGATATAAACTGATGATGATTGGACCCTAGTTTGATTTTAATCTTTGTATGTTGACCCTAAGATAGTTTTAGATCATAGTAAAGACCGATTATCCCGATTGGGCGGGTTTGGTGCCTGACACATTCCAAAACCCGTAGTATGACCCCTTACCCTTTTCTCTTATTCGTGGACAGATCTAGGTCTATTTTGGAGTTATTTTTTAATTTAGAGACCTAAACTAGGTGGTGACTGACATTTCTTAGAAAATTCCTAATTTACCAATTGGACTCTTTTCAACTCTTTAGTAAAAAAGGGTTGAGGCAATTTTAGTGGCGACTCTACTTGGGATTTTAGGGTCAAACTTGACCCGATCCAAGACTATCCATAGGTTGACCTTTCACTCGAGTTAACTCAATTGACTCACAAAGACTTTTAGATTAGGCTAGATTTTGTCATTTCTTTCATTGGTATGTGATTGATTGTTTATCTCTCTTAATTGGTGTGTTGATTGAATTATGTGGCTTGTATGGTTGCTTATCCTCGAAAATGCCCTTGGCGCACTTTGTCCTTATAAATCCCGTAGTCAGATCCAAGCTAACCTGGTCCTTCAGGACATGGGGGACACTCGTGAATGTTACAACTTCAGTACAGTACTTTCGGGTATATCAAACTAGAGCACCACATATTACTCAACCAAGTAAAATTGGGATAGTATATCGGTGTTTCATATTGACCAATTTAATTCAATGGACTGAATCTTATATCAACACAGATTGGGATCAGTAAAAAAATATATTAAGGGGTATACCGACTAACACAACATAAATCTTACTTTTTGAAAATCGTATACCCCTTAATTATGGTTCAAAATTTTCTAAGATTCTTGATCAATCGATAAATCATCTTCATGCAATTTCTTGCTCGGAATGTTTCATTTGTTAGAGACTTTGAATCTAGGGGGTTAACTTAATAAGTGCTATAAAGAGGGACCTTTATTTCTAATTACTAAAAACCTACTCTCGGGTCCACAACAAATAATCCACTTTTGATGGGGTTTCAAGATATTATTGCTCCTAAGCTTAAGCGTCCACCACCTAGTTGGAGTTGAGAGTCAGGTTGGTTAGGACAAACATCAATACCAAGTGAATCATTAGAAATAGCCTCTGAATCTGAACTCTTAAAAATTTAGTAAAATGTTGGCCGTTTTTGCAATGGACATAAGCAGCATAAATAACAAGGTAGAAAGTGTTAGAGCAAATCTCTGGATCAACAAAAAGCCTCCTGATGATTAAAGGGACTAGAAGGTAGTGCGACCGAGAATCTGTAAGAGATTTATGAACTTCATAGAAAGGAATAACCCTTTTAGTGAGAGCCCGATGCTAGCCAACAAAATGACTAAGTTGGAAACAACCTTGAAGAACATAAAAAGGATTGATGAAATCACAACAGACATCAAGACTTTGAATCAAATCCCTAAGATTTGTCAACTTAGAAAGTTTATGATGCTAGAGATGGAAAAATTCAGTGGGGTAGGTTGCACAAGAACACTTCTTAAGGTATATGTTACTAACATGTGCACTTTGGGCCTTAGTGATGAACATGACATTACTATTCTAACGTACCCTATTAGGATCAGCGTTACGATGATTGATGTCTCAAGATCCATTTACAATCAAGACATGGGGAATATGTCAAAGTTTTTCTGGAACCAGTACGAGTATAATACCGAGATCAAAACCTCTCGAAGGGATTTGAAGTCGACTAAGTAAAAGAATAGGGAAATATTTATTGAGTTTATCGGCTGTTGGAGAGGTAAGGCTACACAAATGTGGGATAGACCTTCAAAGAAAGAACAACTAGCTATCATCTTGAAAAACCTATTGCAAGAATATGCTCAGCATCTAGTCTCCCAATACCTTCCTACATTCAATCTCTATTACTAACTGGTAGCCAACTAGAAGATGCGTTCGCTTCTGGGGTCCTTTCCAACCTTTCTTACCATAAGCTCAAAAAGCCATTCATCAATTCCAAGCCTACCACTAATCACATCTATGTAGTCAATATATTTATGACACATGTCCAATCTACTACTCGACCTATTAACCAAGCTAATCCTAGTCAACCTCGATTGTGCAGGAAATTTACTAATCTTGGGATGTCTTTAAGCATTGTTTTTAGAAACTATTAAGTACAGGATTCATTGCACCTCTCCAACCTCGACTTTTACCAAACTCGCTCCCAGCTTTTCACAATCTCAACTTATTTTGTGAGTTTCACCAAAATCACAATCACCTTACTAATCGTTGCATCGCCCTTCATCACACCATTTAAGACCTCATCGATGCCAAAAAAGTTACTATCCCTACCCCTACGCAGCCAAATGTTACTACCAACCCTTTACCCACTTACCAACCTTCTCAAACTTTGAATATTATGTCCAATACTCAACTCCTATTTCCTCCTAATCTGCCTAGTCAATCCTAAACCACTTAATTCTCCTCTTACTAGAATGATAATTCCTAATAAATTTCTTACCATTGACTGTGAATCATTCAACCAAACTTCAGATAAAATCTACTACTTGCCCCTATCCATTATTATAGCCCTACTTTCATTAATTATGTTTCAACTCAGATGGACCTGGAAGAATCCAGTCCCTTAAAAGATGAAGATCCTTATGTATTGGACCAAGAATACAAACCTTTCTTCTCCTATCGCAATGAACATTAACATGTGACTTGAGAATAAAGAACTTTCAAAATATCTAAACTCGATGTTGACAATTATAAGATCTTGGCCAAGGGAGAGAAATCGAGTCTGAAAAAGGAAACCCCGAAATAAGGCAAAGGATCTGAAGTAGAAATCCAAGACAAGCAAACCATCGTAGAATCTCTCAACATTGCCTAAATGTTCCTTGAAGATCACCATGCCTCAGTTCTACTGGTTGGAAATAATACTCTGAGTCCTCAGTTTGTAATCATGCCCGTTGTGGGTACTTGTATTTAGTTTTTTACGAGTCTTGTGAGTTAGTTTGAGTCCATCCTTTTTTATAGTGTTATGCTTTCTTTAGATCGAGTCTACCTTTTTTGTTTCTGTTGAGTTAAGTTAGTTTGTCGAGTTTGCAATGACAGCTGTTACCCCATCTAAATTTAATTGAATAAAATAAATTAATGAATACTTCGAGCGCATTAACGGAACAACTAATAATCTTGATTTAGAAGAAGATTGTCTAACGAAGAACACCCTTTCGAGTTAATCACATTACTTGAATAAGAAAACAAAGGTTGGGTTCAACTTTTAGTCAAGAAAGTAAAGGTCATTGACCTTGGAACAAAAAATAATTCCCAAATTTTTTTTATTGGAATTAACTTATCCCATAAGAAACACGAGGAGATGATGGATTTATTTAGAAAGATTTGTTCGCGTGGTCCTATAAGGAAATGTTGTGTAAACTTGAGTGTTGTCCAACACGAAATAGATTCTCGCCCTATGAAACGAAAACACCACATATAAAACCAGAATATAATCACATAATTAGAGGAGATGTTATGAAATATATTAACGCTGGCGTTTTCAAAATAGCAAGGCACCTAGAGTGGATTATTATTGAGGCAGCTAACAAGAGTCTTGAAACCATCATCATGAAAATATATGAGACGCATCGAGATTGGTATGAGAAATTTTCTTTCGCACCTTCAGCATGTCAAATTTCGACTTGATCTTCTATAAGAGTTACTTTATGCTCTCTATCATGTGGTATGAAAGGAAGTTTTGAAATAGAAGTTTCATTTCTTAAAATATTAACGGAAAGTCAATCGTCAGAAGTGAATTTGATTTATCTCAAATACAAGATAAGTCACTTGTGTTTTTGATAAGAAAGTGAAGGTACGAGACATGTAAGTTGAGGATTTAGCCTTCAAAGAAAATTGAGTAGTTGTCTTTAACCGAATAAATAAAATTCAAAATCCAACAGGGAAAGTCCTTTCATCATCAAGATAAGACTGTTTGAAAAAGCTATTAAATTTCAAAAATCATACGATGTCAAAATCAATCAACCCTTGCTAGATCAAACGGTACTATATCTAAGGAGGCCATCTTTGGCCAAATCAATTTTCCTGTTACCCAGCTCAATATCACCCTTCTTAACCCTTTGCAACCTTTTAAAAAAAATAAAAAAAAATGATTTCCTTTTTATTTCTCAGCACGATCATCCAACCTAGGGTAGGAAATGGTTTGAACTATGTTTTGGTTCGATCCCAAAAATCTGGGGTACGTAGGCAACTTGAGAAGTGACTTCACGCCTGACTACATCAAAATAAAAAATTATATATTCACCACATAAGAAAAAAAAAGAAAGAGAAATAAAAACAAAGCAACTAACAAAATGGAGAATAAAGTTAAAAGAAAATGAAAAAAATTCATAAGAAATGCCACACAAGGGGCATTTGGGTTTTGAGCCTCAAGTTTCCTTTCTTTCTTAGCCTACTCCCAAACCTACCTATGAAACTCCTCCTAAGTATCGTATGAAAAAGTTGAGAAAAATAGCAAACAAGATCAAGCAGTAACTTTAGAAGTTCAAAAGAACATAAAAACAACCTATCAGATCGAAAACCTGAAAGGGTGACTTTAGGCAAAAATTAAGACATGCCTGCGAAGTTGAAAATTTGAAAGAATGGCCTTAATAACAATCAGAAGAAATAAAAAATGGTAAGCTCACCAGATCAAAAATTTGAAAAGGCGATTTAGGTAAAAGTTAAAACATGCTTGCTAGATTGAAAATCTGAAGAAGCGATCTAGGCAAGAGCAATCAAAAGAAAACCTCAGTCAAGTTGAAAATCTTAAAGGTGATCTGAGCCAAAATAGAAGAACTTTGAATGACCAAGCTTCATCAACTTTAGGGCAAACTCTTAATCATCGTGCAATTAATAGTAAGTTTGAACCAAATATAGATTTAGTGGATACAAGTATCTTGTTTATAATTGATTCGATGAGCTTTACTTCCCTAAGTAAACCGACGGAAAGAAAGAATATATTTTGTGATGAATTTTAAAAAGAAATATTGTGTTCTAATTTCTTTGAGCCTGACTCAAAATCTTAAATATAAAAAGTCAGAATTAAAAGTTAGCCCATTATTGCACTTGCAATAATCAAAGTTTCAAACTTTCATAATAAGGGGCACTTTCTTTTTCTAAAGAGTGTAGTTTCCCCGTTATACTAGGGGCATTCATTTTCAAACTATGCTCAATTATCCTCAGTGCAACATACCCTCTTAAACTCTTTCTCAAATTATACTCAGATCTTTTCTTAGATTATGCTCAGATTTTTCTGAAGTTTTACTTAGTTTAATTTTAATTATGCTTAGATTTTAATCAGTCATCTTACTCAGTTTTTCTTTTTTTATTTATTATCCACCCATTATGAATGTGTAGAATGGAGGCACGTCTTTTCAAAATCATTAGTACACTCTTACGCACACATGCACTCTCATTGCATTTGCATTAGTCAAGGAGAACTTTTCAAATTCGAGGATTTGACATTTTTAGTCTAGGGAAAACTTATCCTCAAGGATTTGAATACCTCGACAAATTGCTAAATCAGACTGCAAAATAAACTATCACTGGCTTTGTCATTCGAATGTCATACTATCTACCAAAGTAGATTGGCCATCTAGTTTCCTTCCATTCTCTACCAAAAAAGGGCATCTGTAGACACCCCATTTTCGCATATGCCTAATTTGACAATTCGTCATCTGATTGCGGTGAATTCCTAATGATGAGCACAAAGAACTCTAAGGCTTGAGAATACTATTCTCGATATTTTTATTTCTAGTCCTTCCATTTTCTTTACTCGTTACGACTCGACATAGAAATTTACGCATATTTGGGATTGCTATACCTTATACATGATTTAACAAGTACGTATACTTAGGTTCGCTACACAATTCGATAACCTAGAGACATAGCGACGCTAGGAATATATAACCTCGAGACTTAGAAATAATCACTTTGGGATTGAAAAAAATCTCATGTCAAAATTCATAAAATTTTCAAAAATCAACAAAATGACCAAAATGCCCCTCAATATCCGATTTCGACCTAGAGACC
The DNA here is from genome assembly GCF_017979445.1 of Akebia trifoliata. Lineage (NCBI taxonomy): Eukaryota > Viridiplantae > Streptophyta > Magnoliopsida > Ranunculales > Lardizabalaceae > Akebia > Akebia trifoliata. Next base: position 13,336,155 of record NC_141386.1, read on the forward strand.
TTGATCCTGAGGAATGATAAAAAAAATTAAAGAAATTGTAAAATTCTCGACTAATCTAATTAAAAAAATTAAATTTAATAAAAAATCAAATTAAAATTAATTGACCAATTCAAATTAAAATTCGATCGATCAATAAAATCCAAATTAAAATTTAATCGACTAATCAAAATCTAAATTAACATTCAATCAACCAATCGATTCCAAATTAAAATTCAATCAATCAATTAAAAATTCAAATTTAATTGATTAATCAAACAAAAATTAAATTAAAACTCAATCAACTAATCCAACAAAAATTAAAATTCAATCGACCAATCAAACTAAAAAATAAATTAAAATTCAATCGACTAATCAAACAAAAATTAAATTAAAATTAGTTAATCAAAACCAATCAAGAGAGGACTGCTGAGTTATGAAGAACACGGGATCATTGCCCACATCATGGAAAACATGGAGAATAAGGTGTTGTTAGAAAGTTTTGAGAATAAAAAAATAAATAAAAGATTGGAAAGAAAAAAAATATATAAACAATGTTTTGTTCTAAAAATTCTTTCTTCGTTTAACGTTGGGGGAGGCTTTTTTTGTTTAGACGTTCTCTCTCCTATCCTCTTCTTCACCACACTCCTCTCTCTCTCTCTCTCTCTCTCTCCATATTTTACACCTCCATTATTTTTCTCTTGTTCCTTTAAAAAATAGAAAACAGACCAAAAAAAAAAAAAAATTTGAAGAAAAATAAAAGAAATAAGAAAAAAATGAAAAAGGAAAAAGGAAAAAAGAGGATAAACTAACCTCCATAGCCCCAAAACATCATCTTCTTCTATTAAACGTTGAGCAACGTCTCCATCTATTTTCTTCTTCTTTCCTTGAATGCCCCAACCAACATCATCAATTCTCCTTCTTATGTTGAACACCCCAACACATCGCCTTCAACTCTTCTTTTTTTTTATTTTAAACAAAGACAATTCCTTTCATTTGGCTGACAGCACAACTGCAATGTCTGCAAGTGTTTCTTTTTTTCTTAATCGCCCCAACACAACATCAACATTTGAAAGTTTTTCTTCTTTCTCTATTGCCCTAGCCTAACAACAACGACTGCAAATTTTCTTCTTTTCTCGATCGCTCCTGCACAACAGCAACGACTGTAAGTTTTTCCTTTTCTTGATCGACCCAGCATCGATGTCTACAATCTTTTTCATTTCTTCTCTTGATCGACGTACAACAATTATCATCTCATCATCTTCCTAACTTCTCTGATGTCTCACGTTATTTCGAGTTTTATTAGAAAGAACGCACTGCAGCCACCATTCTGTCATATAGGAAAGTTTTGTTTTGTTTTTGTTTATTTTCTTATTTTATTTCTCCTCATTTTCTCATTTCTATTTTGTATGGATGATTGTCCAACTTTCGTTAATTTGTTCATAATCGTCATCACGTGTGCTTAATTTTTTTGATTAAAATTTTTTTCATGTATGTATGAATTTTTGATACGTCGATTTGCCACACATTCTTAATTTTTTTATTCGAAAATTTTGTATATACGTATAAATTGATGATTCACTGATTTTTCATGTATTCTTAATTTTTTGGATTAAAAAATATTGCACATATATATGAATTTTTGATTTGTTGATTTGCCACATGTTCCTAATTTTTTTTATTCAAATTTTTTACACATATGTATGAATTTATGATTCACTGATTTGTCACGTGTCCCTAATGTTTTGATTTTAAAATTATATATATATATATATGAATTTTTGATTCATTGATTTGCCTTGTGTTCATAATGTTTTTATTCAAGAATTTTATGTGTATGAATTTTCAATTCGTTGATTTGCTATGTGTTCATGAGGTTCCCAACTTACAAGTTTGACATGTACGAATCTTCAATTCATGAATTTGTTAATATGTTCGTAATTTTTCTAATTTGATAATTTTACATGATTTTGATTTTTACTAATTTTGAGATGAGTACATAATTTTTCTGATTTGATAATTTTACATAATTTTGATTTTTGCTAATTTTGATATCCATGTATATTCATATTTCATTAATTTGATATTTTTATGCGATATTAAATTTACTGATTTATTTAGTTGCCGTGTGTCCATAATTGTCTAATTTGGAAAGTTTTATATTAATAATTTCTATTTTGAAAATTTCATATGTGGAACTCTCTAATGTGGAAATTCATAATTTTCTATTTTGAAAAAATTCAAATTCATAAATATCTAATTCAGAAATTTCATTTTTTGTGATTTTCCAATTTGAGAGTTTTGCATTTTCTTTATTTAGGAATTTCATGTTCAAGGAAATTTATGATTTTCTAATTGGAAAATTTCATATTTTTTTTGGTAATTTTCTATTTTAAAAATTTTATATTTATAAATTTCTAATTTGAAACATTTCATATTCCTAATTTAGAAATTTCACATTCATTAAAATCATATTTTTTACATAAAATAAAATAAAAAGTATTTGATGATTGGGGGGATTTTTTGAGAATGGGGAGTCGTTGTCTAGTTTAGGTTTAAGAAGCAAAATAACTCTAAATGGATCTAGATTGGTCCGTAGGTAAGAGAAATGAGTAAGGGGTTGAGTTACGGGTTCCAGAAGGTGCTAGACACCGCACCCACCTGATTGAGGTGAGGTGATTGATCTTTACTACGATCTAAAACTATCCTAAAGTCAAAGGAAGAAGACTACGGTCATAACTAGGGTCTAGTCATCATCATTTTATGTCAAATTGGTCAAACAAATCCTACGCATGGAATTTCCTCAAATGCTACACAATTCTTCAAATTTCGCATACAAATAAGGAAAATATTTTGAAAAGACCTAAATTAGTCTAGTGCCCTAGGACTCATATGACTAAGTTTTTATGAGAATGAAATCCAATTACCATGCCTTATGTGCAATCCATGTGATAAATATCACATGCACTAGTATATTTCAAAATTGGTAAGCACATCATCGGATATAATTTTATCTTAAAAAATGTATCACATGTATAAAATTTTCAAATCGGTAAAAAATCATGTTCATAAATAACTTACCAAATTGATGTCATTATCACATATATTAAATTTCCAAATTACTAGTAAGATCATTCATTAAAAAAAAATCAATTTCCAAATTCGTACAAACATTATCATACGCATGAAAATTTTCACTTGGTAAAAGTCACAAGTACAATTAATTCCTAAATTGGTATTCATAACTGGCATCAATATTTTCCAGACAGGTTAAAATAATACATGTAAAGGTAATTACCAAATTGATAATATTCCTAACATAAATGATTACCTAATTGGCCAAGTATTACGTATGCAAGTAAATTACTGAAATAATCATTACTCTAAATATGAACAATTATTCTACTGACCAAATATTATCATATTAATAAATAACTTCTTAATCGATCAAATAACATTATAGAACAATTTCCAAATCAATCAATTTGCGTTACATTCATAAATAATCGATAAATCAATTAAGTATCAATGCACATACTAATCAATACAAAAATAATTCTAGAATGCTTTGAATCTCATCACATTAGAATAAGTTCACATGATAAAAGTCCAAACATGTGTCGTGAAGAGGATGGTGTCGTTAATTAAAATGTAAAGAAGAAGAAAAGTAAGGAGCAAAAAAAAAAAAAAAAAAAAATAGAAGTAACAAAAAAAGAAAAAAAAATGAAACTAGAAAAACTTACCTTGTTGCTGAGATGTTGTGGCGTTTCCTTCAAGTGGGGTCCACTTGATAGCTTGTAATGAAAATAAAAAAGATAGAAATGTGTTACTATGCATGGAAGAAGGTGAAGGTTATGGTTGAAACGCCAATGGTAGGGAGTTGTGGATGTTGTGAGAATTTAAAGAGAGAGAATGAGGGGTTGTTTGGAAGCGTTAAAATGAGAAGAATGAGGACTATTTGGAGGGATGTTAAAAAGATCAATGGGTTTGACTGAACCAACTAAGAGGGAATGAAGTGACAAAGAAGGTGTTGTGAAGACCAAATCGAAAGGTGATGAGGCTGGTTTCAGGGGTTGGTACTGTGAGAAGGGTGGTCGAAAGGATGAAAAAGAATGTAGATGTCGTTGTGATGGATATGACGTCGAAAGGGTGAAAGAGATAGGGGTGGAGTGTTAGATTAAGAGGAATGTAGTGAATAAAGGGGAGCTACTTTGATTAGACTGAGAAGGAGGACAAAAAAAGAGATGGGTAGGGTTGGTTCGATCAGACTAAGGAAGAGGAAGGAAGAAGGAATGGAGTAGAGAAGGTAGTGTTGTTACTAGGGCATGTTGATGAAGAAGATTTTTTTTTTCTTCTTCCACTTCTTTTCTTCTTTTACTTTATTTTTTTTACTTCGCAATGCCCAAAGAGGGTGCATGTTCAAAGATTTTTTAAGTAAAGTAGAGATCCTCCTTTTCTCTCATATGAAAAGGAGAGAGCTTTTTATAGGCTTCTTTCTTCCTAAATTTTCTTGTCTTTCACTGTCTTTCTATTTTTTGTCTTTCGTTTGTTTGTTTCTTTTTGCTTTATTTTAACCAAACTAAAGAAGGAAGAAAATCCATTTTAACTTTTTGTTTCCAATTTTGTAATGTTACATGGGTGTGTGTAGAAAAAAAGGAGAGGTGATCCCATGTTTCTCATGCTTATTTCTTTTACCTTTCTATTATCATGATAGGCCACGATTTAAGATTTGGTTGAAGTCATTCTTTTATCCATTGATTTTATGGGTTGATGATTTTTTTATTGATTGGTTATTGCTTGATTTGATCGGCTCAATTTTTAGACATTTTGTTCACTCTTAATTTTGTAATGATTGGTAATTTGATCAATCGGCTTGGATTCATTCTTGATTACTGATGAGTCAAAATTGATTAATAGGAAATCAATTCAATTGGTTGACAAGGTTTGTGATGAGTTTCAAAATTGATCAGAATTGGTGATTAATTGGTCAATTGTTAAGATTTTATTATTATTTTGTTTTATTAAAATTATGGTTTCAATTTCAAGTTTTGATATTTCGAATTTAAGGCCTAGATTTTGCGATTTTTTGTGATCAAATTTATCATTCTTCATGGAGAAAATTATTAGTTTACGTGGTTAAAATTGTCATTCCAAGTAAATTAGAAATCATTACTTCATGTAGCGAAGTGTGTCATTTCTCGTAGCGGAATTCGTCATTTTATGTAAATCGATTTTATTCTTTTTATGTGAAAATTCATCATTTCTAGTGAAATTTTTTTGTTTTCTTAAGCGTGGGGCTTTCTAAATTTTTTTGATGTCTGTGAATATTGTGGAAGTTAATTTTCAGTCACATTTTCTTAGGATCGAGGTTTCTAAGTAAAAGTCGAACATCAAAGGACATTTTGATAATTTTTATAAATCTTCATAAATTTATTTATTTTCATCGATTTTAATCTCTTTAAGACTCGAAATCACATTTGAAAAGTAATGAAAAAACTTTCAAGACATTTTAGAAGTGTAACCCGTGAGAATTATTTTTGTCACTGTCATTTTTTGCGAATTTCAACATGAGGCTTCTTATATTCCCAATGTGATTATTTTTAAGTCTCGATGTCCAATTTTCTTAGCGTGGTGAGGTCTCTAAGTTATTAAAATGCATAGCGATCCTAAGCATATGTTCTTGCAAAATCGAATGTATGATATGATAATCCTAAGCGTACGTAATTTCTACATCAAACGTGCTAAGTAAGAGAATGATGAAATCTTGAGTACTATAAAAGATTTAAAAGGAATTGAAAGAGTGTCTTTCACAAGCTTTCGAGTTCTTCACATATTCTACGCTCATCATTAGGAATCTATAGAGATTAGGTGATGGATTGTCGAATTAGGCGATTGTAAAAATGGGGTGTCTACACCAACGAGAAGATTTTTGACTTTAGCATACCAACAAGTACAGTCTAAAAGTAGAATAGATTCCAACAATGCATTAACATTTCTCATGAACTCATCTAAGTAAAAATCTAGCCTAAAGTGGGCCAAACATCCTTCTAATTATTAGTGTAAACTAGATCATAACATTTTCAATTAACAAAAATATCTATCATGTTCACTTCTTCTACATTATCAACATCAACTCCATGAAAATTGTGTAAGACATTCAATTTGACTTTCATATCTCCAAAAGCTAATGTCATAACTCCATTTCAACAACGAATGTCTGTATCAGAAGTTGCTAAGAATTGTTGTTTTAAGATGATAGGAACATAGCTATATGGGTTTATGATCGGCATTGTGCCTAACACAACAAAGTTGATGTCATAATAGAAATCTTTAATTTTCACTATTGTATCTTCAACAGCTCCTTTGAGACCTTGGATGGACTTATCAGCTAGACTCAACATGATGACAGTGGGTTTTGAACCCCTAAACCTAGTTGTTTATAAATTGGTTAGGGTAAAACGTTCATGTTTACCCCTAAGTCTAAGAGAAAATTTTCAACCACTTGATTTCTAATGTGAATGAAAATTGTTGGATATCTAGGTTCTTTAAATTTCAGTACAACCGTTTGTTGGAATAGTAATGAAGCTTAGGTAGCCAAGATGGCTTCCCTAGAAAACTATTTTTTACTCTTGACAATGGTCAAATCCTTAAGGAATTTTGCATAAGAAGATTTCTTCTTAATGGGGTTTAAGAATAGAATATTGATGTGCACATTTTTTTTCAAAACTTTGAGGATACCCTCAAATTGCTTACTTTTTTATTGTGTCTATAGTGATGAAACAATGGTGCTCATAGAATCGGTGAAATAATTGTAAGATTTTTTAAATCTTTCTTCTTTCTCTGAGGAGAATCTACATTTTTCTACATGGGCTTTGTCTTTTTCTAGGACATCTCGCTTCTCATCAATATATTGGACCTTGTTGTCCACCTTATTTCCTAGCCTAAGTATGTGGATAACTTAAACGAAGTCTTGTGAAACTTTAGAATGACTTCCTACCTCATATTGTCTTTCTGATCCATTTGGAACCGTAGGTTGACCTTTAAGGTTAGGAATAGTTGGAATAAGAAATTGATTTTTCTCTCTCCCACCTAGGGAAATAGTTAACTGACCTAACTAAACTTCTATCTTCAATATGGATTGAGTAATGACCTAATTGATAAAAATTTGAGTTTGGGTGGTCTGTTGTTATTGTTGGATATGTTGTTATTGTTGCATCATCAATTTCGACATCATAGGCTCTAAAAATAACTACTATTAGACATGAGGATTACAATTGTTCATGGGATCTAGTACTAAATCTCTACACTTTGTAAGTTGTTGAAATAGATATGGAGCTTGAAGAACAATGGATTAGTTTATTTGGGAATCAACTTTCTTAGAAAAACCTTCATTGAAACTAAGTGAACCACTATATTGGATAGGTTATGTGTTGTCCCTGAAATACTAACATAAAATCCCATTTCAAATCCCGAGGTATTAGGTGGTGCCTCGAAATTTTGACATGGTTTTCTCTATTTATGTTAGCATTCCAAGGTACTCAAACACTTGTTTCACCTGATAAATAATATCAATAATACCCTGTATATATATATATATATATATATATATATATATATATATATATATATATATATATATATATATATATACCTAAATAGAAAGACAACAGAAGGCTACATACATATACTAACATAAGGTAGATTAGAGTGTGAAAAGAGTAAATAATATATAGGATTTTACAAAATCTCCTTTCCCTAATATAATCCTAACGCTCAACCAAAATCTATGATACAACCTAGTCGAACTGATGTACTTAGTATGTATAGTCCCAATATTCACCAGATAATGGACTTTGATCATCTATGTGACCTACCAGATGGTTCTCATTAGCTTGCTCTACACCTACCTCGTCAAATGCAAGATTTGAAACAAAAATAAATGAGAATGAAAGGGTGAGTAACACAAGTTACCAGTATGTAAACAAACAATTCCGACTAATAACCTCTCCTAACATGAACGAGTAAATCTACTAAATCATTTATATACATGTAGAGTTTTACAAAATAATATATGATTAATTGGTATATATAGCCAGGGATTAGCAACTAAATAATTAAAATTCACATTTCATCAATCAGAAATATTCATACTATAATACTATTTTCTTTTTATACAATTCTAATTGATAAACTTGAAACAGTAAACATGTTTTTCATATTATAATTCAAAATAACGCAGTAGATACATAATACACAATAGTGGAGTAGTGAAATTAGAGAGTTGGGATTCTACGACTGTATAGCTCCTAGTTGGGATATCATGTTCCAATGCTTAACCGATGCGAAATCGCACAGTTAATTCTTGATTTTGTGACCACTGTAACTTACCACACTTAGGTAACAATTTATCCTGCTCAGATTAGCTGTTTGATGTGACTATAATAAACAGGTCTCTTCTCGACGTATCAAAACATTCGATTACTTTAGACTGTTAGTAATCACTGAATAGTCATCTTAGTCTATGCCGATCAGACGTGTATATGATTCCCATTATACATCCCCACTTGTGTACGACCAATTTTACATTACAAGTTTATTGAAAAAGATAGAAAGGAATAAACTTAGATTCTAGTTGTGACGCCATTTTCATACGCATCTCATACCACATATAAGCTTGGTTGTCCCTACCGTACATCGCAGGATAATATATCATTATGGATGATATGATAGACTATCCCTTCAAGTATTCACAAATTCTTTAACAGTTCACACACACACACACACACATATATATATATATATATATATATATATATATATATATATAATATGAAAAATTAATAAGAAATTAACATTTTAGAGTTGAGAATGGATATCTAGTTTCCTACCATGCAACAGTGCCCACTCGGGTTAATTAAATAACAGTATAGTATAGTATAAAAATAATCATAAGCCCCTACCTATTGTTGGTCGTTAGAAGAAAAGAACGTGTGCTGAAATTGAGGCAAACAACACGAAAATTGAGAAGAACCAAATTTGGATGCGGCTAATTTTTAAATGAACCCGATGGTTTTGAAGATCTTGACGATGATGTCATTTTTTCCTTCTATGACGAAGGACGATTACTTTAAGTCAATGAAATTTTGTGTTAAAAATGTTGAAATCCACTATGTTTTTCTACAGATTTTTATGAAAAGTAGAGAAAGAGAAGAGAGAGAGAAAATGATGAGGTGAATGTGTAGTGTTCAATGACACGGACAACTTTATCTTCTTCACCGACGGTCAACGGGGTCCTGATCATAATGAAAATATAACTCAACTTGATTGAAAACTAACATTTTTTTAAACATTTGGTTACTGGTTTTTGATGCTTTGGAGAAAATAATGAATATAAAAAAATAGAATTCTTTATACAAAAAAATATCGGAACGAAATTTGTACTTTAAACTTGTTTCCATTTTTTACGATAATTCAACTTTCTAGGCTTGAAAACTGACTAGTAAATACTCTATTTTCACAATTTTTTGTTGCGGACCAATGATGTGATCGAATTTTTTCAATTCTCTCTCTAACAAAAATTTACTTTTTAGACCCATATGATATGAAACTTGAGGATTTGTAACTTTTCCGTTCAAATTTGAATTTGAACATGCTTATAAGCTAAAGTATATTTTTCAGTCATTTTGAATCCAACGGTGGTGTTAGATTTTATTAAAAGTGAACAAAGCAAAATTCGAAAGTTTTACCCTAAGTTTCATTTTCAGAATTTTGTCAAAATTTCACTATTTGATTTTCTTCAACATATGAATTAAAAATTTGGGGTATTACATTTTCCCCCTTAATAAAAATTTCATCATTGAAATTAAAATCATACCTTAATCTCGGAATAATTCTGGATACTTAGCCTACATCTTTATTTATTTTTTCTATGTGACTTCTTCCATGTTGTGGTGTCTCCACAGTACTTTGATCAAAAAATACATTTATATTTGAGTTATTTTACTCTCCTATCAAGTATCTGTATTGTATCTTTCTCGTAGGACACGTCTTCGTCTATTTCTAAATCCCCAAAATCAACTACGTATGAAAGATCTGGTAAATACTTCTTCAACATGGATACGTGGAACACATCATGAATCTATTTAAGCCATGGTGGTAGAATTAATCTATAAGTTACTGGCCCTATCCATTCAATTACCTAAAACGATTCCACAAATCTCGGCTTCAATTTACCTTTCATTCTTGTATGGTCGAAATTCGCTGAAAGATTGCGAAACTTCCGGCCGCACTGATCCGAAGTGGTTCCTAGTGCCTCCCTCCTCGTAGAGATGTGGTGCCTGCCAAAATCACTCTAACACTCAAGTTAGAGAAGCAGATGAATAGTTTTTCTTATTTATTCAATTCTAATCTCCCTAGCCGGATCTCTTCTTATAGTGCTTACTGTACAATTTATCCCCCTAGCCCTTTCTAGGGTTTCCCCCTCTATAGGCCGTAATCATTGAATCCCTGCTAATTCTGTGGGGTTGTTTACCTAATCGGGATCCACTGGTTCGATTATGTTTATCTGCAAAGATCCACTCCAGGATTTCTGGAATTGGCGTACACGCAACAGTTTTACAGTTATTGTATGACCTGGCCTGCCCTGTTTGGCTGATCTGATTGGGCTCATTACGACCTGGTATGCCCTACTTGGCAGGCCTGGTCAGACTTATTGTCGTGTTGCTTTGCCAGCTAGGCTAGGGAGGTCTTGGCTTTAACTTGCCCTGCTGGAAGGACTGCGCCCCGTTAATTATTCCACGCCTGGTACCACTGAGCCAGCTAGCACATGTGTACGGCTTAGATTTATGCGTAGTTATTTCCCTTTACAATTACCCCCTTTCAAAGAGGCGCAAGGTCTTTTCGTTTCCTCGAGACATAAGTCTGCTCTCTGATTGGCCTTTTGATCTTCTATAATTGTGTCTACTATTTTTGAATCGACGCATTTAATACAACCTCTCTTTGTATCTATCTTGACGGCCTAGATGGATTGCTTTTCATTTGTGCCCGTCCACGTGTCCCGATGCCTTTTGCACCACCCCCAATCTTGTGACTTTTCAACTAGTCTCAAGCTGTATCATTGGGCATACGTGCTCCTCTATCTCTTTTTATAAATTGAGGACTTAAGTACATCCTTCACTTTTTACTGTGCTGAGAATTCTACAAATTCGTCATTGTGTTTTTCTGCAAAGACCCTCTCTACTTATTTTCCTACTTTACTGCTATAATTATCTCCTTTACGTCGAGGTAATCTTTTCTTCCTCTGTCTACTTCCTTCTACAATTATGTTTTTGTTATGGCTATCAATGTGTCCTAACTCTAGCGGAGTCTGTACATTCCCGCCTCTATGGACATCTGAGTGGGTGGAGACTCTGATACCCCTGGTGAATGTCGCCAAGGGGAAATCTTTGTTTATGCCAGCCAAATTAAGGCTGGCCTTAGTTTCCCCCTTTTTGCTTTCCTTAGAGAGGTACTAAGTAAAAAAAACTAGGCTCTTGGCCAAATGATTGGGAACTTCTACTATCTGGTGGAGGCTATCAAGAATATGGACATTACCCCCAATGTCTTTATTTTCCAGTACAATCTGATGGCCATCCCCCATTGGCTGGGATATTACTCGATGTCCTCCAAGAGTGCAGCGGTGGCTATGATTCCCTCTCTCCCTAGTTCTGACAAGGGGTGGCACAAGGACTCCCTTTACATTTCTGAAGACTGGGAGTTTGCCCCTGGTACTCCTCATGAAAGATTCAGAGTCCCTCAGACCTTCCAAGGAAATACTATTTTGAGGCTATTGATCGTGTTCTGCTCCTTATCCTACCTAGAGTTCACTTTGCTTTCTTAACGATTTTCTTACTCCTTTCACAGATTCCTTTACTTTGGTGGTTGCGGAGGCAAGGAAGGAACTGTACAGAGCATCCGAAGATCGGAGGCTAGTGGCAGTGGATCTCCGAACCAGGGCTACGTAGAAGGCGGTAGTGGAAGATCTCCTAGATGACGTTCCACGGTCACTACCACAACAAGCTCCTTCTGGCCTAGCTGGACGTGTCGTGAACAACCTTGAACCCTCCTACCTCGACTCTGTTTCCATTAGGCCCCCTCCACGATGATGGGATCCTAGTTATTTGACTCTTCCCTTCAGCGAGCACTCGGGACGTTTGATTCATTTTGAGTGGCGTTCTCTTCCTCTTGGGATTCTACCAGGGTTCTCCGAGGCAATGGACATCAACTTCTCATAGTTCCAGCTTTCACATTCTTTTGCCATTAATGTTGTTCCTCCCACTGTCCCTACCAAGAAGCGAAGAAAGAAGATGAACAAAACTTCTCATGGTTCCAACCTTTCTGGAGAGGTTGGTCAGTTGGCTTTGGTGCCAAGGGAGCCTGCTGTCCTAGCTATTATTCCTATTTCTATTTCTGCCGCGGTTGCTACTGATACTATTACTACTGTCGTTGTTGTTTCTGTAGAGATCTAGATGCAAGTAGGGTAGAGTTTTTCCACTACCAAGGAGGACAGCCTTGTTCCTGACCTTCAACCACGGAAGAGCCGTTGACTGATCATGAAGAATTTGAGAAGTCCTTTTCCTCCGGAGGAGTCCAAGCAGGAGGGCCCTCCTCTTTGCTGAACTCTTCTGAAGGAGGCTGCCTTCTCCTGGATAGGACGTGGGGCCTACCTCCTGGATGGGAACGAGAGCAACCTTTTTCGCCCCCTTCCATATTTACAATAAAGGTTAAGGGGTAAAAGACCCTGTAACCACTATTTTCCTGCATTCCTAGTCCATTTCTCCCATGGACTGAGATTTTTCTAATAAAGGCTACGGTCAAGTTCTACGACCATTTGCTGGTTATTTCTACCGGTTTGCACCACTCTGGATCGAGTCGTTGGGAAACTGTTCTCTATAAGAATAACGGCTTCCACTCCGTAGGCCATGGAAAATGGAGACATTCCCGTGGAAGTCCTGACGGTCGTTCTGTAAGCCCATAAGACTCCATGCAAAACCTCCATCCACCTACCCTTCACTTCTCCTAACCTCTTCTTCAGAGTATCTAATAACACTTTATTTGTAGTGTTAGCTTGGCTATTATCCTAGGGGTACTGCGGCGTGGAAAAAAATTGCCTTATCCCATGCTCACTGCAGAATTCTCTGATCTGCTTTTCCATAATTTGTTTTCCATTATCAAAAACTATGGTACGTGGCAAACCAAACTTACAAATAGTGTTCTCCCAGATGAACTTCCAGACCTCCTACTGTCGAATTCTGGCTAATGGGAGTGCTTCTGCCCACTTAGTAAAATAGTTCATGGCTATTAACAAGAAGGTTAGATTTCCTGGTGCCTTAGGCAGCGGGCCTACCAAATTGATCCCCCACTATGCAAAGGGGTACGGACTGACCAGAAAGTTAAGCTATACTGCTGGCTGTCGGATTATCTTCCCATATCTTTGGTAGTTGTCACAATGTTTGATATGCAATATTGTGTCATTCTGTAGATAGGGCCAAAAATAGCCTTGTGAAATTACGTTATGCGTCAGGAATCATGTCGCTGAGTGGTTTCCACAGTCTCCTTCGTGATTTTCGCTTAAAACTTCTTTAGCCTCGTTTGGGGCCAGGCAGTGCAGAAGTGGACCCCTGATAGACTTCCTATACAGAATCCCTTCTAAGACCATATACCTCTCCACCTAGCTCTTAATCTGCCTAGCCTCATTCAGGTCGTTGGGCAACTCTCTTTGTTGTAGATAGGCTAGGATTGGATTCATCCATCCTTGGTCTCTTGCCACTATTACTAGATTGGTTAGCCCGACCTCATCTATTGCTGGACGGTTCTGGTAACTCAATGGAAATTCTCTATTATGTTGTCCAGCCAACATTGAAGCGATTTAAGCCAGAGCATCTCCATACATGTTATTTGTCTGAGGTATATGTTTGACCTTGATATCTTTTGCACAACCCATGGCAGTCCTAATTTTCTCGAGATAAAGTTACATTCTAGGGTTCCGAGCCTTGAACGTCCCACTAATGTGGTTCACCATTAACTGCGAGTCACTATAGACGGTGGCCTCAGATACTCCCAGACCCGTTAAAGATTATAAGCTGAGGAGCATCGCCTCATACTCTGCCTCATTATTTGATGCCTTGAATCCCAGTGTCACCGCCTTTTCTATTTTGCCCTGTCTGGGGTGATCAGCACGATTCCTATCTTTGACCCTTAACAATTGGACGATCCGTTTACGTAAGCTTTCCACCCCAAGCCGCCTTGCAATTCTTGCTCACCGTCTGCTTGCTCTAACTCCTTTACTATCAGTTATGTCTTCTCTTTCACTAGCAAATCTGCTAAGAAGTCAACTATTGCTTGTCTTTTCAACGAAACTCTGATTTGAATTTGAGGCCAAACTCCGTTAGTTGCACCTCCCATTTCGTTATCCTGCCTGATCCTTTCACTTTCTCCAACACAGACTTTAGGGGAAATTATGTGATAACGGGGACCCGATGTACCTGAAAATATGATTGCAGGCATAGTGCTGCGTAGACCAATGCTAACCCCACTTTTTCAAGCTTTGAATAGCGCATTTATGCATCCGTGAAGGTCTTACTCAAAAAGTAAATGGGCTACTCCGTCATTACCCCATTCCTAACTAAGACTGAGCTAAGCGTATGCTCTGAAGTGCCCATATATAATCCCAATTCCTCTCCTACTTGGCTTGGAGAATATGGGAGGTTTGTCGAGATACCTTTTCAGCTCCAAAAAAGCTCGCTCACACTCATCTGTCTACTCAAATCTGGAGTCCTTTTGCAGTAACCGGTACAAAGGCCTGCACTTATGAAAAGATTTAGCGATAAAGTGGTTCAGGGCAGCTACTCTCTCTACAAGCTTTTGGACTTGCTTTTGAGTCCTTAGGGAGGGCATCTCCAACAATGCCCTGATTTGATGTGGACTAGCTTCGAACCCTTTTTTCATGACTAGGTAACCCAGGAACTTGCTTGTCGTTAAAGCGAAGGTGCACTTTTTCGGGTTGAGCTTCATTCCCACCTTCCTCATCCAAGAAAAGACTTCTTCCAAATCGGTAACATGATCCTCCCTTTTTCTGTTCTTAACCAGTAGGTCGACTATATACACTTTTACTATTTTGCCCAACAAATCTCTAAAGAGTTCCATCACCAACCTTTGATAAGAAGCCCCTACGTTCTTTAAGCCAAAAGGCATCACTCTGTAGCAATAGAGTCCCTGTTTTGTAATGAATACTGTCTTCTCCTGATCTCCTAGGCTGAGTTGTATCTGATTATACCCTGAGTGGCCATCCATGAAAGACAACCTCTCGTGACTTGAAGTCGCATTTACCAACTGATCTATCCTTGGCATCGAAAAGCTATCCTTAGGACAGGCCTTGTTTAAGTTTGTGAAGTCTATGCAGACTCTTACCTTCCCATTCTTTTTAAGCACTGCTACTATATTAGCTATCCACTTTAGCAACTGTACCTCTCTTATGAATCCGGCCCTGATTAGCCTATTCACCTCCTTATTTACAGCCTTCTTAAACCGTGGTGCCAATCTCCTCATCTTCTACTTTATCGACTTGAAGATTGGCTCTACATTTAGGTGGTGACAAATCACTTCTAGGCTGATTTCGGGCATCTCTTCAATTGACCAGGCAAAGACGTCCCGATTTCTCCTCAAGCAGCCTACTAACTCTTCTAATTTTTTCGATTCTTATTCTACCCCTACTCCGATTTGCTTGCCTTCACACATATCTACGATCTGAATCCTTTCTAGGCATGGGGGTCCAACAGGCTTGGTTTCCCCTACTATAACTACTATTGTTATCCTTTTTCGTCAGACAACGATTCCCTGTCCAATGTGCACACTTGGACTGCTACCTGGTCGCCTCACACATCCCACATTTCCTACGATGTAGGGAATCGAAGGACTTGGTAATACTTGGATGGAACCGCTCACATTTCATATGTCCACCACCTCCCCAAAATAGTATTGTACGGGTAGCTTGCCTCAACAACCACAAACCTCGTCATCAAGGTTACTGGTCCAGCCTGCACTGGCAACACTATTTCTCCCCATGGTTGATTGGATTTCCCATCCAATCCAACCAATGGAGCTCCCGTTGGGGCAAGTGTGCTTCTATTGAGGCCCATCTTCAAGAAGACCGATGTGTACAAAATATCCACTGAGTTACGACTATCGACCAACACCTTTTTAAGCATGAAGGTGCCTACCCACAAAATTATTACCAATACATCATAATGGCATCTCAATACCCCATCCAAGTCATTCTCAGTGAACACCACTGTTTGTTCCCCATAAGGCTCTACTAGCTCTATGAGGTCACTTTTCGTTGTATAGAATGAGCCAGATGTTCTGTCCTCCTTCTCTTTACCCTTTCGTTGGTTTTGTCCTACCCAGGCTTTTGGCTTTCCTGCCTAAAGACAACGTGAATCACCACTGCCCTCCCTTCCTGCTCTTCAACCTATGATTGATCAGGTCTGCGGTTCCTATCTCGGGAAGGATTTTCCCTTTGTGTTCTTGGCAGGTCCCTTAGCTTGCCTTACTCTTGTAGTCTCTGCAGGTACCTTATCAGCGCTTGGCATCTATTAGTGGTGCTTGCTCACACTTTTTGATACTCGCAGTATCTCTTACCTTGGTTTATCTAATCATGAGGTAGAGGCGCGGGCCACTCAAAATATGGCTCATGTATAATAAGAAGCAAGATCTCATTAGGAGGCATAGCGAAATATGCCCCTGCTCTTCGCCTCTCTTTATCTTGCTCGAATGGCCTCTTCCTACTCAGTTGATATGGCTGATGATGTTTACTGTGCTTCTCTACAGCGTGTATGACCTTGTTTTTACCTGCAGTGCTCCAAGGATCATTTTCTAAGCAGATGTACTTTTTCGCTCTTTCAAACAATTCACTCAAGGTTTCAGGTCTCTTCTTCACAAGGAACCTATATAGCCATGAATTGGGTGGCAAAGAGTTCGTAAATGTTACCACGACTGTTCTCTCGTCACAACTCTCTAGCGACATTGTTTCTTCTCTAAACCTCCTCGTCAACTCTCATAGGCTTTCTTTCGGACCCCAACCTAATACTGAGCAATGCATCGACATCATCTCCCCTCTTTCTGTTGCCTATGATTCGTGCTACGAAGGCAGTGCCAAGCTCCTCAAATGAGGTAATGGATCCGCGTGGCAACTTGTGGAACCAAGTCAATGCATTTTCTTGCAAGCTGTAGACACCCCATTTTTGCATTCGTCAACTCGTCAACCCAATTTCAACGGTTCCCAATGATGGATGATTATTCCAATGCTATATTTTGTTGTTAGATATGTTTCAAAAATTCGGATGAGGTATATCAAACAAACAAAACTATAGAAACTATGCTACGCTAGGAAAATATGACTCCAAAAATATAGAAATCATCATTTTTCAGACAAAAAGAAGCTTCACGATAAAAATCACTAAAAAATGATCAAATTACCAAAATACCCCTAACATCAAAACATCCCAAGAGCCTACATTACTCTTAGGAAAATCCTTTCAAACACATAAAACAAAAAATCAAAACCAAATAAACCATTTCGCCAATTTTCACAAAATTTGATAAAATTATGAAAATGCCCCTCATAAAGTTCACGATCATTTCACACAAAAAATTTCATAAATAATACAAACCAATATTCCCATTGAATTTCTTACAAAAAATCGATTCCAAAACATCCTGGAACATCGAAAATCGACTTGAAACGTAAAAGTTCTCTTTGTGGGTAAAATAGTAATTTTATCATTTTAATAATTAAAAATTCTAAAATTAATAATTAAAACATTAATTAATGTAAAGTGAAATCCTAATTAAAATTAAAGTCAATCAAGTAAGACTTCAATCAAAACCTTAAATTCAAGTCAATCAAGTAAGACTAAAGTCAAGTCAATCAAGTAAGGCTTAAGTCAAAAATTAAGTCAATCTCATAAGACTTAAGTCAAAATATAATTAAAATCAAAACCCTAATCAATCTAATAAGACCAAAGTCAAAACCTTAACCCTAATAGAATTCTAATTAAACTCTAAAACTATCTAATGTAATTCTAATTAAACACTGACTCTATTTAAAATAATTCTAATTAAACACTAACTCTAGCTAATGTAATTCTAATTAAATACTAACTCTATCAAAAAAGCACTTAAAAAAATCTATAAATAAGGGTCCTTACAACCTATTTTCGTATCAAAAAATAAATCCTAAGAAAAGTAGGTCAAAAAGCTTCCCTAACTTCTCACAAACCCTAATTTTGAAGTCCCAACTCCTTACCTAACATCCATACCCCAACTTTAGCTCAAAAAACACTTAGAAACCCTTAAAAAACACCCTGAAATCTATAAAAAAATTAAAAAATTTAGAAGGAGATACTTTGTTTTGGAGATCCGAAGTAAATCCAGTGATAGAATGAAACGAGGAGTGTTGTACAAGGAACTGTTTTATCAGATCTGAGAGAACAAAACCGTTGTGTTCGAAAAGGTAAAATTTTTTTATTTAGATTTTAACAATGTAGTTTTATTTGATAACAGTAGAGATCGGCGTTTGCCAGGCGGGATTGGTGCCTAACACCTTCCAACCCCGTAATGTGATCCCTGAACCCGTATTTTCTTTCGTAGATTAGCTGTCTTTGTTTTTAGAGTCAATGATCGGTTCTTAGACCGTAATAACTAGGTGGCGACTCCCAAACCTCAAAGGTCAAAAGTGGATCCGCACACACGGCGGATTGAGGGCACTTTCAGTGACGACTCCACTGGGGACTATTGAGGATCAGACTTGAAAAATCCCAAGTATGGGAGCATTGCCAGGATGACCTAGTTCTTTTTTATTATTTAGTTCGATTTATTTTATTTGTTTATTTATTTTTGTGGCTTGATTGTGAATGATTTTGGGTATTGCATTTTTGTTTTATTTTAAACCCAATTAAGGGTTACTTTTTGATGACCCCTAAATATGAAAGATTCAAATTGACATATGAAAATGATGGAATGATGAAGGTTGGGATAGCAATGTTAAAACATTTTTACAGAACATTCTAGTGAGAATTAAGTCTGGGCACCTATTGATAAAATGTAGACCTCATCGAGTAGATTAATTTAGAATCTGAATTCACTCAATTTCGTTATCGAGAGCCTTGGATATCATCGATGCAATTTCAGGATTAATCTGTAAATCTGGAATTGTTGCTGAATGATGGTTAGGACAATAATGTTAAAACGTTTTTACAGAACATTTTAGTGAGAATTAAGTCTAGGCACCTATTAATAAAATGTAATATCATCGAGTAGATTAATTTAGAATCTGAATTCACTCAATTTCGTTATCGAGAGCCTTGGATATCATCGATGCAATTTCAGGATTAATCTATAAATCTGGAATTGTTGCTGAATGATGGTTAGGACAATAATGTTAAAACGTTTTTACAAAACATTCTAGTCAGAATTAGGTCTGGGCACCTATTAATAAAATGTAGATTCCATCGAGTAGATTAATTTAGAGCTTAAATTCACTCGATTTCGTTATCGAAAGTCTTAAATATCATCGATGCAAATTCAAATTATATTTTTCTAATTCACAGAAAATCCGAATTTATCTAGTGTTAGCATAGTGATTCAAAATAATGATTCAAAAATTGAAATATGCTTATACAACGAAAACAATCATGGCAAGGTTGAACAATGAGGTAATTTGAGTCATAACATTGTAGGAATTTCATTAAATCCTATTAAATTTTTTTTTTTAAAGTTTGAAAAAGTTTGAGTCTCGTTTATCGGACTGGAGCCTATTGTAGCCACGCTTCTCGGGCTAAGGAACTTAAACAATCCTGTTAATTCATTCTATGATTCAAAAAATTTGGAGTCTCGTTTCTCGGACTCGAACTTATTAAAGCCACGCTTCTCGGGCTAGGCTTTATAGGAACTTAAACAATCCTGTTAATTCATTCTATGATTCCAAAAAAGTTGGAGTCTCGTTTCTCGAACTCGAACTTACTAAATCACGTTTCTCGAGCTTAAATTTATAGGAACTTAAACAATCCTATTAATTCATTCTATGATTCAAAAAAAGTTGAAGTCTCATTTCTCGGACTCGAACTTATTAAGCCACGTTTCTTGGACTTAGATTTATAGGAACTTAAATAATCCTATTAATTCATTCTATGATTAAAAAAAAGTTGGAGTCTCGTTTCTTGGACTCGAACTTACTAAACTACGTTTCTCGGACTCAGATTAATAGGAACTTAAACAATCCTATTAATTTATTCTATGATTCAAAATTGAACTCAAAGTTTCAAAGATCCGGCTTTTATTGGCTTATCATGCATCTGGATTCATAATTATCATTGGACTTCATCGAACTTTTACGTAAGATTTTCCTTTTTATCATGTGATTAATAACAAAACTTTGGAATTAAATGACTTTCAAAATGCCCCTAGTTTCATGGTTGGCTTTAACTGGAATTTGATTACGAGACTAATGGAATGGATTACGCTTGAAAAATATGGACTCTGATGTATAACAGATAGAAGAACTGACATTCCCTTAAATTTAAGACTCTTAAGATTATCATATGTGCAATAAGGGTGTAGACACCCCATTTTTGCACTCGCCTGATTAATCAACTCGTCAACCTGATCGCAACGATTCCCAATGATGGATGTTTATTCCAATGCTTTATTTTGTTACCAGATATGTTTCAGAAACCTGGATGAGGTATCTCGAAATGACAGAACTGTAGAAATCACGCTACGCTAGGAAAATATGACCCTTGAAACATAGAAATCATCATTTTTTAGAAAAAAAGAAGCTTCACGATAAAAATCACTAAAAATGACCAAATTACCAAAATACCCCTAACCTTAAAATATCCCTAGAGCCTACATTACGATTAGGAAAACCCTTTCGAACACATAAAACAACAAATCGAAATCAAATAAATTATTTCATCAATTTTAACAGAATTCGACAAAATTACAAAAATGCCCCTCATAAAGTTCATGACCATTTCACACAAAAAATTTCATAAATGATACAAACTAATATTTCCATTGAATTCCTTATGAAAAATCGAATTAAAGTCAATCAAGTAAATCTAAAGTCAAGATATTAAATTCAATCAAGTAAGACTAAAGTCAAAATTAAAGTCAATCAAGTAAGACTAAAGTCAAGATATTAAAAGTCAATCAATTAAGACTAAAGTCAAAATATTAAAAGTCAATCAAATAAGACCAAAAGTCAAAAATCCTAATAGAATTCTAATTAAATAATAATCCTATTTAATAGAGTTCTAACTAAAATACAACTCTACCTAAAACAATTCTACCTAAAATAATTCTAACTAAAATACAACTCTAACTAAAAGAACTCTAATTAAATACTAACTCTATCTAAATCAATCCTTAAAAAAATCTATAAATAGGGGTGCTCACACCCTATTTTCGTATCAAGTCATAAACCCTAAGAGAAGTAGGTCTAAAAGCCTTCCTAGCCTCCCATAAACCCTAGTTTTGGAGTCCCAACTCCTTACCTAACATCCCTCCTTCGATTTTAGCCTAAAGAACACCTAAAAGCCCTCCAAAAACACTCTAAAATTCATAATAAACTCGAAGAGTCCAGATAAAAAAAAAGGAGATACCTTATCTCGAAGATTAGAAATCAAATCCGGAGACAAAACGAAGTAAGGGAGTACAGTACAACGAATAATTTTTGTTGGATCTGAGGGAACAAAGTCTTTGCTATCAGAAAGGTATAACTTCTTATTTTTTATTTTATTATTATCTAGGTTTTTTTAGTAATGTAACTTATTTGGGAAATTAGTAGAGACTGACTTTGGCCGGGTGGGGTTGGTGCCTAACACCTTCCAACCTCGTAACATGATCCCCGAATTCAATCTTTTTTTTGTTCTAGATTAGTCCTTTATCTGTTTAGAGTCATTGATCGGTTCCTAGACCGTAATAACTAGGTGGCGACTCCCAAACCTCAAGGATCAAAAGCGGATCCGCGCACCCCGCGGATCGAGGGCGCTTTCAAAGGGATTGATCATTTTCTTTCGAATTTCTTTTGAAAAATGCTAGAGCTGGACTTAAAAAATCTTGATAAATATTAGAATAGAAGATCTTTCTCTTGAAAGTAGTTGATGATTCTACATCTTCCATTAGCGAACACTTGAATAAGTAAACATATTCTTGAATATCTTACAATGTTCAAGATGACTTCTGATTTTTTTGACTTCAACATTATCTTCGTCGGATGTGAGCTTTTGGCTGAAAAGTAAATGTTGTGGCTTGAATGGTTCTTTCCTCTAATTTGATGATGCCCTAATTTTTCTTAGGTTGCCTTTCCAGGTTTTTCAACCTAACGGATTTTTCTTTTATTTTTCTAAAGATGTCTTGATTTTTGCCTAGGTTGCCTTTTTAGATTTTCAACCTAGCATGCTTTCTTTTTTATGGTTATGCCTTAAATTTTGCCTAAGTCGTCTTTTAGGGTTTTCGACTTAGCGGGCTTCTCTTTTTTCTTGATAATCTTGAATATTCAACTCGGCAGCTTCTTGGTTTCTTATACCTTAATCGAGTCAATTAGCATTCATGAGGACTTAATAGGTGGGCTTCAGACATGTTTAGAAAGAAAGGGTAAAAGGTTCGACTTCCCAAAATACCCCTAGTCTAATATTCTCATTTTTTGTCATTCTTTTCTATAAATTCCTTTGACTATTTTTTTTCTAATGCCCTTAGTTTGGCATTATTTTCTTTTCTGTCAATTTTTTCTAATGCCCCTAGTTTGACATTTTCTTCTTATGAACCTTTTAATAGGGGATTTTCCTTTTGGATGGCACTTTTCTTAAGAGAATACATTTTTTGCGTGACCAGGCCTGAAGTAACTTCTCAGGTTGCCTACGTACCCCAAATATTTCTTTTTCTTTTGGGATCAGGTCAAAGCGTAGTTCATACTAAGATTCCCTCCCAAGGTTGGTTAGTGTGGTTTAGAAAGAAGAGGCTATTGATTTTTTTTAAAGGCTGCGAGGGGCTAAAAAATGTTATCTTCTTCTTGGTAAGACAAGAAAATGATTTGACCAAAGGAGGCCTCCTTTGGTGAAATGTTAATTGATTTGATCAAGATTCTAGGAATTCGTTGTCTTAATTGCTCTGTCAAGTATGATCTTCTTTTGAGAAGGAGTAATCTTGAGTCTTCTACTATGAAATTGAATGTGATTGAATTTTTTGTATTTGACATTGACTTGTTCAACCCTTTCTGAACTTCAAAAAAATACCATATTCTTTTGCGAATGAGAACTCTTTTATTTCAAGTGAGAAACATGATGGATTCCTTCGAATTTTAGCACCTTTGTCGATGTTTTCAACTACATCATTCTTGATCGATGAACTTTGACTTTAAAAATCACCATTGACTTTATATCCTCATGAGATTATGCAGGAACATTATTGAGTTTCTCAAGTAAGTTTATTATTCTTTCATATTCCCCTAAGGATAATGTAGTATCCATTTACACCTTTTGAGTGTACTCTTTAACTCTAATATTTATCAAGTTCGACTTGTGAGCATTGAGTCATTCCTCATGTTTGATATTATGTTCAAATCGTTGTTACACGCATGATAATCAGAAGCTTCTTTATTCTATTGGAATTAAAAAAAAAACATAAACTGATAAACTCGACTAAAGAAAGACTAACATAACTGAAATGATCAATTAAGTTTAAGACTGGTAAAAATTGAACTGAAACTAAAAGAAACTCAGAGATGTTTATCTACAAAGTGGGAAGGTCCTTCTGGGTGGATGGACTACTTGGACTTTACATTGGTACTTTGACTAGACCACTTTTTTGACGAATCCAAAATGACACAAATGAGGGTTTAAAATGTTTAGGGGCACCTAAGATTAACCATCGATTCTAAAGGTTTGACTTTTAACCACATGATTAAAATTTTGATATAAATTAGCCCAAGTCCGGTGGGAAATATCGATTCCAAATGCACTATAAATTTATAGTGACCAAGAAGGTGAAAAAGATTAGTCACTGGTCTACCCCTGATTGGGATAGAACCTTTGATCAGACGAAATAATTTTGACCCTAGGATCAAATCTTTTTGTATAAAATAGTCTGAGTCTTTGAAAGTAAAACTAATTAGTCCAACCGGTTTGATGTTGATCAGTTTGATTCATTTGTCGATGGGCCAATTGACTTACATTTCACACATTGGGTCAAATCGATATTACGGGTCTAGTTTGAACGGTCTGGATCGGTCCACCCACTTACCTGTTGTTTGGATTGATTAGAGTAACCCGGGAACACCCATAGTCGGTTCGGGTCGTGACCTATAGGAAGGTTCCTAAACTCTAGGTTTATTACGTGTAATGCAATTTATCTTGCCACCTTTGCCCAAGTGCACCTATATACCTCTCGAGCATACTCAATCAGACGGTATGTGGTGACTTGGTTTGATATACCGTATAGGTGATAATCTAAAACTTCAACCCATTTCTCTGAAGTCAAAAGCAGCCAGTTAAATCCCTAGATCAGAGGTGGAGTGCGATGGTTGAGTAAAGACACTCTTAAATCACCTCTTTTCTAGAATAGACATAGTCTATCCTCTTAGTACCATAGTACATCGGAACATGATCTCTCTTAGGCACTGGTTTTGACCAAGAAGTGCAATTGATGTACTTATATTATTTTTGATATACCTATGGGTACGAGTTAAGAGTTGTAGTTTTCATAAATGGTTTGGCATCCCACGAGGGGACCGACCACGTACTAATACTACGTTGGCAAACGGGACATATGACTGTGTGGCTTACAATAGGTCAGAGGCTCAGGTCGCTCCATCCTGGGTGTATCGATATACCTTTCAGAGTCACCTGATCAGACGGTACTGATGGCCAAATTTAATATACCTTAAGGTACGTGACTGGAGTTGTGATTTTCATGAATGATGTCGCATTTCCGAAGAGATCGGGCCACGCACTAGTGCCACGTTGGCTATATGGGACATGCAAACGTGCAAAGCAATAAACGTGCCAGTGGTATGTGCAAAACAGGGTGGGGTGTGCCCGGGGCTTTTTCAAATAAGTGGGCCCGTTGGTCTGATCATATCATCATACATTAATACCACATGAATATTAATCAAGATATTCAAAGCCTATTAGATCGCAATTAAAATTGAAACAAATATATCATACATCTCAATCAAGATCATGGCAATGTTAGATAAGCAATTAACACAAAGATCAATAATCGGGTTCGATCGTTGAAGCAAGCATACAATTCCAAAAATATTTCTTTATATGGTCCAATCAAGGGTTATTTTGGGTGACCCTACACAAATTGAGATTTTCAAAGACAATTGAATTGAGGATAGAATATTGAATTGTGGAGATGAGGAATGATGAAATTCTTTTTTTTTCTTTTTAAAATAAATTGATTTTTTTTAATTAAAAAAAAACTAAAAAAAAAAAACTATTGCTAATCATTACAAAAACCTAAAAACACAATCCTAAAACAAACTCTACTGCCGCACCAATCTATAAATTCACAATCAAGTAAAGTAGTAACCAACATCACGATGTGATGCTACACATAAAAAATTGGTGTGATAATAGTGAATCTCAAAGAGAAACCAACTGAATAACCATTATGTTTATCAGTTGAATTTTAGAAAAGAAATTACAATTTATTCAAACTGTTATTTCTCGTTCGATCTTGCTAGTTTTTATCCCCAAAATTTTTCAAAATTTTTCAAAAGGGTTTAAACCCAACCTCCCTGTTCAAGCAATCACCAAATCAGACTATCACTCAAAGGGTTTGATTAGAGACAGGGAAGAGCTTTCTCGAGGGTTTGATCAGAATTGTTGAAAGAAAGAAAAACAATAGGGTCCTGATAGATGGTCCATCATCTTCATCTCTATTTTTGATCATTAGACCCAACAAGTTGATTTTGATGATGATGAATCAAAAAACGAAAACTATTTCTACCATTCCTCTTCGTCGGTAAATTGATGTTTCAATCGATGAAGAAGTTCGATTAAAGCATTCATTCTCTCTCACGATCTCTAAAATAAAATAGAATTTTAAAAGAAAGGAAAAAAAATCAAATCAGCCACCATTAATGCTCTATTAGAGCTTGGAACCGAAGCGAAGTTACTTTCCCTCCGTAGAACAACCTCTACACAGCCACGGTCTCAATTCACCCCTCTGTTACAGACTCAACGATTACAAAATCTCCCATCTTAAAGGTTTGATTGAAAATGAAATACAGTAGGATTCTTAATTCAAATTTGAAACCCAAAATCAGATTTTTTTTTCTTTCATTCTGAATCAAGAATCTACCATTGATCAACACCATCAACCTCGAAATCTTTCTTCAATAGATGACAGAAAGGTTGATTTTTCGTCAAAATCGTTTTTAGATCAAATGAGTTTCAAAGGGGTTGCTAAATCTTTAAAAGAGAACGAAGAGAGAAGGGAGAGAGAGAGAAAAGAATGCCCCTTTTTTCTTGTTGATTTTCGTCCTCTTCTTTGTGGAGAAGAAGATAAAAATAGTAAAAACTGTTTTCTGCTAACAGAACACCCCGCAAAAAAAAAAAAAAAAATTTTGATTTTTTTTTTCTTGGAATCCTCTCATCACAAACAACATTAAAAAAGACAATTTTTTTATTTCTTAGTGCATCACTCAAAAATAATTTATTTGAGAAGAAGATGAAAAATAAAAAATTATTTTCTACTAACGGCACACCACGCAAATTTTTTTTTTTTATGATTTTTTTTGTGATTTTTTTTCTTGGAATCCTCTTTTCGTCACGAACAACATTAAAAAAATAATTTTTTTGTTTCTTAGCACATCACTCACAAATAATTTATTTTCACAACTCGCCGCCTATGCCTAATAACGTGTTAAAAAAATTCATCCAAATTTTTTTTTAAAAAACAAATTCATAACTCACATCCCAACTACCATCATTCCATCCTCAATTTATGTCAATTTGAATATTTCATTATTTAGGGTCATCCCAAAATGACCCTAGATTGAATTATAAAAAGTGATACTCCAAAATGACATATCCAAAATCAATCCAAATAATGCGAAGAAAAGATAATACAATCCAAAAATATAAAATAAATCAAATAATGAAAATGGTTCAACAATCATTTTTTTCACACTATTATCCTCTTGATATCCTACATTATTTAGGGTCATTCCGAATGATCCTAGATTGAACCATAAAAATGTGCCAAAATAAAGTATTCAGAATCCAAACAAACGATTAATAATTAAGCCAAAAAGAATGATAAATAAAAAAATAAAAAAAATAGATAAACAAATAAATAAAAATAAAATAAAATATAAGGTTCTACTAGCAATGCTTCCCATACTTGGGGATTTTCAAGTTTGATCCTCAATATTTTCCAGCGGAGTCACCACTGAAAGCGTCCTTGATTCGCGAGGTACGCAGATCCGTTTTTGGCTTTTGAGGTTTGGGAGTCGCCACCTAATTATTACGGTCTAAGAATCGAACATTGACTTTAAAAGGCAAATAACACTAATCTATGAAAGAAAATACAGGTCCGGGGATCACGTTACAAGGTTGGAAGGTGTTAGGCACCAACCTCGCTCGACAAACGCCGGTCTTTACTTTTTTTCAAATAAAACTACATTGTTAAAAGACCTGAATAAAAGAATAAAAAATACCTAGATGATCAGAACGATAGGTCCCTTAGAACTGGTGGAGAGATTCCTTTCTTCATTTCCGTTACTGGATCCGCTTCGGATCTCCAAGATGAAGTATCTTCTCCTTAGATCTAAGTACTTCCTAATTTTTGATGGAAATCTAGGTGTTTTTGAAGGGTTCTGGGTGTTTTTTGAGCAAAGGTTGGGATTTGGTGTTAGGTAAGGAGTTAGGACTTCAAAATTAGGGTTCGAGGAAGGCTACGGAGACTTTTTGACCTACATTTTCTAGGATTTATTTTTTCATACGAAAATAGGTTGTAGAGACCCCTATTTGTAGAATTTTTTAAAAGCTTTTTAGATAGACTTAGAGTTAGATTATGTTTCTTTTAGATAGTTTTAGAGTTAGATTATGTTTCTTTTAGATAGTTTTAGAGTTTAATTAGAATTATATTAGGGTTTTAGAGTTTAATTAGAATTCTCTTAGGATTAGGGTTTGACTTTGGTCTTATTAAATTGATTAGGATTTTGACTTAAGTCTCACTTAATTGACTAGAATTTAGGATTTTCACTTAAGTCATACTTGATTGACTTGATTTTAGGATTTCGACTTAAGTCTCACTTAATTGACTAGATTTTAGGATTTTGACTTAAGTCTTACTTGATCGACTTTAATTCTAATTAGGATTTCACTTTATATTAATTAATATTTTTTTAATTATTAATTTTAAAATTTTTAATTATTAAAATTGTAAAATTATCATTTTGCCCTCAAAGAGGACTTTTTGAGTTTTAAATCATTTTTCAATGTTCCAAGATGTTTTGGAATCAATTTTCATAAGAAATTCAATGGGAATATTGGTTTGTGTCATTTATAAAATTTTTTGTGCGAAATGATCGTGAATTTTATTTTAGTTCAATTTATTATTTTATGTGTTTGAAAGAGTTTTCCTAAGCATAATGTAGGCTTTAGGGATGTTTTGAGATTAAGCGTATTTTGGTAATTTGATCATTTTTTAGTGATTTTTATCGTAAAACTTCTTTTTGTTTGAAAATGAAGATTTCTATGTTTTTTGAGTTATATTTTCCTAGCGTAACATGGTTTCTACAGTTTTGTTAGTTTGAGATACTTCATCCAAATTTCTGAAACATATTTAGTAACAAATAAAGCCTTGGAATAATCATCCATCATTGGGAATCGTCGCAATCGGGTTGACGAGTTGATTAATCAGGTGAGTACAAAAATGGGGTGTCTACAATGGGTTCTAACTTCAGAAGGTGAAACTTTTAGGATACGTAGTGTTAAGTGAAGAGATAGTAGTAGACCCTTCCAAAGTTGAAGTTGTACTATCGTGGAAAGAACCAAGACAATGATAGATATTAAAAGTTTCCTTGGGATGACAGGATATTATAGAAGATTTATTAAGGAATTATCCACTCTTACAGCACCGTTGACGAGACTAACTCAAAAAAATGTTCGGTTTGAGTGGGATGATAATTACAAGGCTGTATTTCAGGAATTGAAGACAAGATTAATAATCGCTTCGATTCTAGTATCTTGAATTTCGGGTGATGGTTTGATGATCATTACTGATGCATTTGAGATTGGTTTGGGAGTTGTATTGATACAATTTGGGAAGGTAGTAGTGTACATGTCTAGAAAACTGAAAAATCATGAGAAGAACCACCCTATTTATGATCTTGAGTTGGCTGCTTTAGTGTTTGTACTACGCATTTTGAGACATTATTAATATGGAGAGAAGTTCGAAGTATTCTCTGATCATAAGAGCGTTAAGTTCATATTCTCGTAGCGAGAATTAAATATGAGACAACGACGTTGGATGGAGTAAAAGATTACGACTTTACCCTTGAGTATCACCCGAAAAAAACAAATGTAGTTATTGATGCACTGAGCAGAAACACTGTAACTCATATTATGATAAAAGAATGGTAGTTATTTGAATAGGCCATAGAAACAGTGTTTGAGACTCCAAGGGAAAGGTATAGACTGCACATTTATTTGGGTACACTGAGGATCGAAAATGAGTTGATATCACGAGTCAGCGAAGTTCAGAACACAGATGAAGATGTGGATGAATATGAATCGAGAGCTAAGGAGCTAAATTGATCGAAAGGATCATATGAGTAGGATGTGGATACCTCGGGACTCGTAGTTAAGATCCGATATACTGGGTAAGGCACACCGCTCTCGATATTCTATTCACCTAAGAAGTACGAACATGTATAGAGATCTGCAAAGAAATTTTTGATTTTCAGGTATGAAGAAGGTAATCGTAGAATATGTAAGTTGCTGCCTGACATGTCAGCAAGTCAAGGTAGAACATAACAACCCAGCAGGCTTACTCCAACCATTACCCATAGTGGAATGGAAGTGGGAATATGTGACCATGGACTTCGTAGTTGTGTTACCAATGGCCAATGATGGGTCAGTTGCCATATGGGTGATTGTTGACCGATTGACAAAGTTGGCACATTTCATTCCGATTTGATTTTCATTCGGCGTCGATAGCCTGAGTTAGATATACATAGTTGAAATAGTTGGATGAAGTACCGATTTCTATCTTGTCAGGCAGAGATCCCAGATTTACTTCCCAATTTTGGGAGAGTTTATACAAAGCCTTGGGTACTTAGTTGAACTTCAGTTCAACTTTTCATCCACAATCAGATGGATAGTATGAGCGGGTAATACAAATTTTAGAAGACATGCTATGGGCATGTGTATTGGATTTTGGAGGAGGCTGGAAGCGTCACTTGCCGTTGGTTGAGTTCTCCTACAACAATAGTTTTCAAGCTAGTATCGGCATGGCACCCTTTGAAGCTTTATACGATAGGCCGTGTTGATCACCAATATGCATTATACTAGACAGATTAAGAACGGCTCAGAGTAGACAAGTGGCGTAGACCTTTGGAATTCTAAGTTGGGGATAGAGTGTTCTTGAAAGTATCGCTCTGAAGAGGAATCTTTAGATTTGGTGTGAAAGATAAATTAAAGTCGCGATTTGTGGGAACATTCGAAGTAATTGAACGGATAGGGCCAATAGCTTACAGATTGATTCTACCACCGTAGCTTGAGCATGTTTATATGTTTCGCGTGTCCATGCTAAAGAAGTATTTGCTAAATCCTTCACATGTGGTTGATTTGTAGGATTTATAAGTAGACGAAGACGTGTTCTACGAGGAAGGTGCAATATAGATACTTGACAAAAGAGTAAAGCAACTTAGATTTAAGTCTATCCCTCTAGTCAAGGTATTGTGGAGATACTACAACGTTGAAGAAGTCACTTGGGAGAAAGAGTCAGAGATACACGCTAAGTATCTAGAACTATTCCAAGATTAAGGTATTATTTTAATTTCCAGAATTTTTTTTTTATTATAGGGGAAATAATGTAATATCCCGACTTTTTTATTCGTATTTCGAGGAAATAAATAATGGAATTTTGAGAAAATTCTGAAAGTAGGATTTAAGGTAAAACTTTAGGATTTTTTCTAGTCATTTCTAATGAAATATGACTTCACCATTGGATTCAAAATGGTTGAAAAATATACTTTAGCCTATAAGCACGCTCAAATACGAATTCGAACAGAAAAGTTGCAAAATCCTCAATTTTCAAGTCAAACTAGGTTAAAAAAATAAATTTTTACTATAACAAGAATTTTAAAATTTAATGGCACTATTGGATCTATAACAAAAAGTTATAAAAATGGAGTATTTACTCAGCATTTTGGAGCTCAGAAAGTCGAATTATCTTAAAAAATAGTAATAACGTCAATTTTAAGGTCCCATCAGGGCAAAAAAGTGAATTTTTGTTAGAGATAGAATTTGTTGAATCTGACCACGCCATTAGATCCAAAATAAAAAATTATAAAAAATAGAGTATTCACTCATCACTTTTAGAGTACAGACGATCGAATTATCGTCAAACGAAATAGCATGTAAAATATCGATTTCGTTCTACAGCTTATATAAAGATTTTTTAAAGGAAATTCACTATTCACTATTCACTATCTCCTTAACTGACCAAAAACCAGTAACCATAGTTGGGTTTTAAATGTTGGTTTTCAACGACTTGCCGGCATCGATACGTCTCAAACAGGACGTTGTTGACATCTAACGAAGAATGGAAGAACGTCTATAACATTGAACTCAACAAACCCCAACCATTTTCTTCTATTTTTCTCTTCTCTATTTCACGTTTCATCGAAAAACAGTTGCAAACATAACAGGGGTTTCGACTCTTTGAGCGTAGATTTCATCTACTTCGAGCCCAAATCGTCCTTCGTCTCAGAAGGGAGAAATGACGACACCATCAAAATCTTCGAAACCACTAAACCCAATTAAAAAATCAGCCCCCTCAACGTCAGATCCACCTTAATTTCCATGTTGATCACCTTGATTTCTATGCACCTTCTTGAATTATATCGCACAAAGATTGGTAGATAACTCTCAATTTTTATTAGTAATCATAGATTTTAAAAATTGCATTTAGGAATTTTAACGAAAATTTGTAATGTGATTAAAAAGGTAGAATTCTCTTCGTTACTTCAGATTCACATCAAGATCTTCATGTTTGATAGATTTAATTGTGTTTTATAACAAATTATACGTGGGTAGGACATTTCACCGGGTTAGTTCTGCCAGTTGGGTCTTATCACTGCTCGGACCCCGTTTTGATCCTAGTTTTGTAATTTTTTAATTTAATTGATAAAAATGAATTTTAAAGTTTGAAAAATAATTTAATATTCAATGAACTTATATTGAGTTGATGAATATCGAAAAATGAATGGTGTGTTTGAAAAAGTGAAAAATACAAAAATTTAAAAAAGGGAAAAAGGGAATGAAACAATAAAATATAAGAATCACACCCAATGAGTGATGCATGCATTTTATATTGTAATGTTATGTGTGGGTTGATGAACGGATATCTAAGGTTAAATTACTTTTTGTAGTCATAAGGTGACGTGCATATTTAATTACTTTCTATTAGCGTGAGGCACTGATTTATTTTTTTGTACTATTATTTATTTTAGGTCGATGGGCCACAATTGTATAGTAGAAAATTGGATATTCATACTCAACTTTGTAATGTTAATTTCTTATTTGTTTTAAAATATATATATAGGTATATGTAATTATTTTGTGAACTATTCAAGAGCTTGTGAATACTTGAAGGGATAATCTATCATATCATCCGGAGTGATATACTATCTTGGAATGTACGATAGGGATAACCAAGCTCATACGTGGTATAGGACGCGTATAAGAGTGAAATCACAACTGAAATCTGGGTTTATTCTTTTTTATCTTTACTAGTGAACTTGTAATGTAAAGGTGATCGTATACGAATGGGATTGAATTATTGTGAATCACATGCACGCCTGATAGGCATAGACGAAGATGATTAGTCAGTGATTACTAACAATCTAGAGTAGTCGAACGTTCTGACATGTCGAAAAGACATCCATTACTTACAGTCATGTCAAACAATCAGCCTGAGCCGGATAATTGGTCAACCAAGTGTGCTAAGTGCAATGACCAGCCATAAAATTAAGAACTAAAAGTCAGTAAAATAGTGTAACATCATGTCTCAACTGGGAGTGAAGTAGTCGTGAATCCCAACTTTCTAATTATACTACTCCACTATTGTTTATTATATATCTGTTTCTTTATTTTGAATTATAAAATGAAACACATGTTAAATGTTTCTATTTGGTCAATTAGATTTGTATAGAAAAGAAAATGTCATAGTGAATGCTACTGATTGATGAAATATGAGTTTTAAAATGTTTAGTTGCTCATCCTTGACTATATGTACTAGTTAATTGTATTTTAATTTGTAAAACCTTACATGTATTGAAATAGTTCAGTATGCTTAGTTGTTTATGTTTATGAGAAATTATTAGTAGGAATTATTGGTGGACCTATTAGGTAATTATTGTTACTCATTTTTTCCTTCTTATTTTTTTTAGTTTTAGAGTCTGCGGTTGAAGAGGCGAGCATAGAACCAGCCAGTAGGGACCATCTAGTGAGTCATATAGACGACCAGAATTTGTTACCTGGTGAGTACTAAGGCTATACTCCCTAGTGATGTCAGTTCGTCCAAGTAGTATTATGGATTTTGTATTGAGCGTTAGGACTTTTATTAGAGTGAAGAGTTTCAGTAAAATCTTGTATATTGTTTATCCTTCCGCACTCTGATCTATCTTACGTGGCTAGATCTATATAGATTTCCGTTATTATTCTATTTTTGTATGTATATACAGGATATTATATATATTTTTTATTAGGTGAAACAGGTTGAGTGCCTTGGAAAGCTAACATAAACAGAGGAAATCATGCCGAAATTTCGAGGTGCCACTTAGTGCCTCAAGATCTGACATGGGGCTTTGTGTTAGTGTTTTGGGATCTCCACACTCACTCTCACTATTTACAAAAAATTAACAAGGAAATAAAACATATTCTAAAAATGAAAAAAAGACAGGATATCTAAGGCCCAAGTCATCCTTAAACAAGTCCCTTTGCATAATAGGCAAAGGTTCTATTTATAAAGGAAATTAGGATTTCTAAAAGGATTCTTTTCAAGACGTTGCCACGAGGTAATTGCTTCATGCATACGTAAATGATCAACATCATTTTAGGGCGACCCTCTTCACTTTTACTGTGCCACAGTTGGGTTTGCCATGCCTTAGTTATGCTAGCTCATATGTGGCTGGGGCTTGTTTTAGGCGCTTCTATTGCTCTCTTATTTGTAAAACAAAGTCTTCCTAATGTGTTGGAGTCGATTTGGTTTTTCTGATCCTTGACTTACTCATTTGAATATGCACGTAATCAGTTTTTTGATAAATGCATAATTTCATGCAATTATGTCTAATTAACATGATAGAACATGAAACGAGATATTATGAGGCATAACATGATTATTTGCTAATAATTGTAAAATAATAATTGGGAAAAATGCAGATAAATTAGTGTTTTGAGATACTGATCTTGAACTGTTATCTGGTCCACATGAGCATTGAGTTTACCGAACAACTCATCCATCTGATTCAAGATCTCCCTTTGTCAGTTGAAAGAGACTCTATAATCTTTTCTATCTACTCCCCTTGTTGGTCTATTGCAAGGGCTCTGATACCCATTTGGTACAACCAAGCTATGGACTATATGATTTACTTTTCCTATTGAGAATGTGATAGAAAAACAACAAGAGAAAAGGAAAACAAGTTAATTTTTTTACTTCAAGGGAACCACTACCTCCAACAACAACACATAGGTGTTAGATAATAATCCAAAATAACTTTTCTATTCCACTCAAACACTTTAAATAGAGTTTTACATAACAAAAATTCCTCAACAGTAGAAATACTCATAACAGACTACTAAATACTAGAAAGACTTCTAGGAACTACTTATAAGAGACTCAAAGACTAATTCAAATAAAATCTTATAGAATACACTCAATGAGTAATTGAACTCACATTTTACTCCATCTAACTTGTTACACCTGCACGTGACAGATATCGACAATAGATTTTTCAAGCAAATAAATTTTTTTAAGAAAACATCCGGAAATTAGAATACGGAGTCTTTAATATTTATTGTCCTTATAAATAATTTTAATTAAAACAAATCCACTATCCGAAGGAAACCCGATTCTTAATTGCTCTCTAAGATGGCTGCCTAAAAGGGTAAACTCAAAACCGTCTAATTGATTACGGGTGACTTGGTACCCATTGGCAACCTTGAGTTTGACGACTTAAAACCTGCCTGAGTCGACTCAACTTGATTGGAGTTTGAGGTAACTCGGCTCTGAATTTCAATACAAAATATAAACAAAAAAAAAAAAAAAAAACAATCAATTATAGATTTTTCTTTTTCAAAAATTAGAATTTTAAGATGACTAATGAATGATTGAATCTAGTCAAGATTTTTTCAAAAGAGGGATTGATGTGTGTTTGAAATGTTGCGAGAGAGGAGAAGTATCTCTTCTTAGAAAGTGATGGAGGTTTGAGTTTCCCAATATATTTGCCCCCTCTGCAATGCTGCAATATTGCTAGGTATGTTGCCTGAAATAGCAACCAAGAGGAAGCATGATAAGATCCTGAGAGGAAAAGTTAGTAAAGGAAAAGGAGGGAAGAGAGGAAGAATGATACAAAAAAATAATAATAATCAATTGGAAGTTATTCTCTATGAATAATCCAAATTCTTCCCATCCATACTTTGCAGTACTTTTTGTTCACAAAGAAATGTAATACTTTAGTTAATTATATATACAGGGTTCGTAGTCATCTGGACAATTAAACTGATCTTTAGTTCCGGGGATGACATGGGCATCCACTTCTGTGCTATAACACCTCCTGCAAATTGGTTTTTCAACCAATAATTTATAATTTTTAGATAAAAATTTGCTTATTTTATTTTATTTTATTTTAATTTTTGGATAAAAATTGTGGGAGGAAATTATAAAAGTTCTCCACCTCAGATTCCACATGTAAAGATACTGCCATTGCTGGCTGTGAAGACTGCAATCACCACGGCTCTTTGTTAATCATGTTCATCCTTTGATGACTTATTACTTTTTGTAGTGTGAAATCATCTTCAAATCAAATTGAGTAGAATCGACTCGGCCGATGTATAACAGTGGATACATTCAGGTTTGGGTCCCCTACATTAATGAGGGGTTCACATGCATGGCAAGCATAACATGAACACATAAAAGTGGCAACTACTTATTTCAATTTGAGGTGGAATTTAATGTGGCACGGGTGCTGCATGCACACCACTCCCTCTCTCTCCTTTCTACAACCTCATCATCTGTGCATTTACTACAAATTACCATTTTAGTTTTTATTTACTCCCTTGAGGCCTTGACCCTTGAAATGAATAAGGAAAATTACTAAATTAAAGATTTGTCTCATCTTTTATTAAACATGAGAGTTTGTCTACTGGCATAAACGTTTTCTAAAATTGGAGGGGTATTATTGGAAAAAATGATAGAAGAGAAAAGACAATGGACCTGCTTGTTTGCTCCGCAAAATCCCCCATACTTAAAACTTTGTGTTTGTAGTGATTTACATTTACATATTTCATTAGTGTCTCACTACCAAGGTATTGAACCAAAACCACCTCCTATTGAGTAATACTTATAAAAGGATCAAGCTACAACAACTCCAGTCATATTTGAAAATGCTTTCAGACTAAACCAAGCCAGTTCATATGACTGCTGCAACAATCCAATCGTACTTGCACGTTATACGCCATTCCATTAATCTGAAACATTCAGGACTTGTGTGATGGGCCAACAAGGAGACCACTATGATCCCACAAGGAATAGAGGGAATTAAGCCTTCTCTACCACCTGACTACCAGCCTCTATGCTTCCCAGATACTTCACTGGAAGTTAGTTTACTTCTATACATTTATTCTTTAGATGTGTTTGAAAATAAAATTGAATGGAAATTATTGGAAAAAAGGGGGAGAAGAGGAAGAGTAATATATAAAGTTGATGGGTTTTATTGACAAGAGGATAAAAAAAGAAAGACAATAAAATTGAAGGGGGGAAATCTTGAAAATGAAGAAAATAAAAGACAATAAAATTAAAAATTATTCTTGAGATACGTATATAATTAATTTTGAATGCTGGATAAACACTAAATACTAGGAAGACTACCCTACTATTTTATTATATGCTAACACTTTCCTAACTAACATAGTAAGATTTTAGGCCTTATTAAAGGTCGCTTAGCTCAAATGGATTACCACATTAGCAATCCAACACCACAATCCTCTAGATTTCATGAAAAACTCAGATTAAAAAAAAAAAAAAAACAAATTCAAAGTAAAAATTTCTATTGGACTTGATCCAAGGTTTTGAAAATGAATGGGTACCAAACTTCCATGGAACTCCAAAATTTGAAATTAAAATTCTACATGAAAAACAATTTTTTCATTTTTTTTTTCCTAAAGTTCATAGAATTTTGTACTTACAAGACTATGGTCTAAGATGCCATAAGTTTGGCCCGAGGATCCTTAGTAAGGGTGAAATTCTTTACTAACTTAGTAAGGCTAATCAGACATATTATATAGATAAGCATCTCTGACCTGTGTTTTTAGACCTGGACCAGACCGGCCGGTTAAACCAAGAACCCGCCACCTAAATGTTCTGCGTTGACATTTAATTAAAAGTTTGAACTTTTGATATTTTTAATTTACTCAAGTAAACAGATTGATCACACGCTCGACCTTTCTTGACCATCCAGTTGAGCTGGTAAACGGGTCAGTCACTTTACCGGTTCAATTGTCAATATGGGTTTAAAAGCAATTTTAAGGAGGGGTGGTTACCCAACAAGACTGTAAAATCAACCATACTTTATTAATATATAAAATATTTTAGACTTAAAACCCTATGTATTTGTTGTTATCAAAAGAACATTAAATAGAGGAAAATTTTCTGAAAAGATGGAAAACAGTTATGAAATGAGGGCTGATATTATAATTAGAAAGTCTTCACGCGGTCAATATTCATCTGACATGGCACGGGCATGAACCCTAGATCTTTTTTTCTCGGGATACACAACTGCACATCTTTTATGGGATGTCTAATTGTGTATCCTGAGGAAAAAGACCTATGGCTCCATGTCCGTGCCATGTCAGCCAAGTATTGATCAAATGAAGACTTTCTAGTTAGAATATTATTATTCTTATGAAATAGAGTGCTAAAAATATGACGTTATTTTTGGCACACACCTCCTAGCATGTTTGCTCACAGCCCAATAAATGTTTGACATGCGACGCGAATGAAATTAGCAATAGAGAGAGCTTTCCTCTTGCCCACTGCACACAGATTTATCATTTTAGATTTCAAATCTTAAATGGGCCGTTGGGCCCACATTGATTATCACATTAACAATCAAACAACACAACCTTTGAGATTTCATGACAATATTCACATTCAAAAGAAAAAAAATATTGTTTTTCGAGCTTGATCCAAGGTGCTGAAAATGTATGGCCACCAAGCACCCAAATTTAAAAATAAAATTCAACAGTGAAAAATATCTATTTTTTAATATATATTTTTTTAAAGTTCATATAATTTTGTCTTCTACAACTCCATTGCATCGGATCATGTTTTTGATTGTCACAAGGTGATTAGATCAGAAAGATTTTTTTTTTCACTATGGACAGGAGAGAGAGGGACATCAAGGGTGTGCGCCAAAAACCGTGTCATATTGTCAAAATTCTTATGGAATTTCCATTTAAGTACACTATAAATTTAATTCTGAAAGTTGTAATGAGTCGTGTTGGAGTAACATTGAAATGTACATCGATTCTGACATTCTGATGTGGTGGTGGACACAAAATCATAGATGCTCTTCACTGAATGTACAATCGATATACATTTTAATGTTATTGCAGTATTATCCAATTGTAATATATATATATATATATATATATATGGGTCCCGTTCAACAACAAACATTTTGGCAAAACATTTTTCAAAACTTCTAGCCCTAGTTTACAAGTTGAAAAATTGTGGACCGTCCATTTTTTATGGGGTTAGAAGTTTTGGAATGGGCTGATTTTTGGTGATGATGATCTCCTCACCGTATCATCCTCACCAAAAATCAGCCCATTCCAAAACCTCTAACCCATGTTTTGCAAAATGTTTTGCTAAAATGTTTGTTGCTGAACATTTCCCTTTATATATATATATACATATAGGGTAGCGTTCCTACGACCCTTATTGCAACTCACATTGCGACACAGTGTTTGTCTTATATGGGCAAAAGTATTTGGAATGGGCTGATTTTTTGTAAGGATGATCTCTGTGATGAGGAAATCATCCTTGCAAAAAATCATCCCATTCCAAAACTTTTAACCCCATCAAAATTGATTTACAAAAATTGGACGGTCTAAAATTTTTCAACTTGTAAACATGGGGCTAGAAGTTTCATAATGAGCTGATTTTTGGCAAGGATGATCTCCTCACCATAGAGATCATCCTCACAAAAAATTAGCTCATTCCAAACATTTTTGCCCATATAAGACAAAACACTGTGTTGCAATGTGAGTCGCAATAAGGGTCTACGAAACCCGACCCATATATATATATATATATAGGGTCCTGTTTGGCACCCTACACTTTAGCCTACGCTTTACCCTATGTGTTTTGTCCTACATGGGTTAGAAGTTTTGGAATAGGCTGATTTTTGGTGAGGAGATCATCCTCACCAAAAATCAGTCCATTCCAAAACTTCTAATACCATAAAAAATGATTTATAAAAAATGGACGGTCCACGATTTTTCAACTTGTAAACATGGGGCTAGATATTTCGGAATGGGTTGATTTTTGGTGAGGAGGATCTTCTAACCGTAGAGATCATACTCACCAAAAATCAGCCCATTCCAAAACTTCTAACCCATGTATGACGAAACACGTTGGGTAAAGTGTAGGGTAAAGCGTAGGGTGCCGAACATTTCCTCTATATATATATGGGGGCGGTTCAAGGGCCATATGAGAAGACATATGAAAAAACTTTCATTTTTCAAAATAAGAGTTAGAGGTTTTGGATTGAGCTGATTTTTTGCAAGGATGGTTACTATGATGAAAAGATCATCCTCACAAAAAATCAGCTCAATCAGAAACTTCTAAATCCATCAAAAGTGATTTACAAATTAGTGATAAAAATTGGTAAAAAATCGACGGTCCACATTCTAAATCACTTTTAATGGGGTTAGAAGTTTCAGAATGGACTGATTTTTTTTTTTTTTTTTGGATGATCTTCCCATCATAGAAATCATCCTCACAAAAAATCAGCTCAATCCAAAATTTCTAACCCATATTTTAAAATTTTATTAAAAATGAAAGTTTTTTCATATGTTTTCTCATATGGCCCTTGAACCTGACCCTATATATATATATATATAGGTCCCTTTCAACAACAAACATTTTGACAAACATTTTGGCAAAACATTTTTCAAAACATGGGTTCTAGGTTTTGGAATGGGCTGATTTTTGGTGAGGATGATCTCTACGATGAGGAGATCATCATCATCTACAATCAGCTCATTCCAAAACTTCTAGCCCCATGTTTACAAGTTGAAAAATTGTGGACCGTCCATTTTTTGTAAATCATTTTTTATGGGTTAGAAGTTTTGGAATGGGCTGATTTTTGGTGATGATGATCTCCTCACCGTAGAGATCATCCTCACCAAAAGTCAGCCCATTCCAAAACCTGTAACCCATATTTTGATAAATGTTTTGCCAAAATGTTTGTCAAAATGTTTGTTGCTGAACATTTCCCATATATATATATATATATATATATATATATATATATATATATATATATATAATATATATATATATATATATATATATATATATATATATATATATAGGGAAATGTATATATATATATATATATGTATATGGGAAATGTTCAGCAACAAACATTTTGACAAACATTTTGGCAAAACATTTTTCAAAATATGGGTTGCAGGTTTTGGAATGGGCTGATTTTTGGTGAGGATGATCTCTACGGTGAGGAGATCATCATCACCAAAAATCAGCCCATTCCAAAACTTCTAACCCATCAAAAATGGTTTACAAAAAATGGACGGTCCACGATTTTTCAACCTGTAAACATGGGGCTAGAAGTTTTGGAATGGGCTGATTTTTGGTGAGGATGATCTCCTCACCGTAGAGATCATCCTCACCAAAAATCAGCTCATTCCAAAACCTCTAACCCATGTTTTGAAAAATGTTTTGCCAAAATGTTTGTCAAAATGTTTGTTGCTGAAAGGGACCCATATATATATATATATATATATATATATATATATATATATGGGAAATGTTCAGCACCAAACATTTTGGCAAAACATTTTTCAAAACATGGGTTAGAAGTTTTGGAATGGGCTAAGTTTTGGTGAGGATGATCTCTACGGTGAGGAGATCATCATCACCAAAAATCGGCCCATTCCAAAACTTCTAACCCATCAAAAATGTTTTACAAAAAATGGACGGTCCACAATTTTTCAACTTGTAAACATGGGGCTATAAGTTTTGGAATGGGCGGAGTTTTGGTGAGGATGATCTCCTCACTGTAGAGATCATCCTCACAAAAAATCAGCCCATTCCAAAACTTCTAACCATATATATATATATGAACAGCGTTTCTAAGACTCATATTGGGACTCACATTGCGACACACCGTTTTGTCTTATATGGGCAAAAATATTTGGAATGGGCTGATTTTTTGTGAGGATGATCTCTATGGTGAGGAGATCATCCTTGCCAAAAATCAGCTCATTATGAAACTTCTAGACCGTCCAATTTTTGTTGAAAATTATAGACCGTCCAATTTTTGTAAATCAATTTTGATGGGGTTAGAAGTTTTGGAATGTGATGATTTTTTGCCAGGATGATCCCCTCATCACAGAGATCATCCTCACAAAAAATCAGCTCATTCCAAACATTTTTGCCCATATAAGACAAAACGGTGTGTCGCAATGTGAGTCTCAATATGAGTCTTAGGAACGTGACCCTATATATATATATATATGGATCAGGTTCAAACGACAACCATTTCAACACACATATAGACAACGTGTTTTGTCTTATATGGGCAAAAATGTTTGGAATGGGCTGATTTTTTGTGAGGATAATCTTTGTGGTGAGGAGATCATCCTTGTCAAAAATCAGCTCATTCCAAAACTTCTAGACCGTCCAATTTTTATTGAAAAATTATAGACCGTCCAATTTTTGTAAATCAATTTTGATGGGGTTACAAGTTTTGGAATGGGATGATTTTTTACCAGGATGATCCCCTCATCACAGAGATCATCCTCACAAAAAATCAGCTCATTTCAAACATTTTTGCCCATATAAGACAAACACGTTGTCTATATGTGTGTCGCAATGTGTGTTGCAGGAACCCGACCCTATATATATATATATATATATTTACTTCAAGCGGGGAAAAGCTTTCTTGATTGATAAAAATGTGAATATTTTCCTCACTTTATTTTAGTAAACAGTTAACAGAATTTCCACTTCATAAAAAAAAATTTATTTTTAAGAGAAATATTTTAATTTCAAGAATGATAATTTACCACTTTAACGAATAATGTGTTGAAATGGGGATTTCATTATTCAGTACAGGTTTTTGATAAATCAACCTTAAATATAAGGAAAAATTAATTAACATGGAGGGAGATCTTTCTAAATAA
Organism: Akebia trifoliata; assembly: GCF_017979445.1. NCBI lineage: Eukaryota > Viridiplantae > Streptophyta > Magnoliopsida > Ranunculales > Lardizabalaceae > Akebia > Akebia trifoliata. Next base: position 13,379,126 of record NC_141386.1, read on the forward strand.
TCCTTAACTTTTGGGTGGTGACTTGATAGTTCATTTTGTAAATTTTTTATTTCTTAATAGTCCCTGGAGCTTCTCTCTCCTTATGATATATTTGAGTACCCAAACCACCATTTTATCATCTTCTTTACATACTTCAGTTATTCAACATTTTAATTGCAATCATTTCTGACGATTTTTTATCGTGAAAGACGAATGGAGAATGATATACTTTTAATTTTGAACATTAAATATATGTTTCAACTTATAATGCATTTTGGTTATTTTGATAAGATATATCCAATATCATAGTTGAAAAAAAATATTAGAAAAAATTTGGATCACATTTATATTGTTGAATTCACCACTTTCAATTGTCAAGTTCAACATTTTTATTATCGAGCTCACCACTTTTTATTATGATGTTCAATATTTTATTGTTGAGTTCAACATTTCATTGTCTAGTTCAACAATTTTTCTAGTTATTGAAAATTTGACAATTTTAAGAGTTATTGCGAATATATCCATCATTATAGCTCAACAAAAAAAAAAAAAATTGTTGAGTATGGCACTTTTTATTGTCGAGTTCAACATTTTTATTGTTGAGCTCACCACCTTTTTATCGTTGAGTTCAACATTTCATTGTCGAATTCGGATTTTTATTGTTGGGTTCGACTTTTTTTATTGTTGATTTTGACAAATATACATATATAGGGGGTGGTTCAAGGGACATATGTAAAAACAATGGTTTTTTAAAATATGGGTTAGAGGTTTTGGATTGAGCTGATTTTTAGCGAGGATGATCACTATGATGAGAAGATCATCCTCACAAAAAATCAGCTCAATCTGAAACTTCTAAATCCATCAAAAGTGATTTACAAATTATTGATAAAAATTAGTAAAAAATCAACGGTCCACATTCTAACTCACTTTTAATGGGGTTAGAAGTTTCAGATTGGACTGATTTTTTTTTTTCGGATGATCTTCCCATCATAGAGATCATCCTCACAAAAAATCAGCTCAATCCAAAACTTCTAATCCATATTTTGAAAATTTATTAATGTTACATTGTTTTTACATATGTTTTTTCATATGGCCCTTGATCCTGACCCGTGTGTATATATGTATATATATATATATATATATATTTTTTTTTAATTTTCAAATGTTATACTCCATAATGTGGTGAACTCAACTTAAAAAGTGGTGATGAGCTTGAAACTTTAAATATGATCCAAATTTTGTTTTTTCACTTTTTTCATTTTTTCCAACTTTGATAGTGGATAAATCTTCAAAGAATACTAAAATACATATATTATAGTTATGAAATAGATATTCGAATCATAAGTTATGATGAAATCTTCTGAGATTTTAGAATCTCATTTTTATTCATCATTTTTTGTTATAAATTGTCAAAATAAATTTAAAAATGCATCTAAATTGTGAAACTTAGGAGTATACCATTGTCCATTCATCATTCACAGTAAAAATTGATCATTGGAAATGATTGTAATTGTGGTTGAAAAATCTTAATATGTAAAGAAGACAAAAAGCTAGTTTAGGTACTCCGAGTACATTGTTAGGAGAGATAAGGCACAAGAACTCTTGATAAAGAAAAAAGTTTATAAAATGGAATATCAAGTCACTGTCCAAAAGTTAGGTAATATTTAGAAAGAAACCCCTCCCACGGGTCTATTAAGTAATTTTCACTAAATATAACTCATAGAATTCAGATGAATTCCATGGGTATCCAAGTCGATTTGACGAGGTCAAAAGTGAAAAAATGGATATTTACTCATATTGGGTAAGATTATAATTCCACTGACACACGCATCGGCAAGTAGGAAAATCCTAGGTGCAATCGGACCCTAGAGGGTGGCTCCAAGGAATTCATTGCATTGTGGGATTTCGAACACTTCACCTACCTTTCCTAGGAGCTTATCAAGGCTTGGCTTGCCACTAAGCCAACCCTTGGGGGTTATGTAAAAGTGGGTATCTGCTCTAATAATTTTTATTTATTTAGTAAATGAGCTCTACTCTATTAAACTTGTTCATCAGTATGTCTTAGATAAAACCGCATCCCAACTTCTCAAAATCCTATATAATACCAATTTTATATTTTATGCTATGTGTGTGTTGCTTTTAGACCTCAAGGCTACTTTGGTCATAGTAAAGATTTAATGACATTCCACCCTTAGGTTATTATTACAAAATGAACATTTTATTCAGTATCGGTTAGTAATTAAATTTAAAAGCAGGCCTTTGTAATTTACTCTCATCTGCATCACTAAGCTAAAACACACATATGAGACTATATATAAGCCACAGAACTGAACAGAAACACATATATGTTGCACCAACATGGCTACTAGAATCCAAGATGAATTTGACTATGAAAGCAGTAGCTCTTCAATCACGGTACCAGATTATTCCGGTCACAGCTGGGTAAGTGACCTCAGCTTCGGTAGCCGAAGCTCGGTCTCAATTTCTTCCTACAGTGATAGTAGTACCCTTTCTTGTGGTCTCAAACCACACAAGGCGAACCAAGTCGCCTGGGAGGCCATGAAGAGGCTCCGACGAGAATATGGTCAAGTCGGGCTAGACCATTTTCGGCTCTTGGGTCGCCTTGGAAGTGGTGATATAGGTAATGTGTACCTTTGTAGGCTCCGAAACCCGACAACCATAGCGGGGTTGCAAGAATGCTTTTATGCCATGAAGGTTGTCGATAGAGAGGCTCTAGCGCATAGGAAGAAACTGCTAAGAGCAGAGATGGAGAAAGAGATATTAAGAATGCTTGATCACCCGTTTCTTCCTACTCTTTACACTGAATTCGACGCATCTCATTACTCCTGCCTTGTCATGGAGTTTTGTCCTGGCGGTGACTTGCATGCTGTCCGACTACGCCAACCCGACAAGCGATTTAGTATTTCATCTGCCAAGTATGTTTTATTTCTCTCTTCAACTACAGTAGGAGTAATACTATTTAATTTTCTTGTTATGGATTCTATGTTCAAGGGGTTGGGATATCTACAAATGTTAATATTGTTTCTGTTATTTTTATTATTAAAATTTACAAGAAGAATATGAAATGATATTTAATTTTATTCTTCTGCAGTTTAAGTTAAATGGATTGATTACAGTTTCTCATGAAATTTTGAAAATAATAATAATCCAGATCTCCGAAGAGATTTCTAGATCATTAATAATATTATCAGTCAATTTGGGAATAGATCGATGGATGTCATTTCAGGAAAATGAAGAGATAGCCACTCTTTTCCACCCAAACGATGCTCACCAAATTTCTCCTTCAGGAGAACATGAACATATTTACTTTTATTTAAATTTTTATATACAGATTTTGATTAACTGATCAACAAAAATCAACATCAACATCAACAGGTTCTATGCAGCTGAGACACTTCTAGCACTGGAGTATCTCCACATGATGGGGGTAGTGTACAGGGACCTTAAGCCGGAAAATGTGCTCGTTCGAGAAGATGGGCATATCATGCTCTCTGACTTCGATCTCTCCCTCAAGTGCGACGTGGTGCCCAAGCTCGTAAGAATGAAACCCAATTCCCGGGCCTTGGACAAGAACATAAAGAGCTCAATTCCTTCATGTGCCTCACCCATTAAACCTGTTCTCACCTGCTTCTCTGCCTCGAAAAAAAAGAAGATAAATTTGTCAGCCACACCACGAGATAATTTGCAAGACCTCGATCCAGAATTGATTGCCGAACCCATTAACGCTCGGTCAAAATCATTCGTCGGGACTCACGAGTACTTGGCCCCTGAGGTAATCTCGGGGTTAGGCCATGGAAGTGCTGTGGATTGGTGGACACTTGGCGTGTTCTTGTATGAACTATTGTACGGAAGAACACCTTTCAAAGGTGAAAACAATGAGAAGACACTCATCAATATAATTAAGCAACCCTTAACCTTCCCTAGGATGAATGTGTGCAGTAGTACTAAAGATTTAGAAGAGATAGTGAAGGTTCAAGACCTTATAAGTAAGCTTTTAGTGAAAAATCCCAAGAAGAGAATTGGGAGTTTAAAGGGTTCTATTGAGATCAAGAAGCATGAGTTCTTCAAATGTGTGAATTGGGCCTTGATTAGGTCAGTTAGGCCTCCTGAGGTTCCTAGAGATCTACAAAAGATTAGGAGCAACGGTTCTCTGCCAAAGTTAAGCAAGAAAGAGAGAGGAGCTACCTATCAAATCCCTCAGCATTTTGATTACTTCTAAGTGTAAAAAAAATGGTGAGATTACGAAGCAAAATACCGTGTTATGTATAACAGTAAAGAAAAGAGATGCTTTGTTTTCTTCTTTTATAACTAATAATGAACAAAAAAAAAAAAAAATTGAAGAAAAGTTTGATAACCAATTTAAAATGTTTGAAATTTTCATTTATAATTTGAAAGTCTTCAAGGCTATAGAAAGAGAAACAATTGTTTTATAAACCCACAATTTGACTGGCATTTTTTATTCTTTGAACTAATAATTGTTACAAGTCCTTTTCTTATGAGTTCTCATGTGATGGCATAATTGTACTTCTTCAATGATAAAAAATAATAATATAAGAACAATTATATGGAATTGACTTTTTCTTTATAAGCCTGCGAGCTAGTGGTAGCTGAGAGGAGGGTATGAACCTAGGTCAGGCTTTCAAAAGTTTTTTACTAAAAGACATGATTTTAAACATTTTTAATGAAATTTTAAGATTCATTCAATCCACCAAATTTTTTAGATAACATTTTGATTATGATGGTGAATGATTGTTCTTTTTTTTATTCATATAATTTTTTATGCACTCTCTTGTTTATATAATAAACATACAGGCCTACCACCTTCGCCTATTATAATTTAAAAAAAAAATGTTGATAGGCGTTTCTGTACTTGGCTTAACACGAATCTCGAGGATGTCAATTGGGATATATGAATGCCAATAAGGCATCACATGTCAGCACCAACAGGTCTCGGATGGTTGGCTAAGGTATTGTTTGCCTCTGTTGATGTTATTCCCAATGACACATGAAAAACCCATAGGTAACATGACACCTTAGTTACATGTTAGTGTGAAGGTCATGCACCACGTCACTTAGAATTAGGTGTAGCTCGCCTTAGAATCACCCAGGAGTACCCATGTAAATCCATGTAAGACTCACATATGAAGTCATGTTAGCCCCGTGCCAAGGCATATCTGTTAGCTTAGTGACATTTTTGTAATAAAAGAGTATAATTGACCTCTACTTTTGATATTTTCTTTTGAAAATCTAGGAGAGAGTTAGCGTACTCTTGGTAGCAAGGATGTCTTTGTGTCCAATCCCCGGCCTACACCCACGTTGACTTTGAGCCATCGTCCAAGCTATATGACTTCCTGCATGCACTAGATCACAAATTGGTTGTAACACACATTATTTACTTTTGCAGGGTGTGTAATTGCATACTATATCAACAAAGTTGCCTCCATGCTTTGTCTTGTGTTGCCCCCGTTCTCTTGTATTGCTAGCTACGTTTTGAGTGTGTGAGCTATTTGACAAGTTTGCTTACGAATTATCACCCCAAGTACCGCACGACCTCGCTTCGAAAGAACACGGCCGTGACAATTGGTATTAGAGCCATATTCTTCCTCAGTTCCATTTAGTTCACGTGAACAATGGCAAGAGGAGAGAAAAGTCCCACAGACTAACCGATTGTAGTTCCACCACACCTACGTACCAACAAGGAATGTATAGAACTACTCGAAGCTCAGATGGCCCTGCTATGTGATTGTTAGGATACGTTAGATAATGAATACTGCTCAACGCTAGATTGATTGACCTCGTAGAAGATACCCGAGGATCCTAGCACACCTACAAGAATAAATCACGGAACTAACTACCAAGGTAGGTCTCTTGGTTAGAGTCGTTGGTAACAAACGAACTACCGATGGTGAAGCTCATCCTTCACGCATGGGAGCCCTTGGGCCAAGTGCATTTAGTGGTGCTTGTGATACGAAAGAGGTCAAAAAGTTCCTATTTGATATGGAGCAATACTTTCATGCTGCTCGCCCAGATTCAGAAGAGGTAAAGGTCAACATGACCTCCATGTATCTAACAGGTGATGCCAAATTATAGTGGTGTACCAAGTACTCCAAGATGGAAAATGGCAAATGTTCCATTGATACATGGGATGACCTCAAATGGAAGATAAAAAATCAATTCCTACCAGAGAATGTGAAGTTTATTGCCCATAAAAGATTGAGGCAACTCTGCTAGACAGGTACTGTACACGAATACGTCAAGTAGTTTTTCGCCTTAATGCTTGATATTCGTGACATGTCCGAGAAGGACAAACTGTTTTCATTCCTAGAAAAGCTTAAACCTTGGGTTCAAACTAAACTCCAAAGGCAATGTGTGTAAGATCTTACGTTTGTTATTGTCGCAACCAAATGATTGACTTATTATACTCCCATGGATAGGGACAAAAAGAAGGTACACCCTCAATCGAAGGGGTACTCCCAGAAGCATGGGCACACCTAGGAGTCCTTCAAGGTAAGAATGGAGGAACCAGACCCAATTCTAACCAAGGATCCCAATGGGATTCCTCTCATTCGAAGAACACAGGTGCCTCGTCTAACAATCACCACAATAAGTTTAAATGCATTTTGTGTGGTGGTCCTTATAAGATATTCAAGTGCCCACAACGAGTTGCGTTGAACGTACTATTAACATTTCAAAGTGACCTTAATCACAAGAGTACAAGTGGGCGAGATAATGATGAGAGTCTCCTAAAATGGGAGCCTTGCATTTGTTGAATGCACTAAAACAGACCTCTAAGACTTAAAGCCTTCAACAGAAGGGTCTCATGTATGTAGACATCAAAATTGGTGGTAAGAACATCTAGGCAATAGTTGATACAGGAGCTACACGTAACTTCATTACCCTTGTAAAAGTGAAGCGCCTCAAGATTCGGCTCAATTAACTCCCAGGCCATTCTTATCCAAGGGTTGGCCAAGGCTATGTCCAACAAGATAGGTGCATGGATGGGTAAGCTTGACTTGCTTACAATTCCACTTGATGAATTTAGAGTTATCATTGGGATGGACTTCTTGTGATAGAACATGACCATTCTAATGCCATTCTCCAGTATACTAGGCATGCTAGGTGACTGTCCAAACTTCATTATCATGTACATAGGCAACGAAGAGGGAAAGATGATCTCAACTCTTCAATTGAAGAAATGATTGAAAAAAGGAGAACAAACTTATCTTGTTACCTTACAAGTTGAACTTGATGATCGGGACCTTTGTTCAACTCCCACTCTGGTTTAATAGGTATTGAGAGAATTTGATGATGTGATGCTGAATGATTTTCTTAAGGCCTTACCTCCGCTTCGGCTGATTGATTATCAGATTAAACTAGTACCTCGAACCACACCTCCTATGAGGGGGCCTTACATGATGAGTCCTATGGAACTAGCTGAGCTACGCAAGTAACTTGACGGACTTCTGAAGTCTAGGTTTATTAAAGCTTCCAACGCCCCTTATAAGGCTTTATTCTAGGAAAAGCATGATGGGTCATTGCGACTTTGTATTGATTATCGAGTATTGAACAAGGTCACCATTAACAACAAGTATCCCATCTCATAGATTGCTGACTTATTTGATAAACTTGGGGCAGGTAAGTACTTTTTAAAGTTGGATTTGAGATCAGGTTTGTGGCGCCCCGCCGAACGCTAACACAAATCCCCATGTCAGATCTCGAGGTATTATGTAGCACCTCGAAATTTCGGCATGGTCTCCTCTGTTTATGTTAGCATTCCAAGGCGTTCAACCTGCACCTGATAAACGACATACAATCCTGCATTTACATACACAATGTAATTACGAGCGGAAGCCTATATACATCTAATATCGTTCGATATATCAGAGTGCGGAAGAAGAAAATTTATATACAGGATTATACAGAGATTTTCTCACTCTAACAAAAGTCCTAACGCTCAGAACAACATCTATAATACTACCTAGACAAACTAACACCATTAGAGGGGTGTAGCCCCAATACTCACCAAGTGACAAAGTCTGGCTATCTATTTGACCCACCAGATGATTCTCACTCGTGCTCTATACTTGTCTCGCCAAGCTTTAGATCTGAAACTAAAAAATAGAGAAGGAAAGGGTGAGTAACAAGGGTTACCCAGTAAGGAAGCAACAATTTCTGCCAATAATCTCTCCTAACATGAACGAATAAACATACTGAATCATTTTAAAATAAACAAAATTTTACAGAAGAAAACTACGATTAACTGGTACATATAGCTAGGGATGAGCAACTAAACATTTTAAAACTCACATTACATCGATTAGCAGTACTCACTATAACATTTTCTTTTTATACAAATCTAATTGATCAAATGGAAACAATAAACATGCATTTCATCTTATATATCAAAATAAGCAACAGATACATAATACACAATGGTGGAGTATTGGAATTAAAGAGTTGGGATTCACGACTGGATCGCTCCCAGTCGGGACATGATATTACAATTCTTCTTGGGCTTTTAGTTCCTGATTTTGTGGCTGGTCGCTGTTTACCACGCTTGGTTGACCATTTATCCGGCTCAGGCTGGCCGTTTGACGTGACCGGAAGCAATGGGTCTCTTTTCGATGTGTTAGAACGTTCGACTACTATAGATTGTTAGTGATCACTGACTAATCATCTTCGTCTATGCCTATCAGGCGTACATATGATTCCCAAAGATACAAACAATTCGTATACGACCACCTTTACACTACAAGTTCACTGGTAAAGATAGAGAGGAATAAACCCAGATTCCAGTTGTGACTCCACTCTCATACGCGTCCCATACCACGTATGAGTTTGGTGGTCCCTACCGTACATCCCAGGATAGTACACCACTCCGGATGATATGATGCACTATCCCTTCAGGCATTCACAAACTCTTTAACAGCTCACAAAATAGCTACTTATATATATTATTTTCATTTGAAAACAAAAGAGAAATTAACAATACAAGGTTGAGAATAGATATCCAGTTTCCTACAATGCAAGTGTGGCCACCGGCCTAAAATAAATAACATTAACAGAGCGCCTCGCGCTAACAGAAAGTAAAACATGCAACCAGTACAACATATCCTGGATATCCGTTCACCAACCTGCATACAACACAACAACGTAAAATGCAGACATCACCCCTCGGGTGTGACTCTGACATTTTACCGTTTCATGCCCTTTTTTTCCCTTTTTTCGACTTTTACAGTTTTCAATCTCTTCATAAAATATATATTTTCTGATATTCATCAACTCAATATGAGTTCATTAAATATTAAATCACATTTTTCAACTATAGAATTTATTTCTATCAATAATATTAAAAAAAAATACAAATTTCATAAAAAAACGGGGTCCGAGCAGTGCACAAGACCCAATTTATGGCAATAACCCGTAAAATAAACACCCAACCCACGTATAATTTATTAAAAATACAATTAAACATATCAAACATGCAATTCTGGCGTGAATTTTTGAAATAACAAAATAATTCTATATTTTTAAAATACATCCAAATTTTTCGATAAAATCCTAAATGCAATTTTCACAATCTAGATTACTAATAGAAATTGAGAGTTCCTTACAATCACTAGGCGACGAAATTGTAGCACGTGCGCGGAAATCGAGGTGAACGGCGCGGAAATCGAGACAGTCTGAACTTCGAAGCGGCTGATTTTCGAAATCGGCCCGATGGTTTTGAAGATCTCGATGTGCTCATCTCTTCTCCTTTCTACAATGAAAGACGGTTTGACCTCGAAATTGATGAAAATCGAGGTTGAAGTTACAAAATCTCCGTATAAAAATACGGCTGATTTTTGACTATACGGGGTGAAAAAGGCGAGAAAACGAAAGGAATTTGGTTGGGTTATGTAGAGAATGAGGCTGCGGACGTTTCTCCCTTCTGCGTCGGAAGACGGTTTGACCCCGAAACGGACGAAATCCGAGGTCAAAGTTTCGAATTTCCGTATCCAAATACGGCTGATTTTTGACGATATCGGGTGAAATAGAAAGTGAAACGAAGAAAGGTTGGGTGGGTTTTGTAGATGTCGAAGCTGCGGACATTTCTCCCTTCTGCGTCGGTCGTCGACGGCGAGCCGTTTGCACGAGATCTGGGGTGGAAGGTCGAAGAAAAAAAAATTTTCGTTTCGTATAAGTCTCGGCTGTTTAGACGCGTTGGGGAAGATGAGAAAAGAAAAAAAAAATAAAAATAAAAAAATTATTTATATAAAAGTGGGAGACGAATTCGGTATTTCTCCAATACTTATTTCGCCTATTTTTCGTTCCGGATCTAATGGTATAGTCAATTTCTACAAATTATGTCTCTAACAGAAATTTACATTTTTGGCTGAGGTGACCCCTAAACTTGATGTCGTTTTCGTTTTTGACGATAATTCGACATCCTGATCTCTAAAAATGACAAATAAATAGTCCATGTTGAATAATTTTTCGTTATGAATCCAATGGTATATACGAATTTTAAAATTATTCCTCTAAAAGTCAAAAGTCAGCCTTGTCCGACCTGGTAATCGAGGATTGTGCAACTTTTATATTCGGACTCGCATTTGAGCATGCTTACAGGCTAAAGTATATTTTTCGATCATTTTGAATCCAATGATGAGGTCAAATTCCATTAAAAATGATCAGAACAAGGTCCTACAGTTTTACCCTAAGTCCCACTTTCAAGATTGTTTTAAAATTCCACTATTTATTTTTTCCTCGAGATACGAATTAAAATTTTGGGGTTTTACATTCTCCCCCCCTTAATAAAAATTTCGTCCTCGAAATTGAAATCATACCTTATCGAGTTTAGTCGTGATTCCATTAACATGACATGTATAATAAACACTACCTATTTTCGATTACTATCTATTCTTAGTCTCAAGCCAATCTCATTTATAACTCGTAGACTTATGTCTCCCATATTTTTTCAATCCAACACATTCATTAATTAATCACTCTAATTCAAACTCATACTCCAACTAATCCATTATTTGTAAAACCCTAAGATAACAATCAATTCACCTTGTATCACTTCCCCACCAATGTCTATCAACAACAATCCTTTCACATCTTCTCCATTCTTTATCTTTATTTATTTCATCAATTACGCCGTCTATTATGTTTTACTCTTACTTGCACGAATATTACTCCTCAATGCATAGTCTTACCGCAAACACACCCAATTCAATATTACATTTTTACTTATTGCGATATTTCTTCAAAACCTCTGTCATAACCTTTATAATTTAAAATCTTACTCGATGGGCTAAATCCTACATCTGTTTTCTCACAATTCTATTAAGTCACCATTAATGCAACATTGTCAAAAGATTATTTTTTTCTCACGTTTTACATCGACTCACCTCCTAACTTGTACTCTACTAAATCTCCTTAGGATGGATGTGAACACTGACAGGTGGTAGTCGCTGCTTCTATAGAATCATTATTTTACTTATAGCGCTTTCGTTTCGAGGAGTGAAAAGGAGCCACAATCGAAATCTCGAAGTGAATGCTTGTCTGTAGAAGGCATTGATCACGTAATGATAACGATAATAATGAATTATTCTACTGGAAGGCGATCGTGGAAAGAGAAGGCAAAAGAAGAATAAGAACCGACACCGAGGATAGAAAGATAAAAGAAAAAAGATGATTTATCTTTTTAAAGGAGGAGAATCGATTTAAGAAGTCGTAAAGCAAGAGCTAGTTTATCTAATAGTTCAGTCGTTAGGCCTCCTAAAGTTAAGTCATCTTCAATCAAAAAGAAAGATACGCAACTTCCTATGTTGATATTCGAGGAAATAGCTCTCGACATGAAGGATATACAAGAAGCATTTGCTTATCTACTAGCATAATATACGAGTAATTGATTAGACTATTGATATAAAGACTAGCGTATCAATTGAACGTCACTTGTCTTTTCACACTTTACAATTATTCTAATACCTATTTTGCAAGTTCTTAAATGATCTTCCAAAAATCTTATTCTTTCTTCGCAAGGCTTCCCAATGGTATAATAATTTCATTATTCGATTCGTGTCAATAGTTTCTAACTTTAGCAAGTGTGCAAACTCTCAGTGGAATTATATGATCTGGAGGAACTAGTGTTGAATGTAACTCCACTTTTTAATATTATAATTAAAAATCATTACTTCCAAAACTTCGTTGGAGATGGGTACTTTCTCCTAGGTCATAGCTCTTACTTACGCCTGTGATAGAGGACATTTTTTCTTGATATGTCCCACCTGATCAAACGCGTAACAAAGTCAATGATTTTGTCTTCGTAGATCTCTGTGGAGTAGGTAATTGGAAGACTAGGGTCTGTAGGCTCTGAACCTGCCTTGTTGATTCCTTTGGCCCTGTTGGCATCATTGGAGCTTCAACTGCTCTCTAACTCAGTGATGGGAAAACTCTACAACTCAGTAATGGAGGAGTTCTATATTATGGATACCTTGATTCGGAGGAGAATGGCCTTGAATACATCGACCTCTTGGTCATATTTGATTTGAGAGGAAAAGAAGTCTAAGGTCGACTAATTTGTCCTCTAGAAGTCTGTAACTCCATATCTTCTCGTTTTATCCTTTAAGCTAGATTCATCGTATCTCTATAATTGGTAATCTCAATCATTGACCTCTTGGCCCTTAGGTAGGGTTATAATCTTCAAAAAAAATCTACGAGCCTTCTGGAAATCTGTCAGGATAAGATCGGGCGTATATCGTGACAACCTAATGAATATCATATCTTAGTCTCTATAATTGATAGATTACCCTGCACTAATCTCAAAAACTCTTAGTATTTGATTTCTCATGTAATCTCGGATATAAATCTATCGAGAAATATCCTCTCGAAGTTTATCCACTCAAACGATCCATCTCCCAATACATTCATCTTAAAATGTTACTAATGATTAGCATCCTCATCCAACTAGAATGTAATCACCGTCACCCATTGATCTCTTCGGCATTACATGTCACTCAAAATCTTTCAGGTCTTCAAAACCCACTTATTGACCTCAATCAGATCGAAAAAATCTCCAAATCTTGATAAACGTAATCGTTGAAAATTCTACAACCACATCCTTGGATTTACTTGTCCTTTGGGCTGGGGAATTCTCTTATTCTTCAAAGGCATGACCTTGTGGTAATGGTCTCTAAGGTGAAATAGTATTTCCCTTTTGCGAAGAAGACTAGCGCTTCCTCATTTCTTGGATTTAGTGGTATGCCTTACAATCGTGGTAAGTCTTGTACCATCTCTCACTTTCGATCGCTAGTCTTGTCTGTTCGGGATGGCACGAATACGTTATCAACTTTATTTAAATCTGGTGGGCTTATTGTTCCTTCAATTGGTTTGTCTAGCATCTTTTTGAGGCACGTATCCTCAATCAATTGATATTGACTCAAACATTGTTCTCCTTTATTTCCCAATTTACCACATTCGTAATATATCACAACTCTTCTTTTCAACTGATTTAGTAGTATATGTTGTTTTTTATGATATTCTTCCATCCATTGAGTTGGTATGTCTATAATATCACTCCCCACTTCTTGTTATTTTCCTATAAATTTGTTAGTTTCGTAACTGTTTGTCGCTAATTGCCTTCCTTCCATTTGGCTTCGAGGTGTTAGTGGTTGCATTATTCATATTTCTTCTCTAAACTTGTCATGAGACTCAACCACCTATCCGATGAATGATATTAGTTGTGATATCAGGTCAAATGTCTGATCCAGAACCTATCTTGTCTCTGTTGCGTTTTGGCCTCTACCTTGTCCATTCCTCTAGCTTATGTTCATCCGTATTAAGGCACTTATCATAATAAGGCCAAAGCTACTCTTACGTAACTATGAATTACTATCATAGATTGGAACTTAGTAATGGACTCCATTTCCATTACTAAAGAATAAACTTAGAATCCTATCTTAGGCTATATAAATATCCAGACACGGCAGAACTCATAATTCCAATACGGAATTACTAATGAGCTCGGATACCGAATTCCTATTGACACTCTATGATTATCGCTCTAATATATGTGGTATCAGCCAACTCTTCAAAACATAGCAGATCAGTATCCCATACGGATCTAATACTATGCTCTGATACCATCTGTGGCGCCCCGCCGAACGCTAACACAAATCCCCATGTCAGATCTCGAGGTATTATGTAGCACCTCGAAATTTCGGCATGGTCTCCTCTATTTATGTTAGCATTCCAAGGCGTTCAACCTGCACCTGATAAACGACATACAATCCTGCATTTACATACATAATGTAATAACGAGCGGAAGCCTATATACATCTAATATCGTTCGATAGATCAGAGTGCGGAAGAAGAAAATTTATATACAGGATTATACAGAGATTTTCTCACTCTAACAAAAGTCCTAACGCTCAGAACAACATCTATAATACTACCTAGACAAACTAACACCATTAGAGGGGTGTAGCCCCAATACTCACCAAGTGACAAAGTCTGGCTATCTATTTGACCCACCAGATGATTCTCACTCGTGCTTATACTTGTCTCGCCAGGTTTAGATCTGAAACTAAAAAATAGAGAAGGAAAGGGTGAGTAACAAGGGTTACCCAGTAAGGAAGCAACAATTTCTGCCAATAACCTCTCCTAACATGAACGAATAAACATACTGAATCATTTTAAAATAAACAAAATTTTACAGAAGAAAACTACGATTAACTGGTACATATAGCCAGGGATGATCAACTAAATATTTTAAAACTCACATTACATCGATTAGCAGTACTCACTATAACATTCTCTTTTTATACAAATCTAATTGATCAAATGGAAACAATAAACATGCATTTCATCTTATATATCAAAATAAGCAACAGATACATAATACACAATGGTGGAGTATTGGAATTAGAGAGTTGGGACTGGATCGCTCCCAGTCGGGACATGATGTTACAATTCTTCTCGGGCTTTTAGTTCCTGATTTTGTGGCTGGTCGCTGTTTACCACGCTTGGTTGACCATTTATCCGGCTCAGGCTGGCCGTTTGACGTGACCGTAAGCAATGGGTCTCTTTTCGATGTGTCAGAACGTTCGACTACTATAGATTGTTAGTGATCATTGACTAATCATCTTCGTCTATGCCTATCAGGCGTACATGTGATTCCCAAAGATACAAACCATTCGTATACGACCACATTTACACTACAAGTTCACTGGTAAAGATAGAGAGGAATAAACCCGGATTTCAGTTGTGACTCCATTCTCATACGCGTCCCATTCCACGTATGAGTTTGGTGGTCCCTACCGTACATCCCAGGATAGTACACCACTCCGGATGATATGATGCACTATCCCTTCAGGCATTCACAAACTCTTTAACAGCTCACAAAATAGCTACTTATATATATTATTTTCATTTGAAAACAAAAGAGAAATTAACAATACAAGGTTGAGAATAGATATCCAGTTTCCTACCATGCAAGTGTGGCCACCCGGCCTAAAATAAATAACATAACAGAGCGCCTCGCGCTAACAGAAAGTAAATAAACATGCAACCAGTAATATATCCCTGGATATCCGTTCACCAACCTGCATACAACACAACAACGTAAAATGCAGACATCACCCCTCGGGTGTGACTCTGACATTTTACCGTTTCATGCCCTTTTTCCCTTTTTTCGACTTTTACAGTTTTCAATCTCTTCATAAAATATCCATTTTCTGATATCATCAACTCAATATGAGTTCATTGAATATTAAATCACATTTTTCAACTATAGAATTTATTTCTATCAATAATATTAAAAAAAAATATAAATTTCATATCAAAACGGGGTCCGAGCAGTGCACAAGACCCAATTTATGGCAATAACCCGTTAAAACACCCTACCCACGTATAATTTATTAAAAATACAATTAAACATATCAAACATGCAATTTCTGGCGTGAATTTTTGAAATAACAAAATAATACTATATTTTAAAAATACATCCAAATTTTTCAATAAAATCCTAAATGCAATTTTCACAATCTAGATTACTAATAGAAATTGAGAGTTCCTTACAATCACTAGGCGACGGAATTGAAGCACGTGCGCGGAAATCGAGGCGAACGGCGCGGAAATCGAGACGGACCGAACTTCGAAGCGGCTGATTTTCGAAACCGGCCCGGTGGTTTTGAAGATCTCGATGTGCTCGTCTCTTCTCCCTTCTACGATGAAAGACGGTTTGACCCCGAAATTGATGAAAATCGAGGTTGAAGTTACGAAATCTCCGTATAAAAATACGGCTGATTTTTGACTATACGGGGTGAAAAAGGCGAGAAAACGAAAGGAATTTGGTTGGGTTATGTAGAGAATGAGGCTGCGGACGTTTCTCCCTTCTGCGTCGGAAGACGGTTTGACCCCGAAACGGACGAAATCCGAGGTCAAAGTTTCGAAATTTTCGTATCCAAATACGGCTGATTTTTGACGATATCGGGTGAAAAGAAAGTGAAACGAAGAAAGGTTGGGTGGGTTTTGTAGAGAACGAAGCTGCGGACATTTCTCCCTTCTGCGTCGGTCGTCGACGGCGAGCCGTTTGCACGAGATCTGAGGTGGAAGGTCGAAGAAAAAAAAATTTCGTTTCGTATAAGTCTCGGTGTTTAGACGCGTTGGGGAAGATGAGAGAAAAAAAAATTAAAAAAAAATTATTTATATAAAATGTGGGACGAATTCGGTATTTCGCCTATTGTTTTGATCGACGATAACTTGGCCATTCGGACTCCAAAACTGACAAATGAATACTCTATTTCGCCTAATTTTTCGTTCCGGATCTAATGGTATAGTCAATTTCTACAAATTATGTCTCTAACAGAAATTTACATTTTTGGCTGAGGTGACCCCTAAACTTGATGTCGTTTTCGTTTTTGACGATAATTCGACTTCCTGATCTCTAAAAATGACAAATAAATAGTCCATGTTGAATAATTTTTCGTTATGAATCCAATGGTATAATCGAATTTTAAAAATTATTCCTCTAACAAAAAGTCACTGTTTTAGCCTGGTCCGACCCGATAATCGAGGATTTTGCAACTTTTATATTCGGACTCGCATTTAGCATGCTTACAGGCTAAAGTATATTTTTCGATCATTTTGAATCCAATGGTGAGGTCAAATTCCATTAAAAATGATCAGAACAAGGTCCTACAATTTTACCCTAAGTCCCACTTTCAAGATTTTTTTAAAATTCCACTATTTATTTTTTCCTCGAGATACGAATTAAAAATTTGGGGGTTTACATTCTCTCCCCCCCTTAATAAAAATTTCGTCCTCGAAATTGAAATCATACCTTATCGAGTTTAGTCGTGATTCCATTAACATGACATGTATAATAAACACTACCTATTTTCGATTACTATCTATTCTTAGTCCCAAGCCAATCTCATTTATAACTCGTAGACTTATGTCTCCCATATTTTTCAGTCCAACACATTCATTAATTAATCACTCTAATTCAAACTCATACTCCAACTAATCCATTATTTGTAAAATCCTAAGATAACAATCAATTCACCTTGTATCACTTCCCCACCAATGTCTATCAACAACAATCCTTTCACATCTTCTCCATTCTTTATCTTTATTTATTTCATCAATTACGCCGTCTATTATGTTTTACTCTTACTTGCACGAATATTACTCCTCAATGCATAGTCTTACCGCAAACACCCCAATTCATATTACATTTTTACTTATTGCGATATTTCTTCAAAACCTCTGTCATAACCTTTATAATTTAAAATCTTACTCGATGGGCTAAATCCTACATCTGTTTTCTCACAATTCTATTAAGTCACCATTAATGCAACATTGTCACAAGATTATTTTTTTCTCACGTTTTACATCGACCCACCTCCTAACTTGTACTCTACTAAATCTCTTTAGGATGGATGTGGACACTGACAGGTGGTAGTCGCTGCTTCTATAGAATCATTATCTTTACTTATAGCGCTTTCGTTTCGAGGAGTGAAAAGGAGCCACAATCGAAATCTCGAAGTGAATGCTTGTCTGTAGAAGGCATTGATCACGTAACGATAACGATAATAATGAATTATTCTACTGGAAGGCGATCGTGAAAAGAGAAGGCAAAAGAAGAGTAAGAACCGACACCGAGGATAGAAAGATAAAAGGAAAAAAGATGATTTATCTTTTTAAAGGAGGAGAATCGATTTAAGAAGTCGTAAAGCAAGAGCTGGTTTATCTAATAGTTCAGTCGTTAGGCCTCCTAAAGTTAAGTCATCTTCAATCAAAAAGAAAGATACGCAACTTCCTGTGTTGATATTCGAGGAAATAGCTCTCGACATGAAGGATATACAAGAAGCATTTGCTTATCTACTAGCATAATATACGAGTAATTGATTAGACTATTGATATAAAGACTAGCGTATCAATTGAACGTCACTTGTCTTTTCACACTTTACAATTATTCTAATACCTATTTTGCAAGTTCTTAAATGATCTTCCAAAAATCTTATTCTTTCTTCGCAAGGCTTCCCAATGGTATAAATAATTTCATTATTCGATTCGTGTCAGTAGTTTCTAGTTCTAACTTTAGCAAGTGTGCAAACTCTCAGTGGAATTATATGATCTGGAGGAACTAGTGTTGAATGTAACTCCACTTTTTAATATTATAATTAAAAATCATTACTTCCAAAACTTCGTCGGAGATGGGTACTTTCTCCTAGGTCATAGCTCTTACTTACGCCTGTGATAGAGGACATTCTTTCTTGATATGTCCCACCTGATCAAACGCGTAACAAAGTCAATGATTTTATCTTCGTAGATCTCTGTGGAGTAGGTAATTGGAAGACTAGGGTCTGTAGGCTCTGAACCTGCCTTGTTGATTCCTTTGGCCCTGTTGGCATCATTGGAGCTTCAACTGCTCTAAACTCAGTGATGGGAAAACTCTACAACTCAGTAATGGAGGAGTTCTATATTATGGATACCTTGATTCAGAGGAGAATGGCCTTGAATACATCGACCTCTTGGTCATATTTGATTTGGGAGGAAAAGAAGTCTAAGGTCGACTAATTTGTCCTCTAGAAGTCTGTAACTCCATATCTTCTCGTTTTATCCTTTAAGCTCGATTCATCGTATCTCTATAATTGGTAATCTCAATCATTGACCTCTTGGCCCTTAGGTAGGGTTATAATCTTCAAAAAAAATCTACGAGCCTTCTGCAAATCTGTCAGGATAAGATCGGGCGTATATCGTGACAACCTAATGAATATCATATCTTAGTCTCTATAATTGATAGATTACCCTGCACTAATCTCAAAAACTCTTAGTATTTGATTTCTCGAGTAATCTCGGATATAAATCTATCGAGAAATATCCTCTCGAAGTTTATCCACTCAAACGATCCATTTCCCAAT
Source organism: Akebia trifoliata (assembly GCF_017979445.1). NCBI lineage: Eukaryota > Viridiplantae > Streptophyta > Magnoliopsida > Ranunculales > Lardizabalaceae > Akebia > Akebia trifoliata. Next base: position 13,398,538 of record NC_141386.1, read on the forward strand.
ACATTCATCTTAAAATGTTACTAATGATTAGCATCCTCATCCAACTAGAATGTAATCACCGTCACCCATTGATCTCTTCGGCATTACATGTCACTCAAAATCTTTCAGGTCTTCAAAACCCACTTATTGACCTCAATCAGATCGAAAAAATCTACAAATCTTGATAAACGTAATCGTTGAAAATTCTACAACCACATCCTTGGATTTACTTGTCCTTTGGGCTGGGGAATTCTCTTATTCTTCAAAGGCATGACCTTGTGGTAATGGTCTCTAAGGTGAAATAGTATTTCCCTTTTGCGAAGAAGACTAGCGCTTCCTCCTCATTCTTGGATTTAGTGGTATGCCTTACAATCGTGGTAAGTCTTGTACCATCTCTCACTTTCGATCGCTAGTCTTGTCTGTTCGGGATGGCACGAATACGTTATCAACTTTATTTAAATCTGGTGGGCTTATTGTTCCTTCAATTGGTTTGTCTAGCATCTTTTTGAGGCACGTATCCTCAATCAATTGATATTGACTCAAACATTGTTCTCCTTTATTCCCAATTTACCACACATTCGTAATATATCACAACTCTTCTTTTCAACTGATTTAGTAGTATATGTTGTTTTTTATGATATTCTTCCATCCATTGAGTTGGTATGTCTATAATATCACTCCCCACTTCTTGTTATTTTCCTATAAATTTGTTAGTTTCGTAACTGTTTGTCGCTAATTGCCTTCCTTCCATTTGGCTTCGAGGTGTTAGTGGTTGCATTATTCATATTTCTTCTCTAAACTTGTCATGAGACTCAACCACCTATCCGATGAATGATATTAGTTGTGATATCAGGTCAAATGTCTGATCCAGAACCTATCTTGTCTCTGTTGCGTTTTGGCCTCTACCTTGTCCATTCCTCTAGCTTATGTTCATCCGTATTAAGGCACTTATCATAATAAGGCCAAAGCTACTCTTACGTAACTATGAATTACTACTCATAGATTGGAACTTAGTAATGGACTCCATTTCCATTACTAAAGAATAAACTTAGAATCCTATCTTAGGCTATATAAATATCCAGACACGGAAGAACTCATAATTCCAATACGGAATTACTAATGAGCTCGGATACCGAATTCCTATGACACTCTATGATTATCGCTCTAATATATGTGGTATCAGCCAACTCTTCAAAACATAGCAGATCAGTATCCCATACGGATCTAATACTATGCTCTGATACCATCTGTGGCGCCCCGCCGAACGCTAACACAAATCCCCATGTCAGATCTCGAGGTATTATGTAGCACCTCGAAATTTCGGCATGGTCTCCTCTGTTTATGTTAGCATTCCAAGGCGTTCAACCTGCACCTGATAAACGACATACAATCCTGCATTTACATACATAATGTAATAACGAGCGGAAGCCTATATACATCTAATATCGTTCGATAGATCAGAGTGCGGAAGAAGAAAATTTATATACAGGATTATACAGAGATTTTCTCACTCTAACAAAAGTCCTAACGCTCAGAACAACATCTATAATACTACCTAGACAAACTAACACCATTAGAGGGGTGTAGCCCCAATACTCACCAAGTGACAAAGTCTGGCTATCTATTTGACCCACCAGATGATTCTCACTCGTGCTCTATACTTGTCTCGCCAAGCTTTAGATCTGAAACTAAAAAATAGAGAAGGAAAGGGTGAGTAACAAGGGTTACCCAGTAAGGAAGCAACAATTTCTGCCAATAACCTCTCCTAACATGAACGAATAAACATACTGAATCATTTTAAAATAAACAAAATTTTACAGAAGAAAACTACGATTAACTGGTACATATAGCCAGGGATGAGCAACTAAACATTTTAAAACTCACATTACATCGATCATAGCAGTACTCACTATAACATTCTCTTTTTATACAAATCTAATTGATCAAATGGAAACAATAAACATGCATTTCATCTTATATATCAAAATAAGCAACAGATACATAATACACAATGGTGGAGTATTGGAATTAGAGAGTTGGGATTCACGACTGGATCGCTCCCAGTCGGGACATGATGTTACAATTCTTCTCGGGCTTTTAGTTCCTGATTTTGTGGCTGGTCGCTGTTTACCACGCTTGGTTGACCATTTATCCGGCTCAGGCTGGCCGTTTGACGTGACCGTAAGCAATGGGTCTCTTTTCGATGTGTCAGAACGTTCGACTACTATAGATTGTTAGTGATCACTGACTAATCATCTTCGTCTATGCCTATCAGGCGTACATGTGATTCCCAAAGATACAAACCATTCGTATACGACCACCTTTACACTACAAGTTCACTGGTAAAGATAGAGAGGAATAAACCCGGATTCCAGTTGTGACTCCACTCTCATACGCGTCCCATACCACGTATGAGTTTGGTGGTCCCTACCGTACATCCCAGGATAGTACACCACTCCGGATGATATGATGCACTATCCCTTCAGGCATTCACAAACTCTTTAACAGCTCACAAAATAGCTACTTATATATATTATTTTCATTTGAAAACAAAAGAGAAATTAACAATACAAGGTTGAGAATAGATATCCAGTTTCCTACCATGCAAGTGTGGCCACCCGGCCTAAAATAAATAACATAACAGAGCGCCTCGCGCTAACAGAAAGTAAATAAACATGCAACCAGTAACATTATCCCTGGATATCCGTTCACCAACCTGCATACAACACAACAACGTAAAATGCAGACATCACCCCTCGGGTGTGACTCTGACATTTTACCGTTTCATACCCTTTTTCCCTTTTTTTTTCGACTTTTACAGTTTTCAATCTCTTCATAAAATATCCATTTTCTGATATTCATCGACTCAATATGAGTTCATTGAATATTAAATCACATTTTTCAACTATAGAATTTATTTCTATCAATAATATTAAAAAAAAAATACAAATTTCATATCAAAACGGGGTCCGAGCAGTGCACAAGACCCAATTTATGGCAATAACCCGTTAAAACACTCTACCCACGTATAATTTATTAAAAATACAATTAAACATATCAAACATGCAATTTCTGGCGTGAATTTTTGAAATAACAAAATAATTATATATTTTAAAAATACATCCAAATTTTTCGATAAAATCCTAAATGCAATTTTCACAATCTAGATTACTAATAGAAATTGAGAGTTCCTTACAATCACTAGGCGACGGAATTGAAGCACGTGCGCGGAAATCGAGGCGAACGGCGCGGAAATCGAGACAGACCGAACTTCGAAGCGGCTGATTTTCGAAACCGGCCCGGTGGTTTTGAAGATCTCGATGTGCTCATCTCTTCTCCCTTCTACGATGAAAGACGGTTTGACCCCGAAATTGATGAAAATCGAGGTTGAAGTTACGAAATCTCCGTATAAAAATACGGCTGATTTTTGACTATACGGGGTGAAAAAGGCGAGAAAACGAAAGGAATTTGGTTGGGTTATGTAGAGAATGAGGCTGCGGACGTTTCTCCCTTCTGCGTCGGAAGACGGTTTGACCCCGAAACGGACGAAATCCGAGGTCAAAGTTTCGAAATTTCCGTATCCAAATACGGCTGATTTTTGACGATATCGGGTGAAATAGAAAGTGAAACGAAGAAAGGTTGGGTGGGTTTTGTAGATGTCGAAGCTGCGGACATTTCTCCCTTCTGCGTCGGTCGTCGACGGCGAGCCGTTTGCACGAGATCTGAGGTGGAAGGTCGAAGAAAAAAAAAAATTTCGTTTCGTATAAGTCTCGGCTGTTTAGACGCGTTGGGGAAGATGAGAGAAAAAAAAATTAAAAAATATTATTTATATAAAATGTGGGACGAATTCGGTATTTCGCCTATTGTTTTGATCGACGATAACTTGGCCATTCGGACTCCAAAACTGACAAATGAATACATCTATTTCGCCTAATTTTTTGTTGCGGATCTAATGGTATAGTCAATTTCTACAAATTATGTCTCTAACAGAAATTTACATTTTTGGCTGAGTTGACCCCTAAACTTGATGTCGTTTTCATTTTTGACGATAATTCGACTTCCTGATCTCTAAAAATGACAAATAAATAGTCCATGTTCAATAATTTTTCGTTATGAATCCAATGGTATAATCGAATTTTAAAAATTATTCCTCTAACAAAAAGTCACTGTTTTAGCCTGGTCCGACCCGGTAATCGAGGATTTTGCAACTTTTATATTCGGACTCGCATTTAAGCATGCTTACAGGCTAAAGTATATTTTTCGATCATTTTGAATCCAATGGTGAGGTCAAATTCCATTAAAAATGATCAGAACAAGGTCCTACAGTTTTACCCTAAGTCCCACTTTCAAGATTTTTTTAAAATTCCACTATTTATTTTTTCCTCGAGATACGAATTAAAAATTTGGGGTTTTACAAGGTTACTATCAAGTTTAGGTTAGAAAAGGAGATAAGCCGAAAACTACCTGTTCTACCAAGTATGGTGCCTATGAGTTCTTAGTCATACCCTTCGACCTAACCAATGCACCTGTCACGTTCTATACCTTGATGAACGACTTTTTTAGGCAGTACCTCGATAAGTTAGTTGTGGTAATCTTGATGATCTTGTGGTGTCTAGCTCCACTCTTGAAGAACACGTTTAAAATTTACACAAGGTGTTCCAAGTGTTTAGTGACAATTAGTTGTATGTCAAGTTATAGAAGTGCTCATTTGCTCAAGAATAAATCATGATTCTTGGCCATACTATGGGCAGTGGAAAGATTCAGATGGATATAGAGAAAGTGCGCACTATTGATGAATGGAATACCACCCCTTCAACCATCACAGACCTTAGGACATTCATTGGTCTTGTGAATTACTATTAACGTTTCATCCAAGGGTATTCCAAACATGATACACCTCTCATAGACTTGTTGAAGAAATATTGTACTTGGTCCTGGTCGGACTAGTGCAATGAGGCGTTTGAAGGCTTCAAGCTTGCTATTATGCAAGATCCTGTCTTAGCTGTACTGGACATCACCAAGTCGTTTGAAGTTTAGACTGATGCATTTGATTTTGCTATTGGTAGAGTGTGTTACAAAATGGGCATCCACTTGTTTATGGAAGTCGTAAGCTCAATGATGCCGAAAGACGTTATACCACCCAAGAAAAGAATTGTTAGTCATCATCTATTGCTTGAGAATTTGGAGACATTATATGTTGGGATCACAGGTTCAAGTGAAGACTGATATTGTAGTCGTATGTCATTTTCTAACTCAAAAGAAGTTGACCCTAAAATAGGCTAGTTGGCAAGAGTTCCTTGCAGAATTTGACTTGGCCTTGAAATATAAGTTAGAGAAGACTAGTAGTGTGGCCAATGCCTTGAGTTGCAAAGCAGAGCTAGTAGCCCTTCAGAGTCATGTTTCTCAAGTCACCCGCATTTTACAATAGAGAATTTAGAATGATTTGAACATTGATCCCCTAGAGCCGCATATATGGTGAAAAAGGGAAAATACATCATTTTTGGCTCAAGGATGGGTTGTTATATACCACCAAGACCCATATATATGTTCCACGGGCACACGGGCAGGATGAGAACTAATAAGAGAGTAATACGACACTCCATGAGCTGGCCATCCAGGTTGGCGCTGTACGTTGGCTTTCTTGGAACGAAGATACTATTGGTCGAACATTCGAGATGATGTGTTGGACTTTGTAAAGATTTTTCTCATTTGCTAATAAAATAAAATCAAGTGTGACAAACCTATTGGCTTGCTAGAACCTCTTCCAATTCTTCAAAGGTTTTAGGAAAGTATTTCTATGGACTTTGTCTCAGGTTTGCCAAAAGTTGTAGAGTATGGTTCCATCCTGGTATTGTGGATTGTTTCTCCAAATATACAATGTTTATCTCGGCATTGACACATTGCACAATAGAAGAGGCCGATCACTTATTTCTCAAATATGCTATCAAGTATTGGGGTCTGCCCAAAAACATTATCATTATAGAGATTCAAGATTCACAAGAAAGTTTTGGACCAAACTGTTTAGATTACTTGGGTTTAAACTTAACTTTTCGACCAGTAGGCATTCTCAAACAGATGGGCAAATAAAGTGATTTAATACTATGTTGGAAGAGTATTTAAGGCATTTTGTCAATGCCAATCATAAGAATTGGGCAAATCTTTGTGATGTCGCGTAGTTCTGTTTCAACCTTTACAAGAACTCTTCTTCCAACAAGAGCTTTTTTTTTGAATTTATGAGTAGCCAACAACCTTTAACACCTCACACTATTATTTCAAGATATCAGGGACAATGTTCAAGGGCGTACAAGTTTGCTAAGCTTTGGCAAGACAATAATGAAATTGTTAAGTCTTACTTTGAAAAAAGTGTCTAAGCCAATGAATAAATAGACTGATGAACATTGTCGACTAGATCCTTTCAAAGTTGGTGACTTAGTTTGCTCAAGACAGATCAGTTGAGAAGGTTCAACTGAGTTCAGTGAGCACACAGAGGCATAATACAGCGTTATGAAGGCTTAATGTTCATATTTTCTCGAGTTGGCAAAGTCTCCTACAAATTGAAGTTACTGTACTAGTTACACAATATTCACCTTGTCTTCTATGCCAACTGTCTCAAGTCGGTCCATGTAGATCCAGTAGATCCCGCACGGAGCATTCCAATACACACACATACGTTCTCTTTCAACAATTCAGCATAAGCATGTTGTCGACAAGGTCCTCACAAAGCATAAAGTCAACAACAGTTCAAGCAATCAACATCACGTAGAGTACTTCGTCAAGTGGAAAAACATGCCAGAATGTGAAGTTGCTTGGGAGAGTGGAGAAAACTTACTACCTTTTAAACAGAAGGTCGAAGAGTTTCTCAAGGACAATGTGATGAGGACGTCTATAAAATAGGTGGGGGAGAGTGTGAAGGCCACGAACTATGACACCTAGAATTAGGTGTAGCTCATTTTGGAGTCATCCAAGAATACCCATGTAAATCCATGTAAGTCTCACATATGAAGTCGTGTTAGCCCCATGCCAAGAAATACTTGTTAAGTGGCATTTTCATAATGAAAGAGTATGACTGGCCTCTATTTTTGATGTTTCCTTCCAGAAACCTAGGAAAGACTTAGCGTACTCTTGGTAAGAAGGGTGTCTTTGTGCCCAATCCCCAACCTACACCCACGTTGACTTTGAGCCCTAACCTAAGCTACTTGGCATCTTTTGTGAACTAGACCAGTTGCTTGTAACACACCTTATTTGCTTTTGTAACGTGTTACTTCGTATAATTACATACTATATCAACAAAGTTATTTTTGGGCTTAGCCTTGTGTTGCCCCTATTTTCTTATATTGCTAGCTACGTTTTGTGTGTGAATTATTTAACAGGCTTGTTTGTCGATTATCACTCCAAGTGTCGTATGACCTCACTTCAGAAGAACACAACCGTGACATAGTGGCCTTTGGAGTATTTTATCAATATCCTATTTCACACTAGACCCATGTTGTTGACACGACACCAACAATCATTGTTTAACTCGTGACTGGCGTCTATGATGCTAATCCAAGACTTTAGGATTTAACAAAAGCCAAGGAGGGGTACTACGAGACCAGGGACTGGCGTCTTTATGGAAGACTCGACGAAGACATTTTTAAAGATTGCCTCATAAGAGCTAAACCTTGTATTGGGCGCAATAGGGTGTCAACATTAATGTTAGTCTTGTTAACAGAGTTCCAGGTTTACTTAGTTGTCCTAAGCTGACTTCCCTACTAACACTAGACATGGAATAAGTTATTATAAGGAAAGTTAGCCTAGAACATTGATCTATCCTACTTTGCCCCCTTGTTGTTCCCCCCTTCAGTGGGTTACAAGGGATGATAGTGAGAATGGAAATAGATTGCTCATGATTGGTCACAGATTGATTGATATTGGTTAATTGTATAATTCATTGAGTTGGATCTAGAACATTTTTTAGGTTATCGAATCTGAATCGAGAGCAGTGGTGAGTTCTTAGTTGATCTCATCCCCACTACAAGGAAAATGGCTTATGATCCAATCCCGCAATGTAGCAAGGAGATTAACTCCATTTCGAATCTCAATTTTTTTTCAAAATTTTAAGATTTGGATCAAAACTAAGATTACAACTAGATCAAATTCAGAAAAAAAAAAACTCTAGATTTGATGAAAAAGTTTTCTTAATAAGTAAAACTATATTTTAAAGTTCGTAATCTAGATTAATGGATAGAAAATTAAATTTATTATTTATAAAATATTTTTTATTAGTAAAGGTTAATCTTATGGACCAATTTTTCCAAATCCACAGTTAATCGAATTACAAATCATCAGTGAGAAATCAAGAATTAATGGAAGAGAATAGAGATCATTAAAATTTGACACATATCTAACCTCACCTTCTCTTAAATTGAACAAATACTCACAATTTCGATTGAGTCTTTTTTCTTGTTTTCCTTTTGGTCAAATTGCTCCGAAGTTAAAATGAATTTCAACTTTAGTTGGGGAAATTTCACTATCTTATTTTTTTCCTCTTTTCCTCTTTCTCAAAATCTTGGATTTGTTTTTTATTTTATTTTATTGCCAATCTCTCGATCTCTAAACTTTTAGATATGGATCCCTCAAACAAGAGCCTCTCCCCTTTATTTATAGAAATCATAGGGGGAGGAAACTTACAGATTAAGTATTTCCTAAAATGGTAAAAACATAAATGTTAAGTAATATCCAAAAATAATAGAGCATACAAAGTGAGTAAGTTCTGAAAAATGAGGGAAGTGACAAAAATGATTTTGACTCTTTATTGATTGATCTCTGATTTTTTTTATTTTTTCAACCAATTCTTCGAATTTTGAATGCTTTAGTTGTCAATTTCTCTTAATATAATGCTCATAGGACTCTGATCGTCCACAATAGTGTCTGAGTTCTAGATGAAAATGTTTGATCATGATCTATGATGTGGCCCATCTTGACATATGACAATAAAGTCTCCTTGGAACATTAACTAGAGGAACTCAAAGGCGAGCATCATACCTAAATTTGGTAAGTGAGTAGATTAGGAAAAAAACATTGAAACCCAGTATGTTAGAGAGTCCAAAATAACAGTACGAATATATCAGCATTGTGAATATCTCAAGAATTTTTTATAAGTCTATATAAAAGCCAAAGAAATAAATAAGTGTCATTTTGTAAACATGAGGACATTGCGACGACTCTTGAAGTTTTTTGAAAGTAGAGGCTGTCATTGAAGGAGAGAAAGATGAAGCATTGTTTTAAGGCAAAAATCATCGACAAGGCACTCATATAATCACAGAAGAGCATTTTTTAGAGGTGAGAATTTTTCAGAGGTATGTATTTATTGAATCTTGCATTTGAGAGGTTCTATATGATCGTAGCCATATCGTGGTCAATTTTTTGAGCATTCATCATACATTGTGCCATGTAAACTCAACCAAGAGAATGGAGAATAGTAGAAATCCAATAGGGAAGGGGTAAAAGGTAATAAGAAGAACAAAAACGAGACCAAAGGGAAATCAATAGAGAGTAAATAAAAAAGAACCAAAATGGACCAAAAGCGAAGGAGAATAGGAGAAAAAATGAAAAAGATTCATATAAAAAGATGAACACCCTAAAAAATAACGTGAAAAATCACTATTGTGAGAAACGTTTAACCCCAAAAGCGATTTGATAGTACTATAAACTATAATGATATTGGGTGTGCAAAGTAAAGTGATATCACGACAATGATATTGAGGAATAGGAATGGTGATTTTAACATAGTGGTACCAATATAATCAATTAGAAAAACAATACGATTTGTAATACCCTGAGTTTTTAATTCATATCTCAAGGAAATTTAAATAGTGGAATTTTGAGAAAATTCTGAAAGTAGAACTTAGAGTAAAATTTTCAGATTTTGTTATGTTCACTTTTAATGAAATATGAACTCATCATTAGATTTAAAACGGTTGAAAAAAATACTTTAACCTATAACCACACTCACATTCGAGTTCGAATAGAAAAGTTACAAATCCTCAATTTTTGGGTTAGATAGGGCTAAAAAAGTAAATTTTTGTTAGAACGAGAATTGAAAGAATCTGATTGAACCATTAGGTCCGCAATAAACAATTATAAAAAATGAAGTATTCACTTGTCAATTTTTTAGCCTGAAAAATCAAATTATTGTAAAAAATGAAAACAAATTTAAAAATACCGATTTCGTCACGCATTTTCTTTATAAAATTGCTTTATATTTTTATTTTATTTCCCACTGTCTTCTCCAAGTGTCAAAAAACAATAACCATAGTTGACTAAAAAAATATTGATTTTTCAACCATTTTGATTTCGATTTTTATCGCGATCAGGACCTTATTGGTTGTTGACAAAAAAGGGAAAGTTGTCCACATCGTCAAACACTACAAATACACCTCATCATTTTCTCTCTATCTCTCATCTCCTTGTCTACTTTTCATCAAAAATCATCCAAACCACATATTTTATCAAAGAGATTCGATTTTTGAACCATTACGTGCATTAAATTCAGTGGGTTAACTCACAAATTTTGAGTTGCCACGTGTATTAAATCGGTGAGTTAACCACGTGCCTAATTTTTAAAATAAAATCGATTCAAATTTTCAATGTCCCAAAAATCAGCGAGTCGACTCACAATTTGTTAACCAAAAGAATCCTAATTTTTTGGAATCGCCACGTGTATTAAATCAGTGACTTAACCCACGTGCCTAATTTTTTTTAAAAATTCGATTCAAATTCTCAATATCCCCAAAATCAGCGAGTCGACATGCAATTTGTTAATCATAAGAATCATAATTTTTTTTTTCGGAATTGCCACGTGTATTAAATCGGTGATTTAACTCACGTGCCTAATTTTTAAAAATTCGATTCAAATTCTCAATGTCCCCAAAATCAGCGAGTCGACTCGCAATTTTTACATCATAAAAATCATAATTTTTTTTGGAATCGCCACGTGTATTAAATCGGTGATTTAACCCACGTGTCTAATTTTAAAAATTCGATTCAAATTCTCAATGTCCCCAAAATCAGCGAGTCGACTCGCAATTTTTTAATCAAAAGAATCCTAATTTCTTTTGGAATCGCCATGTGTATTAAATCGATGATTTCATCCACGTGCCTCATTTTAAAACATTCGATTCAAATTCTCAATGTCCCCAAAGTCAGCGAGTCGACTCGCAATTTTTACATCATAAGAATGATAATTTTTTTTGGAATCGCCACGTGTATTAAATCGGTGATTTAACCCATGTGTCTAATTTTAAAAATTTGATTCAAATTCTCAATGTCCCCAAATTCAGCGAGTTGACTCGCAATTTGTTAATCAAAAGAATCCTAATTTCTTTTGGAGTCGCCACGTGTATTAAATCGGTGATTTAACCCACATGCCTAATTTTTTAAAAAATTCGATTCAAATTTTCAATGTCTCCAAAGTCAACAAGTTGACTCGCAATTTTTATTGTGAAAATCGATTTTTTAATTTTATCTTTCGTGTACACCAATAATTTTTATTGAGTAGATCAACATTAATGAGTTAACCCACTAACATCAAAAGTCGACGAATCGACTCGATAGACATCAACAATTAATGAACCGGTCCACTAACTTGAAAATAACGAGTTGGCCCAATCAATCTATCAACAAAAATGGTCGAATTGATCCACTAATTTTAAAAAAAATTAAAGATTGTCTTTAATACCACGTAAGCCCCCAAAATCAACGGATTAATTCGAATGCATAAAAATGTGAAATCAAGAATCAATAATAATAAAAATAAACTAAAAATAAAAAAATAAAAAATAAATAAAGAAATGAATAAATAAAATAACTTACCTTCACCAAATAATTTTTGATGCGTGGATTCGTTCAAAAAGAAATTGAAAAGCTTGTGACACCCAATGATGTTGGAATAGGAGGAGATGATGACCATTGTGGGATGTCTAATAAATCAAAGGAGCGTTGCCAAAGAGAGAGAGAAATTACTATTATTTTTTTTATGGAGCGAAAGAGTTTTGGAGAGAAGTTATAGGATTAATGGAGATATAAAAATGGGCAGCAAGATAGATAAAATTGGAGCTTTAATGGGTGGAATATGATGAAGGTGTGGCTGTAATGGAGATGAAAAAGTTGCAGAAATTTGTTTAATAGGGGAAGAAGAAGATAGAAAGTTGTAGAATTTTTAATGGGGAGAAAGAAGATGGAAAGTTGAATTTTTTAATGGGGAGGTTGCTGAATTTTTAATGGGGGAGGAAGAAGATGGAAAGTTGTAGGTTTTTTGGTTATGGAGGGTAGTAAAAAAAAACGTCGGCTCGAGTCCCCTTCAATGGTCCCTTGCCTCTACCTTTTATAGTGGTTCTCCTCAAAAATCATGAGAGAGGGAGAGAGGGAGAGAGGAAGAAATGGGAGAGATCTGAGAATGAGAGGAGAACATGGATGGTTATGAGGAGGACTTAGAGATGTTAGAGAAGAAGATGGGGGAGTTGGAGAGTGCCCACGTTTTATTCTCTCTCTCTCTTTTTTTTTTTATTTAATTTTTTTGATTTTGGAGAAGGAGAGGTGGTGATCCCACGCTACTCGTACTATGGTAATTTCTCGCTAATGAGTTGTGATTGGTTGATTTTTATTATTATTATTTAGTTGAATTTTGGATTCGTTGACATTTTGATTTAACTTTTATGTTTTAAATTAAATTTGAATTTGTGTTTGGTCTTAAATTTTGGATTAAAATTATTAGATTAAAATTTAATTTGAATTTTGATTGTAATATTGGTTATTGGCCGATTTTATTTTGTTTCGATTGGTTGATCGTTCGATTTTAATTTTAATTGGTTGAGTGATTTTTAATTTGATTTTAATTTAAGTTTTAATTATTTAGTTTGAATTTAATTTTTAATTTAAATTTTGAACGGGTTGATTAATTTGCATTTTAATTTGAAATTTAAATTGATTTTAATTTTTAATTGGTCAGTTGATAGGATTTCGATTGGTTAAGTTTTGAGTTTTAATTTGATATTAGATTGGGTTCGATTTTAAAATTTAAATTTATTGATAGAATTTGAGTTTAATTTTGATGGTTGATTACTTGAAATCTTTATTTTGATTGATCGAATTTTTATTATTATTATTTTTAATTTGAAAAATATTTTTGATTGGATTTAATTGTTCGATTTTAATTTTAATTGTTTGATTTTAATTTTAATTTTAATTTTAATTGTTTGGATTTTTTAATTTGAATTGTTTAATTTTTAATTTGAATTTTTTGTTTTGTTTAGATTGGATTTCGATTTACATTGTCCTAGGGATCGGGATCTCTAAATTGTAGAGTTGGATATTGAGGGGTATTTTGGTCTTTTGGCGATTTTTACAGATTTTTCTTGAACTTCTCTGTTTTCATTGATTTGGGTCTTGTTAGACTCGAAATCACATTCTGAGTGCAATGGAGGTACTTTCGAGATTTTTCGAAGGTCCGAGATATATGAGGTGTATTTTCATCATTTTTGTAATTTTTACAACTTTTTAGGGATTTCAGCGTGAGGTTTTCTTTCAGTTACTGTGTGAGTATTTCTAAGTTCTAAAGTTATATTTTTCTAGCGTAGCGAGGTCTCTAAGTTATCGAATTGTGTAACGAACCTATGCGTACGTGCTTGCTAAGTCAGGTGTAAGATGTAACGATTCTAAGCGTGCGTAAACTTCTATGTCGAGTTGTGACGAGTAGGGGGATGAAAATAAAGTAGAAATATAAGGAATCAAGCAGTACTCACAAGCCTTCGAGTTCTTTTATATTCATCATTAGGAATCCACCAAAACCGAGTGACGAATTGTGGAATTAGGCAGGTGAAAAAAATGGGGTGTCTCCAGATGCGCTCTTTGGCAGAGGGTGGAAGCAAACTAGATGCCCAATCTATTGTGGCAGATAGTGCGTCATCCGAAAACCAAAGCTAGTGACAGTCCATTTTGCAGCCTAATTTGTCAATTTGTCAAAGTATCCAGATCCTTGAGGGTAGCCTCTCTTTGGAAACATGTCAGATCCTTGAATTTTGAAAAATTCTCCTTGACTAATGCGAATGCAATACAAGTGCACGGGTGTGACATTGTGTAGTGATGAACATAAAAATTCTTGCAACATGTTTTTTATTTTAGAAAATCAGATAAAACTGAGTAAAATCTGTGCAGGTCTGAGTAAAATTCGAGAAAACCCTCGGTGGTATCTGAGCAATCTGAGAAAGAATCTCGACAGGTATGAGTAAAATCTGAGTAGGTCTGAGTAAAATCTGAGAAAACCCTCGGTGGTATCTGAGCAAAATTCGAGAAAGAATCTCAGCGGGTCTGAGTAAAATCTGAGCAGGTCTGAGTAAAATCTGAGAAAACCCTCGACGGTGTCTGAGTAAAATCCGAGAAAGAATCTCGACGGGTCTAAGAAAAATCTAAGCAGGTCTGAGTACAATCTGAGAAAACCCTCGGCGGTGTCTGAGCAAAATCTTAGTAGGTCTGGGTAAAATCTGAAAAAACCCTCGGCTGTGTCTGAGCAATCCGAGAAAGAATCTTGGTAGGTCTGAGCAAAATCTAAGTAGGTTTGAGTAATATCCGAGAAAACCCTCGGTGGTGTCTAAGCAAAATCCGAGAATGAATCTCGACAGGTCTGAGCAAAATCTGAGCAGGTCTGAGTAAAATACTGGAGTAAAAATCTCACTCCACAGGAATCATTTTTTTTTAGATGGTCAGATCAACATTTGAACCTCAGGGGTTTTCAAAAAAATGCTATCAAAAGGGTAAACTTTAATTTCAGATTTTCCTTATCCTTTGGGGCTGGAATTGATCAGGCTTAAGAAAAAAAATGCCCCTAGTTTGATAGGACATTACACTAGGGATAATTGAACATATTTTAAAATGACATGCCCCTAATGTTGGGGGAAAATAAATATGCTTCCAAACAAAAGGAGAAGTGTCCCTCAATATGAAAATTAGAAGTCTTAGATTACCACAAGTGCAATAAGGATTCACTTTTAATTTCAATTTTATTGAAGATCATGAGTCAGGCTCATCTGTTGGAAACAAATATTCAATTTTGAGGTTCATCTTGGAGATCACGTTCTTTCCCCTTTGGCTCACTTAGGAAAGTAAACTTTTCCAGATCAGTCGTAGACAAGATACATGTGGCTTCTAAGTTTTTTGCTTGACTTAAACTAGGTACTGAAGCTTGGACATTCAGACTTTTGATGCTTTAACTCGGCTCATCTTTGGAGATTCTCGGCTCGACGAAAATTTTCTTTTGATTGCTCTATCTTTTGTTTAGATTGCCTGTTCAGGTTTTCAATCTAACGAGCTTGCAATTTTCTTTTTCTTTGCTCTAATTGTTACCAAGGCCGTCCTTTCGGATTTTCAACCTTGCGAGCTTGCTTTAATTATATCCTAAGCTGCCCTTTCGGGTTTTCAACCTAGCAGGCTCTTTTATTTTTTATTTTATTTTATTTATTTATTTTTTTTTGGAGTTCTGGAGTTACTGTTTGATCACATTTGTTATTTTCCTTCACCTTTTCGTGTGGTACTTAGGAGGACTTCCATAGGTGGGCTTAGGAGTAGGCTAAGAAAGAAAAGAGACTTGAGGCTCAAGAACCCGAATGCCTTTTGTGTGGCATTCCTTTAAAATAGTTTTCTTTTCCTTCCCCATTTTGACAATTTTTCTTTGCGGGGGAAGATTTTTTTTATTTTTTGAACTGGTAGGGCCTGAAGTAATTTCTCAGGATGCCTACGTACCCCAGAATTTTGAGATCAGACCAAAACGTAGTTCAAAAATTTCCCTCCCCTAGGTTAAGTGATCGGACTGAGAAAGAAAAAAGTTTTATTTATTTATTTTTTTTAAATGACTGCAAGGGCTGAGATGGCCTCCTCAAATGTAATATCGCTTGATCTGGTCAAGGTTTGTCAGTTCTGGTAATTCGATGCCATCGTGATCTTGGAGTTTGACAGCTTTCCCAGGCAATACCTCTTTGACAATAAAAGGACCTCCCCAATTAGGCTTGAATTTGCCTCTAGGATCGAAGATGGGTGCTCGATTTTCTTTAAGTACGAGGTCTCCAGCTTGTAAGTCGTGAACTTTAGCCCTTTTATCAAATGCCTGAGCGACTCTTCTCTGATAGGCTTGCATGTGGTACAATGCTTTAAGTCGTTTTTCATCGATTAAGTTCAACTCTTCGTACCGGTGATGAACCCAGTCTGCTTCTGATAACTGACTTTCCATTAGAATTCTGAGGGACGGGATTTCCATTTCAACTGGCAAGACAACTTTCATTCCGTACACTTGTGAATAAGGGGTGGCTCCGGTGGAAGATCGTATCGAGGTACGGTATGCCTAGAGTGCAAATGGTAATTTTTTAGACCAATCCCTATGCGATTGACACATCTTCCTGATGATCGTCTTGAGATTCTTATTGGCTGCTTCAATGCTCCGTTAGTCTGGGGACTGTAAGGTGATGATTTGTGGTGTCGGATCTTGAACTTTGAACACAGAGAAATAAATTCAGCTTTGAAATGTGACCCGTTATCAGAAATCAGTTCAGAAGGTACCCCATATCGACTGATAATATGTGTTTGGACGAATTTGGCAACTTTGGAAACAGTGAGAACAGCATATGAGGTGGCCTCTACCCATTTTGTAAAATAATCGATGGCCACAAGAATGTACTCATGTCCATTTGATGCTTTAGGTGTGATCTTACCAATTATATCAATTTCCCAGACAAAAAATGGCCATGGCGAAGTCAAACCAACTAACTGAGATGGAGGTACATGTATGAGGTGAGCATGTACTTGGCATTTATGGCAAGTCTTGACCAAGTGATGACAGTCTGTTTCCATTGTTGGCCAATAATATCCCTGTCTCATGATTCGTTTGGCTAACATTTTCCCACTCATATGTGGTCCACAGTCTCCGTCAACACATGACAAATGAATTCCATCATAAGACCTCTTATATAAGTTTCCTGCGCACAGGATGAACTGGGATGCGAATCTCTGTAGGATTTGTCATTCTTTCCTTGACGCTTCAACTGGGAACTCTTATTTTTCCAATACTTTCTGAATGTCAGTGTACCATGGCTTTTCGTCAGGGAGTTAAGCAGCGATGTTGACCTGATGGCAATATGCAGGTTTATCTTTGATTTCGACTGTGATAGGCCTTAGTTCCATGCTTGAAGGCAAATGGATCATCGAAGAAAGAGTAGCCAGAGCATCAACGAATCTGTTCTCTTCTCTTGAAAGATGTTGGAACAAGATGGCTTTGAACTTCCTTACTAAATTTAGCAGATACTCGTGATAGGGTTTCAGTTTCACATCCTTAGTTTTCCATTCTTCCAATGACTGATGTATAACCAAGGTTGAATCTCCAAATACTTCAATTTCTGTGATACCCAGATTCAAAGCAGCCTCGAGCCCAGCAATGCACGCTTCGTATTCTGTTGTATTATTAGTATTGGAGAAAGTTAGCTTAATAGCGATCGGGATGTGACATCCTTTAGGAGAGAATAAGACTGCCCTATTCCATACCCGTTCTGATTCGCCGCTCCATCAAAGTATAACCGCCATACTCTATCTCGCGATTCTTCTTCAAGGTTCAGGATATTTTCATTTGGGAATTGATCAATAGGTTTTGTTCCTTCTACCACTGGATGATCAGCCAAGTGCTCTACTACCGCTCTTCCCTTGATAGACTTCTGCGTAACATGCGTAATATCGAATTCTGATAACAACAACAACCAACGTGCAATTCTACCTGTCAATGCCGACTTCTCGAAGAGATATTTTAAAGGGTCCATTCGAGATAACAGAATAATTAAATGAGAGAGCATGTAGTGTCGAAGCCTTTGAGTAGCCCATACTAGTGCCAGGCAAGTCTTTTCGAGAGCTGAATACTTTCGTTCATACTCTAACATCTTCTTGCTGATATAATAGATGGCCCTCTCTTTGTGATTGTCCTTGTCGTACTGTGCCAGCATGCATCCCATAGCTTCTTCCGTGACTGACAAGTAAAGGAGGAGAGGTTCACCCGGGGTTGGTGGAACCAAAATGGGAGGATTTGAGAGATACTCCTTAACTTGGTCAAAAACTTTTTGGCATTGCTTATTCTATACTGTCGACTCATTTTTCTTGAGAAGCTTGAATATAGGTTCGCACACATTGGTGAGCTGAACGATAAATCTGCTGACATACTAAATTCTGCCTAAGAACCCCCAAATCTGTTTTTCAGTCTTAGGACGTTCCATTTCTTGTATAGCTTTGATTTTTCCAGGGTCTACTTCGATCCCCTTTAGACTGACCATGAATCCAAGTAATTTTCCTAAAGTCACTCTGAATGCGCATTTTTGAGAGTTAAGGCGTAACTGGTATTTTTGGATCATTGTAAGAAACTTCTCTAGTGCAGCGACGTATCCCGATCGTTCTTTGAATTTTACTATCATGTCATGCAATAAGGTCGTAGCTGCTCTCTGATAGGTAGTCCCAGCATTTTTCAAATTGAAATACATGACTTTGTAGCAAAATATTCCCCATTGCGTGATGAATGATGTCTTTTGCATGTGCAAGGGTCCATCTTTATCTGGTTGTACCCCGAAAACCCATCCATAAACGAAAGCATGGCGTGCCCTACTGTATTATCGATCAATACATTTATGTGAGGCAACGGAAAACTGTCTTTTGGACTTGCCTTATTTAAATCTCTGAAGTCCACGAACATTCTCACTTTCCCATCTTTTTTGGGAACTGGGACTACATTAGCAATCCATTCTGGGTACTCTACTACTTCCAAGAATCTTGCATTGATCTGCTTAGTCACCTCTTCTTTAATTTTCAAAGTCCATTCTGACTTCATACGTTGGAGTTTCTGCTTTACTGGCCGAGCATCGGGATGCAATGAAATTCGATGTTGAACAATATCCATACTTACTCCTGGCATGTCCTCATACGACCATGCAAATACGTCCTTGAACTTTCTAAGCAAATCCACTATCCCTTCGCGTTCCTCGGGAGATAAGGTGACTCCAATTTGAATCTCTTGAAGAATATCTTTAGTCCCGAGATTAACTAGTTCTGTTTCTTCCATTACAGGTTGAGCCCGACGTTCATCTTCTTGTTCAAGTAGCTTAATTAATTCGATAGGAGTTTCTTCATCAGAAGATTCATCCTTCGAAGTTAGATTATCAGTTAAATCATTATTGGACTCGGGGTAATCAGAAACTTCTTCTATTTTATTAAAGATAGATGGGGTGACAGGACTTACTGCAAACCCGACAGACATAACAGGACTAGACTCGACATACAACAAAAGATTCATTACATAATAATTGGAAAGAGACCCGACTGCAGGTGTGATTACAGACTATGAGTTTTGAGCACCACTCTTGACTGACAAGACTGACACGTTTTCTTTTTCAAGAAATATCTGAGCAATATTGAGTGAATCCACAGTTGTCTGCCAATCATCTTCTCCTTCGAGTTCTTTAGATGCTTCATCTTTTTTCTTGTCAGGCCAACTCATTCCAAAGAAAATCTCAAATCCTGACTGACGGGTATCCGTGAGGTGATCGATGAAAGGTTCTGAAAAACCACAATAAGGAAAATCTTCCCCTGCTTTCACGAAGTGTCCATTAAGGGTTTTACGATAAGATTTCATGTTGATTAGATCGATGACATGCCCTTGCCTCCTCGCATTCACCTTATCTTTCCTTATATTCCAATATCGGGCCCAGTCTTCCTTGGTAGGTTCGTACCCCAATCCGAATGTCCCAACTACTTCTTGAATGGCTGGTGCAGCTTTAATCCCTTGTTGTCTACGACCCAAACCCATGCCTGGGAAGAATCTCATGCTTTTGAACATGCTAGCCACACAACAGCTGAATGTATTATCGATAGGTACCAGCTCTTTCACAAAATTGTCTCACTGAACGACATGAATATTTTCAAATTTAAACCCGCTGAGTTGTATTTCTTTTTCTTTGGGTTGAATTTTAGACAACGACTTATCCTTGGTTTCTATTTCGTTCACAATCCTCATAATTTCGATATTCCCATCAAGTGTAATCACCAAACCGTCCTTGATGAATTTAATCTTCTGATGCAAAGTAAAAGGTACGACCTTGATCTGATGTAGCCACGGTCTGCCTAGTAATAGGTTGAAGGATGACTGAATATCCAAGACTTGGAATTTCACAGGGAAGTCTGCTATACCCGTGGATATTTGTAGTTGCAAAGTCCCTAGTACATCCCTTTTCGTATTATCATAAGCTCTGATGCCTTGGCTAGTTGGTTTGAAGTAGTCTGTCTTAAACTCGAGGCAAGTCGCGGTCTTCAGAGGACAGATATTTAATGCACTTCCATTATCTACCAAGACTAGAGGAATTCTCATTCCATTGCAGTCAATTGTAATGTGCAACGGCTTTGTGTGGCTCGGTCCTTCTTTTGGGAGATTTGAATCTGAGAAGGATAGACTATTTTCAGCATAAGTTGCCCCTACTATACTGGCTAATTGATCTGGAGATGTGTCGAGGGAA
Organism: Akebia trifoliata; assembly: GCF_017979445.1. Classification (NCBI taxonomy): domain Eukaryota; kingdom Viridiplantae; phylum Streptophyta; class Magnoliopsida; order Ranunculales; family Lardizabalaceae; genus Akebia; species Akebia trifoliata. The sequence continues at coordinate 13,419,078 of NC_141386.1, forward strand.
ACTTGGGCTGCGTTTAGTACTTTGAGAACAACTTCCCTATGAGCTGTGGAGGCCATAAGTAAATCCCAAACTGAAATGTTGGCACTTGCCTTTTTTAGTTGTTTGATCACAACATCATCCTCTTCAATGGTTTCCTGGATGGGGTCTACTTTTTCCTTTCTTGCCAGGGCTGCTGGATTGTCAACACTGAGTTTCGGTGGCTTAAAGACTCTTCCTCCTCGTGTCATGTGCTTGACTTCATCACAAGAGAGTGGAAATGGCTAGTCTTCTTCGACCAATAGATAAGGATCTTCATCTGTTACAGAGAATGGGCTTTTCGAGATTATTTGTGCCAAGAGGTGGCTGGTATATGATGGGCTATCGTAGTGAGGTGGGGATAGACAATATGATTCATCTTCAGTTAGATCAAATGACTCATGGCTTGTGGCATAGACCTTATCATTGAAAGTTATTCCAACAAAAGGATAACTGGGTGGTTTGGCATAGATTGGGTGGATAAGAGAGACTGGGTCGAATGATAGTTGGGTGTTTGAAACCATATTCAGTGTTGGTGGAGGCTGATATGTAGGTAGTGGATTGGTAGTGACATTTGGCGGTGTTGGGGTAGGAATGATGACTTTTTTTATCATCGATGAGATTTTGGATGGCATGGCGGAGAGAGATACAACGATCAGTATGATGACCAGGGCTTTGATGGAATTCGTAAAATACGTTAGGGTTATGGGAAACTGGTAGGGAGTTTGGCAAAGGTCGAGGCTGAAAATAGGTGAGGAGCCCTTTTTTCAATAGTTTCTGAAAGGCTACAGTGAGGGTCATCCCTAGATTTGCGAACTGTCGAGGGGGGGCTCTACCCGAATTTGCCTGATTATTGGTTCGAGCTGGGGGTTGAACTGGGGTGGTGGAAGTGTTAGCTATATAGGCATAGTTGATGTTGGATTTGGAATTAGTGAAGGTTTTTTTGGCAGAAGAGTTGGAAAGGATCCCAGAGGCAAAAGCATCCTCGAGTTGGCTTCCGACTTATAACAGGGATTCAAATGTGGGGAGATACTCGGCAACTAAATGCTGAGCATACCCTTGTGAGAGGTTTTTTAAGATGATTGCCACTTGTTCCTTTTCTGATGGTCTATCCCACATCTGTACAGCCTTAGCCCTCCAGCGACTAATAAAATTAGTAAATGTTTCCCCATTCTTCTACTTAGTAGATTCCAAATCCTTTCGAGAAGTTTCGATTTCAGTGCTGTACTTGTACTGGTGCCAGAACATCCTTGACATATTTTCCCATGTCCCAATTACAGCTGAATCTTGGGACATCAACCATCGTAACATTGATCCTGATAGAGTACGCTGGAACAATAATGTCATCTATTCATCACTGAGGCCCATTGTGCGCATGTTGGTGACATATACCTTGAGATGCATTTTTGCGCAGCCTACTCCATTGAATTTTTTCATTTCTGGAATAACAAACTTCTCGGACAGACGAATCTTAGGGATTTGATTCAAAGTCTCTATTCCTGCCGCAATTTCATCAATCCCTTTCATGTTCTTCACGGCTGTTTCCAACTGAGTCATTCTGTTGGCTAACATTGGATTCTCATTAAAATGCTCTTCATTTTCGTCAAGCTCATAAACCTCATCCAGATTCTTAGCTGTGCTACCTTCCAGTCCCTTGCCCCTTTGATCATCAGGCTGGTCTCTTGTTGACTCAGAGATCTGTTCTAGCACTTCTACCTTGCTTTTTATGTTGTTCATATCCATTGCAAAGACTGCCAGGATCTTACGAATTTTTGCGAGTTCAGATTCAGAAGCCATTTTTGATGGTTCACTTGGCGCTGATGTTCTTTCCAAACGACCTGACTCTCGACTCCAACCAGGTGGTGGACGCTTAAGTTTGGGCGCAATAGTATCTTGAAACCCCATCAAAGGTGAATTAAGAATTGGTCCCTTTTGATAGCATTTGCTTTTATTATTATAATTGATGAGTTGTGCTAGTCGAACATATGTCTGATGAGGTGATTTATTGTTAATGAGGGCCTTATATATAAAAAGAGACTTCTCGTTAAAAATCGTACCAATGAGACAAATGCGACCGCAAAATAAATGAGGAAACTCTCCTCTTAAAGCAAAGATGACTTGATCTAGGACCCTACATGCTCTTCTACTTCTTGAATGCTTGTTGTTCTTCTGATTTAATAAGTAACCGATGGTCCCAAGCGCTAACTATGTGTTCTACCAAATGCACAGTCAACTCTTTAATAGGATGTCGATTCCTCGGAAGCATTGGGATCCATGAAGGGAATCCTATCTATCTTGGTATCATCCTTGGGCAATAAAAAGATGTATTCAGCAGACCAGTGAGCATTACATGATCAGACCCTTTTGAAGTAAACACGGTGCCTTCATCCATTCTCGATCCCAATCTATCCCAATTTACATCTTGTGTAGTCAAATTTAAGAGCCAGTCCTTCCAGTCTTCTATGGATGCAAAGTCCACCAATGTTTCCTTTTTTGTGAATCCCATTTACTTTCTTTGATTTGCGGGAACTCTGCGATGCGAAGTTGGAAACATAACCACAGATAAAACAAATGTGGACTCCCTCGAAATCCTGCCCCTCCTGGTGCATTCTCATTTGATAATCCCTCAAAAGTCTCGGCAAGAATTGTGGGGACTGGGTTAACCTTATTTTTAAGTTGTCCGGCAATATCTACGAAAAAGCCCAGTAACTGATGACCCATCCTAAATGAAACCAGAAAATATGTTGACAATACCCCCAGACATAAAGTAAAATCCCTCGCCTTCCTATGAGGTTCTGGAGCGAAATCCCTAGGATTTTCTTATTCAGGAGTTTGGTGTACTTCTAAAAGTCTCCGCATGTTCAGTAAACCATGATCCGTGAATCTTCTCACTTTTTTTGGCTTAATTCCTAACCTTTTCGAGAGTTCTTTTGTGAATTTGGATTTCGATGGAAGACGAATCAATGTGCTTATCCCCATAATATTACAATAATCTTCATGAGTTGGTCAAAGTGTGACTGAACCAAAATGGAATACGTGGTAATTCGGGTCCCAGAAATTGGTCGCGGCACATAAAAGGTTCCAATTGACAGTTACTGACTTGAAAGAGAATACGCTTTGAAGTCCATATACATCAAAATTATACTTTTCAACGGTGGTGAACGCATCTAAAGCTCTTTCCATCAACACATGTACATCATCATGAGCCATCTAACCAAAAGAAACTAACTCTCATTACTGACACATTAATCCACGTTTATATTTTGGTACGATCTTTAATGTGATTCAACCATTTTAATTTAAAGAAAGGTCTGATCCATTGAATAGAATTGGTTAGAAAAAAAATTCAGTTACCACATTCGGCTCGATTCTATCCAATGGATTGAAAAAAATAATATATCACCTCATTGACATTTAATTAAATCAATTAACTCAATCGGCTCGTATATTGATCCGAAAGATCAACTTACCAATTGGGCTAATGGGTTGGAAAATGATTTGGCCAACACAACTTTTCAATTACAATTATTGGGTTGGACCGATATTGCGGGTTCCATTTGAGCGGAGTGGATCGGTCCACCCACTTATCTTTTAGTTAGTTTAGAGAAAAGCAACCCGGGAGCATTTATGGTCGATTCGAGTCATGGCCTAATAGGACCACACCTAAGTTCTAGGCTTTCTATATGATTGAGGCTAGGTTAAGACAAAACTTAGGTCACCTCATCCCGAAACACCGATATACTATTCCAGTTTTACCTAGTCAAGCAGTACGTGGTGTTCCAGTTTGATATACCCAAAGGTACTGTATTGAAGTTGTAGCGTTCACGGGCGTCCCCCGTGTCCCGAAGGACCAGGTTAGCTTAGATCCAGCTACTGAGTTTATAAGGACATGACATGATGCAAATATGCGTATGCATGCTCGTGAGTGTATGCAAAGGGAGAAATTGTGCCTGGGGTATTTTTCGTAAATATCCAACCATACAAATCAAATACATCTAATCATCAATCCAATCAACAGAAATAAACAATTAAACATATCTAATCACATGCCAATGAAAGAGAGGACAAAATCTAGACTAATCTAAGATTCTCATTGAGTCAACTAGGTAGACTTGATGAAAAATTCAACTAAAGGATAGTCTTGGATCGGGTCAAGTTTGACCTTAAAATCCCCAGTGGAGTCACCACTGAAATCCCCTCAACCCCCGGCCATCCGTTCTATAGCGGATTAGGGGTCCATACTACGTATCTTGGGGATTTTTAAAAGAATAGGGAGTCGCCACCTAGTTTAGGTCTAGGAACCAAAATTAACTCTAAATGGATATGGGTCGGTCCGTGGATCAGAGAGATGGGTAAGGGGTCAGGTTACGGATTTCAGAAGGTGTTAGGCACCGAACCCGCCTGATCAAGATGATCAGTTTCTATTGCGATCCAAAAATATCCTACGGTCAACATTCAAAGACTAAAAGTCAAACTAGGGTCCAATCATCATCAAATTGCATTAGATTTACTAAACAAATCCTACGGTTAAAATAATTACATGATTTAATGAGACATACATGACACCAAAAATTAATGGATCAATTCGATCATATTTTGAACAATACGAAATCGATTTTCAATGCCGCGTATATAAGATTAGTGAATTGGCTCATTGATGGTATTTTATCAAAGAGATTCAATTTTTGAACTATTACGTGCATTAAATTCAGTGGGTTAACTCACAAATTTTGAGTTGCCACGTGTGTTAAATCGGTGAGTTAATCACGTGCCTAATTTTTAAAATAAAATCGATTCAAATTTTCAATGTCCCAAAAATCAACGAGTCTACTCGCAATTTGTTAAACAAAAGAATCCTAATTTTTGGAATTGCCACGTGTATTAAATCGGTGATTTAATCCACGTGCCTAATTTTTTTTAAAAATTTGATTCAAATTCTCAATGTCTTCAAAATCAGTGAGTCGACTTGCAATTTGTTAATCATAAGAATCATAATTTTTTTTCGGAATTGCCACGTGTATTAAATTGGTGATTTAACCCACGTGCCTAATTTTTAAAAATTCGATTCAAATTCTCAATGTCCCCAAAATCAGTGAGTCGACTTGCAATTTGTTAATCATAAGAATCATAATTTTTTTTCGGAATTGTCACGTGTATTAAATTGGTGATTTAACCCACGTGCCTAATTTTTAAAAATTCGATTCAAATTCTCAATGTCCCCAAAATCAGCGAGTCGACTCGCAATTTTTACATCATAAGAATCATAATTTTATTTGGAATCGTCACGTGTATTAAATCGGTGATTTAACCCACATGTCTAATTTTAAAAATTCGATTCAAATTCTCAATGTCCCTAAAATCAGCGAGTCGACTCCAATTTTTTAATCAAAAGAATCCTAATTTCTTTTGAAATCGCCATGTGTATTAAATCGGTGATTTAATCCACGTGCCTAATTTTTAAAAAATTCGATTCAAATTCTCAATGTCCCCAAAGTCAGCGAGTCGACTCGTAATATTTACATCATAAGAGTTATAATTTTTTTTGGAATCGCCACGTGTATTAAATCGGTGATTTAACCCACGTGTCTAACTTTAAAAATTCGATTCAAATTCTTAATGTCCCCAAAATCAGCGAGTCGACTCGTAATTTGTTAATCAAAAGAATTCTAATTTCTTTTGGAATCGCCACGTGTATTAAATCGGTGATTTAATCCACGTGCCTAATTTTTAAAAAAATTGATTCGAATTCTCAATATCTCCAAAATCAACGAGTCGACTTGCAATTTTTATATCATAAGAATCATAATTTTTTTTTCCGAATCGCCACGTGTATTAAATCGGTGATTTAACCCACGTGCCTAATTTTTAAAAATTCGATTCAAATTCTCAATGTTCCCAAAATAAGCGAGTCAACTCGCAATTTGTTAACTAAAAGAATCCTAATTTTTTGGAATCATCACGTGTATTAAATCGGTGATTTAACCCACGTGCCTAATTTTTTTAAAAATTCGATTTAAATTTTCAATGTCCCCAAAATCAATGAGTCAACTCCTAATTTTTATTGTGAAAATCGATTTTTTATTTTTATCTTTCATGTACACCAATAATTTTTATTGAGTAGATCAACATTAATGAGTTAACCCACTAACTTCAAAAGTCGGCGAATCAACTCGATAGACATCAACAATCAATGAACCGGTCCACTAACTTGAAAATAACGAGTTGGCCCAATCAATCTATCAACAAGAATGGTCGAATTGATTCACTAATTTTTTGAAAAATTAAAGATTGCCATTAATACTACATATGCCCCCAAAATCAACGGATTAATTCGAAAACATAAAAATGTGAAATCAAGAATCAATAATAATAAAAATAAACTAAAAATAAAAAAATAAAAAATAAATAAACAAATGAATAAATAAAATAACTTACCTTCACCAAATAATTTTGGATGTGTGGATTCGTTTAAAAAGAAATTGAAAAGCTTGTGACGCTCAATGATGTTGGAATAGGAGGAGATGATGACCATTGTGGGGTGTCCAATAAATCAAAAAAGGAGCATCGCCAAAGAGAGAGAGAAATTGCTATTATTTTTTTATGGAGCGAAAGAGTATTGGAGAGAAGTTATAGGATTAATGGAGATACAAAAATGGACAGCAAGATAGATGAAATTGGAGCTTTAATGGGTGGAATATAATGAAGGTGTGGCTGTAATGGAGATGAAAAAGTTGCAGAAATTTGTTTAATGGGGGAAGAAGAAGATAGAAAGTTACAGAATTTTTAATGGGGAGGAAGAAGATGGAAAGTTGAAGAATTTTTAACTGGGGAGGTTGCTGAATTTTTAATGGGGGAGGAAGAAGATGGAAAGTTGCAGGTTTTTTGGTTATGGAGGGTAGTAAAAAAAAAAGTCGGCTCGAGTCCCCTTCAATGGTCCCTTGCGTTTTCCATTTATAGTGGTTCTCCTAAAAATCATGAGAGAGGGAGAGAGGAAGAGATGGGAGAGATGGGAGAGTGAGAGGAGAACATGGGTGGTTATGAGGAGGAGTTAGAGATGTTGGAGAAGAAGATGGGGGGAGTTGGAGAGTGCCTACGTTTTATTCTCTCTCTGTTATTTTTTTATTTTTTTGGAGAAGGAGAGGTGCTGATCTCACGCTACTCGTACTACGGTAATTTCTCGCTAATGAGTTGTGATTGATTGAATTTTATTATTATTATTTAGTTGAATTTTGGATTCGTTGACATTTTGATTTAACTTTTATGTTTTAAATTAAATTTGAATTTGTATTTGATTTTAAATTTTGGATTAAAATTGTTAGATTAAAATTTAATTTGAATTTTGATTGTAATATGTGTTATTGGTCGATTTTATTTAGTTTCGATTGGTTGATCATTCGATTTTAATTTTAATTGGTTGAGTGATTTTCAATTTGATTTAAATTTAAGTTTTAATTGTTTAATTTGAATTTAATTTTTAATTTAAATTTTGAACGGGTTGATTAATTTGCGTTTTAATTTAAAATTTAAATTGATTTTAATTTTTAATTGGTCAGTTGATTGGATTTTGATTGGTTAAGTTTTGAGTTTTAATTTGATTTTAGATTGGGTTCGATTTTAAATTTTAAATTTATTGATAGAATTTGAGTTTAATTTTAATGGTTGATTACTTGAAATCTTTATTTTGATTGATCGAATTTTTATTATTATTATTTTTAATTTGAAAAATATTTTTGATTGGATTTAATTGTTTAATTTTAATTTTAATTGTTTGGATTTTTTAATTTGAATTGTTTAATTTTTAATTTGAATTTTATTTTTATTTTAGGTTGGATTTCGATTTACATTGTCCTAGGGATTGGGATCTCTAAATTGTAGAGTTGGATATTGAGGGGTATTTTGGTCTTTTGACAATTTTTACAGATTTTTCTTGAACTTTTTTGTTTTCATCAATTTGGGTCTCGTTAGACTCGAAATCACATTATGAGTGCAATGGAGGTACTTTCGAGATTTTTCGGTGGTCCGAGATATATGAGGGGTATTTTCATCATTTTGTGATTTTTACAGTTTTTTAGGGATTTCAGCGTGAGGTTTCTTTCAGTCACTGTGTGAGTATTTGTAAATTTTAAAGTTATATTTTTCTAGCGTAGTGAGGTCCCTAAGTTATCGAATTGTGTAACGAACCTATGCGTACGTGCTTGCTAAGTCAGGTGTAAGATGTAGCGATCGTAAGCGTGCGTAAACTTCTATGGCAAGTTGTGACGAGTAGGGGGATGAAAATAAACTAGAAACATAAGAAATCAAGCAGTACTCACAAGCCTTCGAGTTCTTTTATATTCATCATTAGGAATCCACCAAAACCGGGTTACGAATTGTCGAATTTGGCAGATGAAAAAAATGGGGTGTCTGCAAATATATTAGGCTTCAAAAGTTTTAAAGTAAAACATCTATCAATATTGCATCTTAGATTAAATAAAAATACATAATACATACATGATGGGATTGTGTGTTCGATAGGAGAGTTGAGGAAAACATTGATATAACCACATCTATTGTGGTGAATCGATATTTCAATACTTAACCTTCGGTGTGGAATGCCACTATTCTTATCTTATTATATGGTCAATGTAGCATACAACAATTGGGTGACAATTTATTCGGTTCAGACTAGTTGTTAACTAAGAACCTAATACTGATGTCGATTGTTTGATAACTATAGATCTTAGTAATCACTAATTATCTTAGGAGAGACTCATCGCATTTAAGTATATTAAGAGGCAATAACTGTGAACCTAGACTATCTCTAACAATATAAAGACCGCTTTTACGTGCAAAAATTCATCAAGAAAGAAGAAGAGAAATTTTCAAATCTCATGAGTTGTGTTACTCCCCAATGCCATGCCCAAAAATCCAACATGAATCCCAAAGATTCTTATGTTAGATCTCAAGGAATTATTAACTATCTCTTCCCATGATAACATATAATAATAAGAGCATAGAACCGGATAAATAATTATAAAGCAACAAAAAGAAATAATACCAAGGATTAATACATTACAGAAGCTAATATAATAAAAAATCCTTAAATCTCAAAAGAATAATTGTTTTGACTAAAACAAAACATAACTAGATGATTGTACTAAATATAAATTAGCACACAATGTCTAAACATAAGAGTTTCAATTTGAAACATAAGATAAACAACTACTAAGACCCTAAGGCCAATCAAACTGATAGAGGTGGCTTTTAATCCACATACATAGCCTCGGGTGCCTCCTCATAAATCCCATCTTCAATGAATAGCTCATCGATAACTACAAAATCTGAAAAGTCAATGGTAAGGTGAGTAACAGGAGTTACCTAGCAAAAAATCTATCGTTCAACAACTAGTTACAACAAGCAACGCATTATCATTCTGAAGTTTAATCATACTGGTTTTTTCATATAATCTAGCATTTGAATAAATACTAATTAAAATAAAATAAGTATAATAAGTAATGATCTATTGACTAAATTATTTAACAAAGTAATTTCATCATACTTTTCAAGTAAAATTCTTGTTCATCGACAAACAATAAAAAAATACATAATACATACACAATGGTATAATCGATAAGAGTGTTGAGGAACACACCGATATAATCACCTCGACTATGACAAATTGATATTACCATGCTTAACCTCCAGTGTGGAATCCCACCATTCTTATTCGATTTTGTGGCCGGTCTAGTATACAATACGATTTAGATTGGTTGTTGACCAAGAATCCAATACTAAATTCAACAAACAGTAAGGTCGACCGTTTGACGACTATAAACACTTAGTAATTACTAACTAGCCTAGGAGAAGCTCCTCACATCTAAGCTTATCAAGAGACAATATATGTGAATCTTAGACTATTTATACACTATACAAAGATTGTCTATACATACAAATATTCCCTAAGAAAGAAAAGGAGAAATTCTGGGATCTCACAAGCCATATTACTCTCTAAGGTATCCTATACTATCAAAGATAATAGATTATCAAATGTTATCCTAGATTGACCCGTCATTTATGAAATTATACCAATGCGTCACTTTTTCTAAGTTTTCTATGAACCTTTTCTAGTAAATAAAAATAGTTTTATTATATATATATATATATAGTTTTTTATATTGAAAATACAAACAAGATAAGGTAGTGCCCTCCAATGACATCCATCTGTCAATCAATCATATCTCACGTTCGTGAAAACGTGAGATATTAATCCATTTAGTTATCTTTCATGCACTGTGTGGCATAATCATTATATAAGTGTTTCGGCATTGTCCCATCAATCAGTTGAAAACATAAGTTTTCTCTATCCCTTTATCCCTAGATAAAACATCTATCTTCTTATATATCTATCAAAGTATAAATTTTCTAAAAATTATTTCTAATTCTAAGGCATCAACCAGTTTCATATGATGGTCATTCTTGAGGAAAAAAGACTCGAAAAATGTGAGAAGATCATAAATAGTGAAAACTGTGAAAAGTTGTGAAAATTTAGCTAAGTGTTAGAAAAAATGATTTTTTAAAGTTCTTTAAACATCAAATAAATTTTTAGAAATAAATGTATTGACATCATGAAATTTTTGTAGCTTAATTCAAAGTAAAGTAAAAGATATCGAGATTTAAAAATATGATAAAAATGTCGTAAATTATATTTTGTTTTTGGAACCAAAAATTAGATTTTTATATGCAGAGATTTGAATTTTTAAACTATTCCCATTGTTTTCAAATGGGGGGTAATCTCTTAGTTTCATTAAAAAACTTAAAGTAATAGAAATAAGGTGCTGGAAAGTATACATGCTGATGGGGAGAAACTGTCCTAAAAATAAACTAAACTAGGCATTTCAGCATAAGGTCGAGTAACTGAACTTTTCTTTAGTGGACCAAACCCGAGAGGAATACAATCTGCAATCCTTTGTGGGAAGATGGGTGGGTCAACTGAGCTGAGTCGATTGAGCATTGTTGGGTTAATCAAGCGTAACGGTTTTTTATTTTCTTCTCCGGTTTCTCCCCAAATATGTTCACAATACTTTTTAAATTCTCTCTATTGATCATGGTCATAAAACTAATAGATTTATTATTATTTTTTTTTAATTTTAACACAAAATTCATAATTTAAAAATAATATCAAGGATTGAAATTATCTAATCACATATGATTTTGAAGAATGCGCCCCTAGATTGAAACCTAAATCTAATTTTTGTATATAAAATGATTTTTTACTTAAAAATTAACAACTAAAGGATTGAAAGAAGGAGTTCCTATATGTTTAGCGTCTTCTATGATGCAATGGATCCGAGATCAACTTTTAATATCCTTCCTTGGTCACTTTCATTTTTCCTTTCCCAGGAAAACACGATCCTTTTTGATCCACATGAAGCCCTTGACAAGAAGAAATTTTTCTACAATCCTCGAATTGATTCTTCTATCTTTAGGGAAGCTAGGGTTAGGGTTTGTCTTTGGAGAAATAAAAAGAAAACTTATAAATCTGTAATAAGTTTAGTATTTATAGAGATTTAAGGATGTAAATGTTATTTTGAACTTGTTTCATTTTTTTATATTTAAAAGTCTATGTCTTGGGCTCTGAATTTCACAAACTTATAGTCTATTTTGGATAATTTTTTGATATGAACCTAATGGTGTTCTCAGATTTTTTAAGAATCATTTATTATGAAAAATTTATTTCTAAGTGCCGAAATGTAATCATTAATTAAAATCCCTCGAGATACATAATAGATTTCTAAGACATTACACCGAAGGTATCCAATACAATTGAAATGAAAAGAACAACAAAAGTTATTTTAGATTGACATGCCACTTTCGAAATTGTTGCAATGCAACACTCTTTCTAGGATTTCTACGACCATCTTTCTAGGATTTGCATGACCAATATTTTATAAACAAAAGGACTTGAGTACATATATAATTTCATTCTTAGAAAAATATATGCAATAATAGTAATTTTTAGCCAATGGTATATCGTGTCTATCCATCTATCCATTCTTCAACCAATCATATCTCATATGGTCGTAGGAACGTAAGATATCGTTTCCATCAATATATCAGTCAATCATATCTAATATGGCCTAGCCACTGAGAATGCTAGAGTCACTGGCCCATCAAATAGTTGAGAACATATGTTTTATCCATCAATCTATCATTTATTTTTTTTGAGGTATCTATCAAAGTGCATCTTTTTTTAAAATATTTGAGACTTAATGGTATCAACCAAATCCATATGATAATCTTGGTTTGTTAGAAAAGAATAAAAAAATGCAATAAAGTAATAAATAGTTAAAGTTGTGGTAAACTTTTAGAATTTGTATAAGTGTTGAAATTAGATTTTCCAAAATTCTTGAAATGTAAAATGGATTTTTCGGAATGAAACTTTTAACAAATGAGATTGACATTATATAATTTTTTGAGCTTAATTCAAAGGGAGATCAAACAAAGGGGAGATTTAAAATCTAACAAAAACACCAAAATTCATATTTTATTCTTGACCAAAAAATTAAATTTTGATCCTTTAAGATTTTTATTGTTAGATAGTTTCCATTGTTTCCAAATGAGGGTATTCCCTTATTTTAATTAAATAATTTAAAGTAAATGGAAAACTCAAATTTTAATATGTTTGAAATAATGTTGGAAACGTGTCTAGCATAAAAAAAAAATTAACGATTTCATGCTGAAATCAAAATATAAATACGAGTGCGGCATATAGTGATTTTAAAAAATAAAGATTTTGAAAATATCATTTTTAAAATAGTGATTAAGATAGTAGTGACTAGAATATTATAACGATTTCCAAAAGTTATAATAATAGTTCAAAGGGTGAAACTTGAGTTCTTCAAGATTTCCTCTTAGGTATTTCCTAAGAACTTTGCCTAAACTTGTTTTATCCTATTCTTTTTGAAAACTTGTAAAGAAATATAAATAAAAAAAACTCATTTTACATAAAAATAAATAAATTATGAAATCAAACGCCTCAAATGCATGATTTAAAGTAAACCACACCTAAATAAAAAACTCTAACAAAACCTGTAATACCTCAGATTTTCAACTCATATCTCGAAGAAGTCAAAGGGTGATATTTCGAGAAAAATGCCAAAGAAGGAAATTAGAGTAAAATACTCGAAAATTATTTCGATCATTTTTAACGAAAACTGACTCCACCATTAGATTCAAAGAGGCCTAAATATATATTTTAGCCTGTAAGCAAGTTCGAATTCGAGTTCGGATGAAAAAATTATAAAATTCCTTGAATTTCGCGTTAAGTGGGACCAAAAATAGTGAAATTTTGCTAGAGCGAGAATCAGAAAAATTTGACTGCAACATGAGGTCCGTAACGAAACAATATTCGAAATGGAATACTCATGTGTCATTTTCCAAGTTCTAATGGTCAAGATTTCGTCGAAATTAGAAAAAGAAAGAAAAATACCAAAATGCCCTCCAACTTTTGTTATAAATAGAAACAACTCATTTCTTTTATTCACTTTCTACTCTCTAACTCACAGAAGGTCAGTCCATTCTCCAAACCTAGGGTTTCAACCCTTCCCATCAAGATCTATCACAAACGAGTCCGAGTTGAACCTCGACGAAGAAGGAAAAATCGTCGTCGTAGTCGAGCTCCACGTTCTCACCCCATCCAACCTCCATTTCCCTTCCTTTCTCTTAGGCTCCCACTAAAAATCAGTAATAGGGGATTTGATTTTACCCACTTGGAGTTCCACCTAGTTTGAAGAAGAGTGATCCATCGTTGTTGAGGGAGGAGGGACATCTCCATCGAGGGTTTTGCAACTAACCCAACCGTTGGGCCCCGAAGTCGTTCAACCTCGAGTCCTTGCTACTAATCCTTGATTTTCGAGTTAGTTAAGCGTGTCCAATAATCACAACTAAGTAAGGGACTCTCGATTCTTATTAATAACTGTAGATTTCAAAAAATTGCATTTAGGGATGTTTCGAAACTTGTGTATGTTTTAAATTTGTAGAATGTCGCTTAAATTATTTTAAATTCATGCTAAAAATCGTTATGTTTGATGTGTTTTATCGTAGTTTGAATATTTAATTCATGCATGGGTTATTAGAATTGGAAATGAGTAAAAAACGAAAAAAAAAAATGGAAAAATTCGTGAATTTCTAGCATTCTGATGGTGCCACCATGCTCCAGTCACAGTGCCACCGTGAGCCACCGTGAAAATCAAAAAGTGCCCAAAATTTTTTTTTATATATTTTTTTTGGATTCCTCATGCTTTTAAAATGTCAAAACGACTACTTATGACCCCCATAACACCTTAAAACGAAGCGGAAAAAAAAATTTCATCATGACGGGAATGTTATAAGTATTCACGTGATATCTTTTGCATTACTTTGAATTAGGACACAAAACTACATGGCTCTTCTTATGTTGAGGGCCTTCATTTAAGAAAATCCATTTTCAATTTTGACAACTTTAAAAAATTGAGATTTCGACACTTAGCCAAATTTTCATCAGTTTTTCTAATTTTAGCAGTTTGCCTTTGCATACCTATTGGGACCTCGTTTTGAATAAACCTTGATGGTTTTTGATGGAAATACCAAAAATAACTTTGAAAGATTGAAAATGAATGATTTGATTTGAATAGATGAAAAGTGAGAATGTGTAGACACCCCATTTTTGCATCCGCCTGACTTGGGCTAACTCATGTCAAATTCCTTTTTATCATGTGGTTAAGAATCCAACCTTCTGAGTCAATAGTTGATCCTAATTTACTTCTAATTAAGTAATAATTTCTCCTAGGCGTTCTAAACCAACTGTGCCACTTTGGGTCCGTGAAAAGTGTCGTCTCGCCAGAGTACCTTTGTCAAGCCCAAGTAGTCAATCATTGCCACAAGAAGAACTAAGTATCATGGATGAAGCAACACTCCGTCAAATTTCTGATTCCTTTCAAGCGCAGATTATTGCTTATGTCCAAACACAAATTGAAGCCCTGAAGACTGAAAAATAAAAGATAAAGTTTTAGAACCTCAGGTCGTGTTTGACCTGGTTGAAAATTTTGAAGAAGATTAAGTTCCTATTGACTCTGTATTAGCTCATCGAATAACTCAGGTAGAAACTGCATTGACGAATATCAAGGACCTTGACAATCTCGCCCTTGGATTAAGGGCAATGACATTATCACCTACAGTTCGTCTGTCAGAAAAGTTCACAATGCTAGATATGGATAAATTAGATGGGACTGGATGCCCTAAGACTCATTTGAAAATATATGTCGGCATCATGCAGTCTTAGGGCCTGAGTGAAGAACAGATGGCCCAACTTTTTCAGAGTACCCTTACAAGTCCTGTCTTACACTGGTTAATGTCACTATACTCGTTTCGGGTAAGAACATGGCACGAATTGATAAAAGAGTTCATTGGTTGATATTCCTTTAACACGGACATTGAACTCACAAGAAGAGATCTAGAAATGATTAAACAGAAGCCCAGGAAAACCTTCACAGAATTCATTGCTCGATGGAGAGCTAAAGCCGCTCAGTTATGGGATCGACCTCAAGAAAAAGAGAAAGTTAAGATCATCCTCATAAATCTTACTTCCAATTACGCTAAGTACTTGATGCCTCAATACTTGCCTACTTTTCAATCCCTTCTTGAAGCTGGAAACCAAGTCGAGGATGCCTACTCTTCAGGACTCTTTAGCAACTCGTCTGAATGGGTCCATCTGCCCTGAGACAGTGGCAGAATTGAAAAGCAAAGAGAGTATTGAAGCAATGGGTTATCCAACATCAAACAAGCTTAAATCAGAACATGAAGGTATGACAAAAATGGACGAGCTTGAATTATCCCTTGTAAAGATATCCAAAGTGGCATAGATCCCAACGTTGTGCCTTTCCACTCATAATCATATCCCTATTTTGAGTTTTTTTTTTAAGTGTCAGTTGCGTCAGTCTTTAAATTTAGTTAGTCAATTCCATTATGTTAGGATTTATTATTTTTTAACCTTTAGTCAAGTTTGTCAGTCCATGTTTATTTCTATTCCAATAAAGTAAAGAAGCTTTTGATTATCATGCGTGCAATAATAATGTGAACATAAAATCTAACATGAAGAACGACTTAGAGCTCCCTAATTGAACTTGCTAAATTTTGGAATAGGAGAGTACACTCAAGAAGTGCATATTGATATTATATTATCCTCAAAAGAACATGAGAAAATGATGAACTCATTTAAGAAATTCAGCAGTGTTTTCGCATGGTCTCATAAGGATATGTTAAATGCGAACACCATTTTACCTTTCGTCAGAACGGATTGCACCAAAATGGATCAGAACTTACTGTCAAGAGTGAACATTGTAGACACGAGATTTCATCATTACGATGATCACATCTACGATGGTTTGGAGTCGCCACCATTCATTTTGTAAATGGGTGTGAATGGTTACCCGATGTGCATTTTTTAGAAAATGTGGTATTTTTGGCATTTAGTGACTCTCGATGGATAGGAACTAATCAAATCTTGAGATTCGGGGTAAGCGGCTCGGTTAGAGAAAAAGGAAGGTGTTAGGCATCTTTTTCTCCCCACTAAATAGTGGTAACCTCAACTCAACTCGATCATTTTAATCGAAAATATAAGAATAAAAACGAAAGTGTCACGTGTTGATAATGTGTACCCTAAGTAGGGATTTATTTTTGGCTCGATCATAGGATCATCTCATTGAAAGAGATGATCCTAATGGATCATTTGCCTTGAGATCCACTCATCTTAATCCATTTAAAATAAATGAAGAGGAGGGGGGATAATAGAAGAGGGAGGAGGAGAAGGTAGAGAGAGAGGGGGGATTGCCTTGAACGCACCTTGAAGCTTCAAAATTTTCTTTTCTTTTCTCTCATTCTTTCTCCTTCTTTGAGTCTTCTTGAGTCCTTAGTAGAATATGAGAGTATGAGAATGGGAAGAGGTGATTAGAGAGAGTAGGGATTTCTTTTATTTTTTTTTTAGTGAGACTTGTGGAGGATTAGTAAGAGAGAGTTGGTAAACTTGGTGAGAATTGGTGATGGTTGTTAGTAGTGAGAGTAGGGGGGAGAATTTTTGTAGTGAAAAGTTGGGAAAATTTTTGGAAAGAGGATGAGGGTATTTATAGATGTTGAGGAGTTATTTTAGGGATATAATGGGGTGAAGTGAAGAAAAATGATAGAATGGTTATGAATTTGAGAGACAAGTGGGTGTAATTTAGAGGAGATTGGAAGGTATTTAGGGAAGAGGAGTTAAATGAGTGAGTTTTGACCCAAATGGTTTGGATCCTACCCAACCCATTTGGGTGGAGTGTTTGGTGAGGTGAGTTTAAGATGGTGGTTGTGATTAAATGGTATTTGATTTAAGAGAATGGAGGATTTAAAGAGGTGGTTGATGATATTTTGAGAGGGTGAGGGAGATGATGCCATGTGTCAAAGTGGGTGGAAATGAAGGGTTGAGATAGGTTGATGGAGAGGTTGAGTGTTTGACTTGAGAGGATGTGTGTAGGTTTAGGTTGTAGATGTGGGTTTTGTAGGGAATGATAAGGGTAGATTAGGGGAGGTATAGGTTAGGGGTGTGGGTAGATGTGCTTGATTTGAGAGAAAAGGTGATGGGTTGATGTGTGGGTAAATGAGGTTTAAATAAAATTAATGGGGTAGGTAGTTGGGTGAGGGAGGTGAGATGGGGTGATGACATGTGTCATCTTTTGATGATAAAAGAGTGATTGGTTGATGTGGGTTGTGGTTTATGGGTTAGGGTTGTAAGTTGGATAATGAATTGGATATGGTTAATGATTTGTGGGCTTTGTAGTGTTGGACTTGGGTTTTAGAAATGGTTTGGGTTTTAGGGATTGGTTGAGGGTTATTTTGGAATGGATTTTGAGGGTATAGGTTGGTTTTAGATTTTAGGTGATGTGGGATTGATTTTAGGTTAGGTGTAAGGTGAGAAATTGATTTAGGAAAGTGTTGAGGGCTTGTGGGCCTATGGTTTTTACGGATTCGGAGGCGGAGCGGTGGTAGTAGAGAAGGGGTAGGCATCCCAAGTCTCACATTTTTTTAATTTATTAATTTTTTTGAGATTTTTGAATTTGTTGAATTAATTAAAATGCCACGTGTTGGCAAATCGGGCTTTTTAGGCCCGTTGGTGATCTTTATCGAAAATTTGGCGTTTTTTATTTTGAAAGCGGAGCGGTGAATATTGGGAAAGCGTAAGGTAGGCCGAGTCCTTTTGGTGGACCTCTTAGACCCTTAGGGGGTCTTAAGGGCCTTGATTCGATCAAAATGTCATTTTTCAATTGATTTGGGCTTTTGAGGCCCGTTGGCAAATTTTATTGAAAAAATCTATTTTTTGGTCCCTTTTCGAGTATGGGCCCGTTCAAATTGCGGTGTCTACAGCTGCCCTTCTTTGCAGGAATTGCTTGCAAAGAACTGCAAAGAATAGACTAAACCCCTATTTGCACGGGCAAGAGAACTTTGTAAAACACGACTTCGAATTTCAGATTAAATTGATGAATTTTGTGAAAAATTGCACCTCAAGCACGGAGTCTAACAGAGTTTTGCCTTATTAATTCATTGATCTCAATGGCACGGAGCTCGTGTGAGATCTTTGATTTGATGAAAATTTGATGCGTTTTGAAATCCGACTATTTCTTCAATCGTGTTATGACAAATCGGAGTTGAGTGCAACTCGAAAGGTTTTTGAAATTCTTTTGATTTTTTTTTTCATTGCCTTCTTTTGTTGATCTTGTTCTGTTTCTATCATAAGCTAACCCTCTCAATTCATGCATTGTCCCTTGATACCTTTGATCCTTTCAACGGTGCAAGCACTGAGGTTGTTAGCA
Source organism: Akebia trifoliata (assembly GCF_017979445.1). Classification (NCBI taxonomy): domain Eukaryota; kingdom Viridiplantae; phylum Streptophyta; class Magnoliopsida; order Ranunculales; family Lardizabalaceae; genus Akebia; species Akebia trifoliata. The sequence continues at coordinate 13,437,947 of NC_141386.1, forward strand.
GTCACCACAAATCCAAGAGAGAGTTTTGCAGTTGAAGCACAAGTAATATGGTTGTTAACAGCTGTCACTGATCCAAGAGAGAGTTTTCCTATTGGTGCACTCGCAATATGGTTGTTAACAGCTGTCACTGATCCAAGAGAGAGTTTTGCTATTGGAGCACTCGCAATATGGTTGTTAAGAGCTGTCACAGATCCAAGAGAGAGTTTTGCTGTTAGACCACAAGCTAATCCCCTCAGTATGTTGTTTACAATACCTTACAAAGAAACTTTCTCAAGTCGAAACCAGAGGTGGAGGGACTTGAAATTCTACTGTCCTCACTTGAAGGGCCTCATTGCTTTTGAAACAATGCTAGAAAACACGATGGACCAATGATTTACATCTATAAGGATCTCAACAAGGTTAATGTGATTCCTGATAACAATGTTAGTTTCTCAATAAGCTTCTAACTTCAATCCAAATAGTTTTGGCCTAATTCCCCTCGAGAATGTTTGCATGTACCCATCTTCACTATGTTTAAGGTTATGTACCCACAATGGTTCCCTTAGTTGGGACATTCTTATAAATTCTTCCATTGCTGCAACTGCGAGTTTGATGATCAATGGTTTATCTGCCTCAGTAGGCCCGGAGAGTGATCTCAGGAGGGGCTTGTTTGGAGTCCCTGCTTCGATGCCTTCGCATCTTGTCTAGTGAGTCGTGATGCTTCGGACGCTGAAAAAGTGATGATGAGTCAGGCTGCCCAGATCCGTGCTTTGGAGGAACGCCTTGACTCTCTTTTTTTTATGATGTTTGATTGACTGCATTGTATTAACTCTTTTTGTAATTTTTTTTTCATTATTTGAATGTATGCAAAATGTTGAAAGATTAATGCAAAGAAAATAGGTTTTGTATTTACTTGGCCTCAGGTGTATCTAATGCTTTGAAAACTTGAAGTTTAAATAAGTCTAGAATCTTCATCATCGGCCAAAATAGTAATTTTTCTTTTTTGAAATTTTATGAATTATCTTTATCAAATGAGTACGATAAATTCAGAGTTTGTAAAATCTTTGGTTCTGACAATCTTGGTGTTTTTGCCAACCACAGAGGATATAAACGTCAATTACTCTTTTGATTCCTTTAGAGTCATTCTCAGTGCCTTGGTATTGGAAGATTATTATCTGTTTGGGTCTCAGGATTTTTGAAAGATTTTGTCGTTCACAGTTTATACTCTTACGGGCCAGGAGTTGTTTTTATTTTATTTTATTTTATTTTTTCGTTTAACCTTTATTGCCCCTGATGCCAATTACGATTTTCATCAGACTCGGTTTTCACATTTTTACGCATCGACATCCTTTTTGAGATTTTCATCGTGCTGGTGGCTTTGATCTTGCCATAATCTGATTCTTTTACTCATAGCGCCCTTTCAGGTTTTCACTATGCCCTTTCAGACTATGCTTGTATTTTTTTTTTTGATTTTTCATTACATCACAATTCTGCTCGGAGTCTCTGTGTCTCTGTGGCTTGATGACTCAAGTTGAACTGCGAGATCAGCGACTCTAGTCTTGTAGTGGCACTCTTTCTTGAGTAATAGATCTAGATTCCCCTCTCAAGTTTGTTGACAACTATTCGTGGTTCGGCAACTCAAGTTGAGCTGGGAGATCGACTACTCTACACTTCGAGTACTCTTTTTTTTTTTCGAATATCCGATCTGGATTCCCCTCTCGAGTCTTACAACGACTAATAAGACTTTGAGGTCCGGAAAAATTGCAAGATCATTGGTGCTGTCACTGTCATTATGTTGTCCTAGAACATTTCTTGATCAAAAAGGACTTTAAGTAGGACAAAACGTTGGCTTAGGCTTATGGTAGTGGAAGGTTACAAAAAGGTTAAGGTCTGGGTCTTAGTTTATCTAAAGTGAAATAAACATAGGGTTCGTCTATTTTTATTTCGAAAAAGTGATCTATGTCTCCTCCCAGAGTCTCTCGAATTTGTTTAGGCTGGAGATTTGGATCGAGCCAAGATCAAGTGTTCGAGTTTTTGACTTTCTTGATTTTTTTGTATTTTTAGCCGTTCACAGTTTATCCTCATCCGGGCCAGGAGTACTTTTCATGCTTTTGATTTTTCTATTTCTTTCTGATCTTTTTTTTTTTTTCGTTTTGTAGTTGTTGACTTGCCCCAGTCTTAGGTTAAGAAATGAACGTGATGGCTCAAAAGGGTTGACTAGGGTGTGATAGTTTGTTTGAGATAGCAAAGATGGTCTTTCGTCATCTCAGGGTCAGATTTTAAGCGTAATATTTCTTAACAGTGTCAACATTGATCGGTTGAGGGAAGACTTGTCCGTCCATTTCTGTGAGAATCAGAGCTCCTCCCGTCATTACCTTCTGCACGATGAATGATCCCTCATAGTTCGGTCTGAACTTTCCTCTGGCGTCTTCTTGGATTGGCAGAATCTTCTTTAAGACCAGGTCTCCCGGCGAGAAATCCCTAGGCTTAACTTTCTTGTTATAGGCACGAGCTATTCGTCGTTGATAGATCTGTCCATGGCAAATGGCTGCAAGGCGTTTCTCTTCAATCAGATTCAGCTGATCAAACCGAGCTTGAATCCATTCAGTTTCATCTAACTCTACTTCTTTTAAGATTCGGAGGGAGGGAATCTCAATCTCTACGGGTAAAATTGCTTCCATTCCGTAGACCAATGAATACGGAGTTGCCCCAGTCGAAGTTCTGAACGAGGTTCGGTAGGCGTGTAGTGCAAATGGCAACATGTCGTGCCAATATTTGTATGTAACTGCCATCTTCTTGATTATTTTCTTGATGTTCTTGTTGGCTGCCTCGACTGCCCCATTCATCTTAGGTCTGTAGGGTATAGAGTTGTGATGAGTGATCTGGAAGTCTTCACACATTTTGATCATATCTTTGTTCTTGAAGTTCTTGGCATTGTCAGTTACCAATCCGCTTGGAAGTCCATACCTGCAAATGACGTTGTTCTTGACAAACTTCATGACGTTGCTTTTGGTGACATTGGCATATGATGTAGCTTCTACCCATTTTGTGAAGTAATCGATAGCGACAAGGATGAAACGATGCCCGTTTGCAGCTTTTGGCGAGATCTGCCCAATGACGTCCATGCCCCAGAGTGAGAAGGGCCAAGGAGTGGTCATATTATGTAGTTCTGAAGGTGAGGCATTAATCTTGTTGGTGTAGATCTGACATAGATGGCATTTGCGGATGTGCTGATAGTAGTCACTCTCCATTGTCGACCAATAATATCCCATCCTCATGATCTTCTTAGCCAGCATGTGACCATTCATGTGGGGCCCACAGACTCCCCCATGTACAGTCTCAATTAGCCGTTTTGCTTCTGTTTCTACCACACACCTAAGTAAGATCTCATGGTGTGACTTTTTGTATAGAATACCATTGCTTAAAAAGAATTGCCCTGCTAACTTCTAAATGGTTCTTCGATCATTTGGCGTTGCATCTGAAGGGAGTGTTCGATCTTCAAGATATGCCTTGATGTCAGAATACCATGGCTTTTCTTTAGATTCTTCTACTTTAACGGGTAAGCAATAGGCTGGCTCATCTTGAATTCCAATCTCAATAGGGTTGATGATTAGGTCTTTCGAGATGTTGATCATAGATGCAAGTGTAGCTAGTGCATCTGCAAACTAATTCTTAGCTCTCGGCATGTACGTGAATGAAATCCTATCAAAGTGCGAGCTTAGGTCTTCCAGATACTCGTGGTAGGGGACTAGTCTCTGTTCTCTCCAGTAGTCTGATAGACTACTAAGCTTGAATCTCCAAAAACATCGATCTCATCTACTTCGAGATCCAGTGCTGCCTTCAACCTTACTATGCATGCTTCGTATTCAGCCTCATTGTTGGAACATTGAAATTTTAGTCTGATTGCAATTGGCACGTGGGATCCATCTGGCTTGATCAAAACTGCCCCTATTCCGTTTTCCTTCTGATTGGCTGCTTCGTCGAAGTACATTTTCCAGCCTGGTTCATCATTATCGTCTTCAACCTCAGTGATCAATATGGCTTCATCAGGAAAGTTCGTTTTTAATGGCTCGTAGTCAGGCAACGGGTGCTCGGCTAGGTGGTCGACGATTGCTTGCCCTTTGATGGCTTTTTGAGTGACATAGGTGATGTCAAACTCAGATAACAATAGTTGCCATTTTGCAGTGCGACCTGTTAATGCTGGTTTCTCGAGTAGGTATTTCAGGGGGTCCATCCTGGCGATTTGCATAGTCGAGTAACTCAACAAATAGTGACGTAGTCATTGAGATGCCCAGACTAATGCGCAGCAAGTCTTCTCAAGTGTTGAATATTTTGCTTCGTATTCAGTAAATTTCTTGCTGAGATAGTAGATGGCATGTTCTTTCCGTCCTGATTCAACGTGTTGCCCTAATACACACCCCATTGACGTTTCTTGCACTGAGATGCACATAAGTAGGGGTCACCCTGAGTAGGAGGGACTAGGACTGGTGGATTGAGCAGATATTGCTTGATCTTATCGAATGCTTCCTAACAGTCTTCGTTCCACTTTTTTAGTGTGTCTTTCCTGAGTAGCTTGAAGACTGGCTCACAAAGAAGCGTAAGCTGAGCAATGAAATGGCTAATATACTATATTCTCCCCCAAGAATGCTCGAACATCTCTCCCTAAAACGGGTGCTTTCATCTCGAGGATATACTTGATTTTTGTCGGATCTATCTCGATGTCTCTTCTGTTGACGATGAAACCTAGTAATTTGCCCGATGTTGCCCCGAATACACATTTTACAAGATTTAGCCTTAAACTGTACTTCCTCAGCCTGTCGAATAACTTCATTAGATTCACCAGATGATCTTCTTTAATATCAGATTTAGCAATCATGTCGTCTACGTAGACTTTCATTTCCTTGTGGATCATATCGTGGAATAGTGAGGTCATTGCCCGTTGGTAAGTCGCCCCTGCGTTCTTCAGTTCGAATGGCATGACTTTGTAGTAGAAAATACCCCATGGTGTGATAAATGCAGTCTTTTCCTGATCTTCTTTCGTCATTTTTATCTGGTTATAGTATGAAAAGCCATCCATGAACGAGAACATGCCATGCCCTGCTGTACTGTCGACTAGAGTGTCGATGTGTGGAAGTGGGAAATCATCCTTAGGACTGGCCTTATTCAGGTCCCGATAGTCAACACATATGCGTACCTTCCCAACTTTCTTGGGTACTGGGACGACATTAGCCTACCACTCAAGGTACATAGAGACTGCAAGAAATCCGGCTTCGAACTGTTTCATGACCTCATTTTTGACCTTGAGTGTCCATTCTGGTTTCAGTCTTCTCAGTTTCTGCTTGATCGACTTGCTTCCGGAGGCAATTGGTAGCTTGTGTGCAACAAGATCTGTATCCAGCCTAGGCATATCCCTGTATGACCATGCGAAGACGTCCTGATATTTTTATAATAGTTTGATCATTTCTTCCTTTTGTTGCGACGTTAATAAGACTCCGATCTTGACAATTCATGGGTCCTCTTCGGTACCAAGATTGATTGAATCTGTATCCTCAATGTTTGGCTGAACACCTTTCTCGTGACGTTCTACCAAGTCTTTGATTTCTTTAGGTGGGTACTCCATTTCGTCCTTAGACTCTTCTTTGATCCTCATGAGCTCAAAGTTGAGTTCAAGATTGAAATCATTGTCGTCCCTTTCAAATTTTGTTTTATCTGGGTACTCATTTGATTGAGACATATCCCTTAAAAACTCTTTTTTTGGCTTTTGGAAAATATCTATTTTTTTGTAACTTTGAAAGCTTTTTTATTTTTTTGACTTTTGATAAATTTTTGATTTTTTTGCTTTTTGAGAAATATTTATTTTTTTGTTACTTTTCGAATACCTAAAATAAAAAGAACAATCATGCAAATTCATTAATAAATATAGGGAGCCCTCAAAACAGTCTTTACCCGAGGACGAGGGCTCGTTATGATCATCGGGCAAACTAGATTCGTTTAACGGCATTTTTTTTTGAGGCCTCAACAGCCTCAAGGGTCAATAAGAATTCCTCCCAATTGTTCAGAACTTCCCCTTCTCTGAGGGGGCGGATGAGATGTGAAAGTGATGTGTTGGGTGATTTGGTTGGTGGTTCGGAGATAACCATGATCTCCGATTGATTTTTGTCAGATGGGGGCATAGTCCCTCCCAAACTAGGTGGGATGACGACTGATGCCCAGTCGATTCCAGTGGGGAAGGGTGATTTTTTCTCTTGGCTCATGGTGATTTCCACTTTTGTGGATTCTAGAGCGGTCTCTGAGAGATTTTTATCGGAATCCCCATTGAATAAGACATCAATACCTTCTATGAAGGATGATTGGGACTCAACGACTAAGTCTTCTTGAATGTGCACTGGTGCGAAATTTACCGTTTTTGACTTTTTTGCTAGTGGTGGTTCTGATAAGCTGTCAGGTCTGATATGTGATTTTGGGAAGCTAATGCTGATATGTGGAACTCTGCCTAGATTCCAGACATTCGGTTCACGGTTTTACCTTTTCGCTAGTCGAAGCTCTTTTTTCTTGTCATTCATTTATGCAATATCCCCTTTTGTGGGCCTAAACCCCAGACCAAAATAAGGAGTATATTTTTTGGCTTCAATCGGTGTAGCTCTCCCTCTTCCTCCCGGTCCCAACCCTTGCTTGAGTTGATAACCTGCCCTTTTCATGACCCGACCAACCATCAGATTTGTTCTTGATAGTTTTGCTTTTACCTTCTCCTGCCCCTTTTCAATCTGATTGACAGCGGCGAATTGATAAGAGTGATAGAGTGCTTTGTCCTTCGTCATCTCAATGTCGATAAATGGCACATCCGAAGCTCTTCCAACAGGGATAAGATTTTCTGCCAGCACTGATATCATTTTCTACCCCATGATGAACTTGACTCTTTGGTGTAGAGAGGACGGTACTGCCCCGGCAATATGGATCCATGGCATGTCCAGCAGTAAGTTGAAGGTCGTCGGTATCTCCATGACATCAAATGTCACTTCAAAGGTGCAAGGACCTATTGTGATCAGTAAATCCACTTCTCCCAAGGAATCTCTTCTTGAACTGTCGAAGCCTCGGACAACCTTGTTGTTTGGCTTGACATGTGACCAATCAGCGTTGAGTTTCTGGAAGGTCTCAAGCGGACAAACATTAAGCGCTGAGCCATTATCAATCAGTACCTTAGTAATCATCATACCCTTGCATATGAATATTTAGTGGCTCGACGTGCCCCGCTCCTCTAGGCACAAATTCATCTTCAATGAAAATAATGGGATTGGGGGCCATTATCTGGCCAATCGTTTGTTCTAGTTGCGCGGGTGAGGTAGTTGCGGGTACATGCGATTTTCCCAAAACTCTCAGTAATGCCTTTTAGTATTCTTCTGACTTTTGCATCAGACGCAGGATACTGATTTGAGCTGGCTGTTTGTTCAATCTGTCCACTATATTATGCTCACTCTTGAGAATGAGTTTAATGAAGTTTACAGCTTCCTTATCCGTTACTTTCGCCTTCTCTTCTTTCTGTTCACTCTCGCTCATTTTGTCCTTTCCTTTTACTTTTCTTTTCTCTTCATCCGTCATGCCTTTTGTTGTTTCTTCAGTATTTTCCCTGATGCTTACCCCCTTTTTTGATATTTTTTTTATCGTCCTGCCCTTGTCATCTGCCCAATGTTGGCCACCATTACTTTCTTCATGGTTTCAACCCCGGAGGTCGTGGTGATAGTTGTCTCGTAACTCCAAGGAACTGCCTGGATAGAGTTATAGGGGAATGGTTTGGGTGAGTGTATGGTCATGGGAGGCGGCTCGGGTTTTACATTGAGAATGAGGGGTGGTGGCGATGATTTTGATGGAGTGTACGGGATGATGAGCGGTGGTTGTGAAGATGCAGTGTATGATATATGAAGAGGGGGTCGGGTTGGTCCTTGAGTATTTGGCAGTGCGTAAGGGATAACAAAAGGAGGTCGGGTTGAATTTTGATGATTTGGTGATATGTAAGGTGTAACTAGAGGTGGTCGGGTAGTAGCATTTTGATGGGTAGGATGGATAGTGAGGTCGGCCAATCTGAGAGGAGGCAATGAATTTTGGGATGAGTTTGTGGTGTAATGATTGACTGTATTAACCGTAGATGCCTTTGATTCCTTTGTGAAGTGTACCCTGATTTTTGCCCCGATAAGCGTTATCAGATCTGATGGATTGTAGTCGAGTTTTCTGCCAATGGGATTTACCCTATGCCCACTTCCCTCCCCATTATGAGTCGGTAGGGGGTTTTGATTGATATTCTGTTGTTGGGCGGGTTGGTAGGTCCATCTAAAATAAGAGCCTTTTTGTCGATCAAGTTCTATACTTGATGTTTGAGTTGCCAGCATTGATCCATAGAGTGCCCTAGTACACCCATGTGGAATTCGCAGAATTGGTTGGGGTTGTATCTTGGCCCTTTGGCAGCCTCAGGGTTTAGTGGACGTTTTACCAGGTATTCACCTCTGAGTAAGAGTGGCAATAATTCTGATAGTGTCATGGGCAATCTGGTAAATACGCTGTTTACCCTGTTGGGCCGTGCTTGTTGATTTTGCCCATACTGTGGTACTGGTTGTGCTTGCGGAGGAACTGTCTGAAAAGGATTCTGCGGTGCTGGCGCCCAAGGAGCTCGAGGTACTGGCACCCAAGGGACTTGTGGTGCCACGGACTCTGAGCTGGTGCCTGAATGAAAAGAGGTTGGCTGGGTTCTACATTGTTGACTTGAGTTTCCTCAAATCCGGAGACAGAACGAAGTAAGGGAGTACGGTACAAGGAGCTATTTTTGTCATATCTAAGGGAACAAAATCCTTGCTATCGGAAAGGTATAAAAAATTTTATTTCTATTTTTATCTAGGTTTCTAGCAATGTGATTTATTTGGGACGTTAGTAGAGACCGACTTTGGCCGGACGGGGTTGGTGCCTAACACCTTCCAACCCCGTAACGTGATCCCCGGACTCTTTTTCTCTTTCGTAGATTAGTTTGCCTTTTCTAGAGTTAGTTTGGTTCCTAGACCTTAACAACTAGGTGGCGACTCCCAAACCTCAAGGGTCAAAAGCGGATCCGCGCACCCCCCGGATCGAGGGCGCTTTCAGCAGGTCTGAGCAAAATCTGAGTAAGTCTGAGTAAATTCCGAGATGACTCTCGGCGGCATCTGAGCAAATCTGAGACGAATCTCGGCGGGTCTGAGCAAAATTTGAGTAAGTCTGAGTAAATTCAGAGATGACCCTCGGCGGTATCTGAGCAAATCCGAGATGAATCTCAGCAGGTCTGAGCAAAATCTGAGTAGGTCTGAGTAAATTCCGAGATGACCCTCGGCGGTATCTGAGCAAATTCAAGATGAATCTCGGCGGGTCTGAGCAAAATCTGAGTAGGTCTGAGTAAAATCCGAGATGACCCTCGGCGGCATCTGAGCAAATCCGAGAAAACCCTCGGCGGTATCTGAGCAAAATCCAAGAAAACCCTCGGCGGTGTCTGAGCAAAATCCGAGAAAGAATCTCGGTAGGTCTGAGCAAAATGTAAGCAGGTCTGAGTAAAATACTGGAGTAAAAATCTAACTCCATAGGAATCATTTTTTTTTAGATGGTCAAGTCAACATTTGAACCTCAGGGGTTTTCAAAAAAATGCTATCGAAAGAGTAACCTTTAATTCCAGATTTTTCCTTATCCTTTGGGGCTGGAATTGATCAGGCTTAAGAACAACAAAAAAAATGCCCCTAGTTTGATAGGGCCTTATACTAGGGATAATTGAACATATTTTGAAATGACGTGCCTCTACTATAAGGGGAAAAATAAACACGCTTCCAAACAAAAGGAGAGGTGCCCCTAAAATATGAAAATTTGAAGTCTTAGATTACCACCAGTGCAATAAGGATTCACTTTTAATTTCGATTTTATTGAAGATTATGAGTCAAGCTCATTTGTTGGGAACAAATATTCACTTTTGAGATTCATCTTGGAGATCACGTTCTTTCCCCTTTGGTTCACTTAGGAAAGTAAACTTTTCCAGATGAGTCGTAGACGAGATACATGTGTCTTCTAAGTCTTTGCCTGTCTTAAACTGGGTATTGAAGCTTGCTCATTTCAGATTTCTGACGCTCTGACTCGGCTTGTCTTTTCAGATTTTCGGCTTGACGGAGATTTTCTTTTTATTGCTCTATCTTTTGCCTAGATTGCCTGTTCAGGTTTTCAATCTAGGGAGCATGCTCTAACTTTTGCCTAGACCGTCTTTTCAGGTTTTCGATCTAGCGAACTTACAATGTTCTTTTTCTTTGCTCTGATTGTTGCCAAGGCCGTCCTTCCATATTTTCAACCTTGCGAGCTTGCCTTAATTTTTGCCTAAGCCGTCCTTTCGGGTTTTCAACCTAGCAGGCTAACTTTTTTTTTTTTAGTTTTTCTTTTTGAGTTCTGGAGTTGTTGTCTGATCACGCTTGCTATTTTCCTCGACCTTTTCATGCGGTACTTAGGAGGACTTCCATAGGTGGGCTTAGGAATAGGCTAAGAAAGAAAGGAGATTTGAGGCTCGAGAACCCAAATACCCCTTATGTGGCATTCCTTTAAAATAGTTTTCTTTTCCTTCCCCATTTTGACAATTTTTTCTTTACGAGAGAACATATTTTTTTTATTTTTTGAACTGGTCTGGCCTGAAGTAACTTCTCAGGTTGCCAACGTACCCCAAAATTTTGGGATCAGACCAAAATGTAGTTCGAACTTTTCCCTCCCCTAGGTTAGGTGAACAGGCTGAGAAAGAAGAAAGTTTTTTTTTTTTTTAAATGGCTGCTAGGGGCTGAGAAAGGAGATATTTAATCGGGTGACAGGAAAATTGGTTCGACCGAAGATGACCTCCTCAAATGTAATACCGCTTGATCTGGTCAAGGTTTGTCGGTTCTGGTAATTCGATGCCATCGTGATCTTGGAGTTTGACAGCTTTCCCAGGCAGTACCTCTTTGACAATGAAAGGACCTCCCCAATTGGGCTTGAATTTGCCTCTAGGATCGAAGATGGGTGCTCGATTTTCTTTAAGTACAATGTCTCCAGCATATAAGTCGCGAACTTTAACTCTTTTATCAAATGCCCGAGCGACTCTTCTCTGATAGGCTTGCACGTGGTACAATGCGTTAAGCCGTTTTTCATCAATTAAGTTCAACTCTTCGTACCAGTGACGAACCCAGTCTGTTTCGGATAACTGACTTTCCATTAGAATTCTGAGGGACGGGATTTCCATTTCAACTGGCAAAACAGCTTCTATTCCGTACACTAGTGAATAAGGGTGGCTCCGGTGGAAGATCGTATCGAGGTACGGTATGCCCAGAGCGCAAATGGTAATTTTTCAAACCAATCCCTATGAGATTGACACATCTTCCTGATGATTGTCTTGAGATTCTTATTTGTTGCTTCAACTGCTCCGTTAGTCTGGGGACGGTAGGTGAAAGCGCCCTCGATCCGCGGGGTGCTCGAATCCGCTTTTGACCCTTGAGGTTTGGGAGTCGCCACCTAGTTGTTAAGGTCTAGGAACCAAACTGACTCTAAAGAAGGCAAACTAATCTACGAAAGAAAAAAAAAAGGGTCCGGGGATCACGTTACGGGGTTGGAAGGTGCTAGGTACCAACCCCGCCCGGCCAAAGCCGGTCTCTACTAACTTTCAAAATAAATTACATTGCTAAAAACCTAGATAATAATAAAAATAAAAAAAGATTATACCTTTCCGATAGCAAAGACTTTGTTCCCTCAGATCCGACAAAAGTTGCTCCTGTACCGTACTTCTTGCTTTGTTTTGTCTCCGGATTTGATTTTCGATCTCCGAGGTAAGGTATTTTCTTTTTTCCTTGGATCTGAATTCTTCAGGTTTGTTGTGGATTTTGGGATGTTTTTGGAAGGTTTTTAGGTGTTTTTTTAGGCGAAAATCGAAGTATGGGTGTTAGGTAAGGAGTTAGGACTTCAAAACTAGGGTTTATGGGAGGCTAGAGGGACTTTTTGACCTACTTCTCTTAGGGTTTAAGATTTGATACGAAAATAGGGTGTGAGCACCTCTATTTATAGATTTTTTTAGGGATTGATTTGGATAGAGTTAGTATTTAATTAGAGTTCTTTTAATTAGAGTTGTATTTTAGTTAGACTTGTTTTAGGTATAATTGTGTTTTAATTAGAATTATATTAGGTAGAATTGTTTTTAAGTTAGAACTCTATTAGATTGAGTTATTATTTAATTAGAACTCTATTATGACTTTTGGTCTTATTTGATTGACTTTTAATGTTTTGACTTTAGTCTTAATTGATTGACATTTAATATCTTTACTTTAGTCTTGCTTAATTGACTTTAATTTTGACTTCAGTTTCACTTGATTGACTTTGGTACTTTGAATTCAGTCTTGTTTGATTTACTTTTAATTTTTGGAGAACCCCCCTCTAAAATATCTTTAATTCTTTGGACCCCCAAATGGAGGGGTCCTTAAAGAAATATCTCACGAACCCTCAATAATTTTACTTGAATATCCGATTGATCGATTTCTTCGGTTAAAAATTTTAAATTAATTTCATTAATGTTTCACTTTAATTATTTAATGTTTTATTTATTAATTTTGAATTTTTTAATTATGAAAATTGTGAAATTATCGTTTTACCCCTAAAGAGGACTTTTCACGTTTTAAGTCGGTTTTTAATGTTCTAGGATGTTTTAGAATCGATTTTTCGTAAGGAATTCAATGGAAATATTAGTTTGTGTCATTTATGAAATTTTTTGTGTGAAATGATCATGAACTTTATGAGGGGCATTTTCGTAATTTTGTCAAATTCTTTTAAAATTGGTGAAATGATTTATTTGGTTCCGATTTGTTATTTTATGTGTTCGAGAGAGTTTTTCTAAGCGTAACGTAGGCTCTAGGGTTGTTTTGAGATTAGGGGTATTTTGGTAATTTGGAGAATTTTTAGTGATTTTTATCGTGAAGCTTTTTTTTGGTCTGCAAGATGATGATTTCTATGTTTCTGGGGTCGTATTTTCCTAGCGTAGCGTGATTTCTACAGTTTTATCAGTTCAAGATACCTCATCCGGATTTTTGAAACATTTCTGGTAACAAAATAAAGCAATGGAAATAACATCCATCATTGGGAACCGTTGCAATCGGGTTGACGAGTTGATTAATCAGGCGAGTGCAAAAATGAGGTGTCTACAGATGCCCCTCTTTGGCAGAGGGTTGAAACAAACTAGATAGCAAATCTATTTTGGTAGATAGTGCGATATCCGAATGCCAAAGCTAGTGACGGTTCATTTTACAGCCTGATTTAGCAATTCATCGAGATGTTCGGATCCTTGAGCGTAAAACTCTCCCCAAACTAAAAAGTTGTCAGGTCCTCGAGCTTGAACTCTCACTAACGATGTCAGATCCTCGAATTTCAAAAAATTCTCCCTGACTAATGCAAAAGTGCACGTGTGTGAAAAGTGTGATGCTTACTGAGTAAAAATGTGTCAGGTCCTAGAGATCTTCTCTTACCGACAATAATAATTCAAAATTGAAATGTGTTTATGCAACGAAAGCAATCATGCCAAGGTTTAACAATGTGGTAATTGGAGTCATAACATTGTAGGAACTTCATTAAATCATATTTGAAATTCTTTTTTAGAGTTCGAAAAAGTTTGAGTCTCATTTATCGGACTCAAGCCTATTGTAGCCACGCTTCTCGGACTTAAGGAACTTGAACAAACCTGTTAATTCATTCTATGATTCAAAAAAGTTGGAGTCTTGTTTCTCGGACTCTGACTAAGGTTTAGAGGAACTTAAACAATCCTATTAAACATGGAGTCTTTTTTTTCAGACTCGAGCTAAGGTTTGTAGGTACTTCAAAAAGCCTATGATTCAAAAAATTGAAGTCTCGTTTCTCGGGGTCGAACTTAGGTTTATAGGCACTTCAAAAAGCCTATTCATTATATGATTCAAAAAGTTAGAATCTTGTTTCTCAGACTCGAACTTAACTTTGTAGGCACTTCAAAAAGCCTATTCATTCTATGATTCAAAAAGTTGGAGTCTCGTTTCTCGGACTCGAACTTAGGTTTGTAGGCACTTCAAAAAGCCTACTCATTCTATGATTCAAAAAGTTGGAGTCTCGTTTCTTGGACTCGAACTTAGGTTTATGGGCTCTTTAAAAAGCCTATTCATTATATGATTCAAAAAGTTGGAGTCTCGTTTCTCGAACTCGAACTTAAGTTTGTAGGCACTTCAAAAGCCTATTCATTCTATGATTCAAAAAGTTGGATTCTCGTTTCTCAGACTCGAACTTAGGTTTGTAGGCACTTCAAAAAATCTACTCATTCTATGATTCAAAAAGTTGGAGTCTCGTTTCTCGGACTTGAACTTAGGTTTATGGGCATTTCAAAAAGTCTATTCATTATATGATTCAAAAAGTTGGAGTTTCGTTTCTCGAACTCAAACTTAAGTTTGTAGGCACTTCAAAAAGCCTATTCATTCTATGATTCAAAAAGTTGGAGTCTCGTTTCTCGAACTCGAACTTAGGTTTGTAGGCACTTCGAAAAGCCTATTCATTCTATGATTCAAAAAGTTGGAGTCTCGTTTCTCAGACTCAAACTTACTAAGCCACGTTTCTCGGGTTTAGATTTAAAGGAACTTAAACAATCCTATTAATTCATTCTATGATTCAAAATCGAGCTCAAAGTTTGAAAGATTAGGCCTTTATTGGCTTATCATGCATCTGGATTCGTAATTATCGTTAGGCTTCGCCGAACTTTTAAGCTTTTGTATGATTTTCTTTTTATCATGTGATTAAGAACAAAAATTTTTGAATAAAAAATGCCCCTAGTTTCAAGGTTGGCTTTAACTGGGACTTGACTACGAGACTGATGGAATGGATTACGCTTGAAAAATATGGACTCTGATGTTTGATAGATAGAAGAACTGATATTCTCTTAAATTTAAGAGTCTTAAGATTATCATATGTGAAATAAAGAATTGATCATTATTTTTGAGAAATGCTTGAGCTGGACTTAAAAAATCTTGATAAATATTAGAATAGAAGATCTTTCTTTTCAAAGTAGTTGATGATTCTACATCTTCCATTAGCGAACACTTGAACAAGTAAACATACTTTTGAAGATCCTACAGTGTTCAAGATGATTTCTGATTTTTTTGACTTCAACATTGTGGCTTGAATGGTTCTGCATTTTCTAGTTTCTGTACTAGCTTCCTTTTGAATTTTTCTTCTTGATGGGACCTTTCCTCCCATTTGATGATGCCCTAATTTTTGCCTAGATTGTCTCTTCAGGTTTTCAATCTAGCGGACTTTATTTTTCTTTTTCTGATGATGCCTTGATTTTTGCCTAGGTCGCCTTTTCAGGTTTTCAACCTATCAGACTTTCTTTTTTATGGTTATGCCCTAAATTTTGCCTAAATCGCCTTTTCAGGTTTTCGACTTAGCGGGCTTCTCTTTTTTTTTTCTTGATGATCTTGTATAACCAACTCGACAACTTCTTGGTTCCCTGCACCTTAACCGAATCAATTAGCATTCAGGAAGAGTTAATAGGTAGGCTTAGGATATGGTTCAGAAAGAAAAGATATAAGGCTCAACTTCCCAAAATACCCCTAGTTTGATATTCTCTCTTTTCTGTCAATTATTTTGATTTTTTCTAAATGCCCCTAATTTGGCATTCTTTTCTTTTATCAATTCTTTTGATTTTTTTTTTAATGCCCCTAGTTTGGCATTCTTTTCTTTTAAATCTTTCAATAGGGGATTTTTTTTTGGATGACACTTTCCTTAAGAGAATACATTTTTCTTTTAATGATCGGGCCTGAAGTAACTTCTCAGGTTGCCTACGTACCCCAAATATTTTTTTGATTTTGGGATCAGGTCAAAACGTAGTTCATACTAAGATTCCCTCCCAAGTTTGGTTGGTGTGGTTTAGAAAGAAACAGGCTATTTGATTTTTTAGAGGCTGCAAGGGGCTAAATAAGGTTTTCTTTTTCTTAGTAAGACAGGACAATGGTTCGACCAAAAAAGGCCTCCTTTTGTGAAATACTACTCGATTTGGTCAAGGTTTTAGGAATTTGATATCTGGATTGCTCTATCAAGTAAGGTTTTCTTTTGAGAATAAATACTCTTTAGTCTTCTTTTATGAAATCGAGTATGATCGAGTTTTTTGACTATTCAACTCTTCTAAAACTTCGAGAAAATCTTTTATTCTCTTATGAATGAAAACTCTCCTCTTTTGAGTGGAAACATGGTAAATCTACTGTAGGTCTTAGCATCTTTGTCGATGTTTTCAGCTATATCATTTTTGACCGATAATCTTTGACTTTGAAATCACTCTTGACTTGATCTATATTTTTTGTGTAATTCATCCATATATCCTTATGAGATCATGCAAGAAATATTGTTGAATTTCTCAAGTAAGTGTACTATTCTTTCATGTTCTCTTGAGGATAATATATCACCAATTTGCACTCCTTGAGTGTACTCTTTAATTCCAATATTTATTAAGTTCAGTTAGTGAGCTTTAAGTCATTTCTCATGTTAAATCTTATATTCAAATCATTATTGCACACATGATAATCAAAAGCTTCTTTATTTATTGGAATTGAAAAGAACATAGACTGACAAACATTACTAAAACTCAAAAATAAAGATGACTAACTGAATTCAAAGACTGACGTAACTGAAGCTAAAAAAAAACTAAGACGACATCATTATGAATGGAAGGATACAATTCTAGAGTCTATGCCACTTCAGTTATCTTCGATGGATGACTTGAACTTGCCTGCTTTTACCATCTCTTCATATTCTGATTCAAGCCTGTCATATACGGGACAACCCGTTGCTTCAATGATTTCTCTGTTCTTCAGTTCTGTCACTATCTTAGGGTAGTTGAGCTCATTCTGGCATGGAGTGAATGCACTGTTAAGACCAATTAGGTGAATGAAGGAAACTGGGTCAATTGTTTCGGGTTTGGATATGGATATTAGGTTCAAAGTAGGATGAGGTTGATTTTGAAAGGTAGGCAAAGGGTTAGTCTTCACATTGGGTGCGGTAGAAGTGGGTATGGTAACCTTTCCTTGTTCAATCAAGTCTTGGATAGCATGACGAAGAGTAATACACCTGTCAAGAACATGACCAGGCATCTGATGGAATTCACAAAATTGTCCATTATCCATGTTTAGAGGAAGAGGATTAAGCAAATGTTTAGGTTGTAAAGGCGTCAGCAATCCCCTTTTCATCAATTTTTGATAAGTAACACTAAGGGATATTCCAAGATTGGCAAACTGTCTCCTAGGCTTAGTTTGTAAAGGCTGAGTAACCTGAGGAGATAGTGCGAATGAGGTGTTGGCCACTTGTAAGGAATTGACATTAGGTTTGAAATGTTTGGGTTTTGACTCAGACGAGTTACCAAAAAGTCCCGAAGAATATGCATCCTCAACTTGATTTCTAGCTTCAAGGAGGGATTGAAAAGTAGGAAGGTACTGAGGCATCAAGTACTTGGCATAATTTGGAGTGAGATTCCTGAGGATAATCTTGACTTACTCCTTCTCTTGAGGTCGATCCCACAATTGAGCTGCTTTAGTTCTCCATCTTGCAATGAACTCAATGAAAGTTTCCCCGGGTTTTTGTTTAGTAGTTTCTAGATCTCTTCTTGTGAGTTCAATATCCGTGTTGAATGAATATCGACCAATAAACTCTTTCATCAATTCATGCCATGTTCTTACCCGAGACGAGTCCAATGACATTAACCAGTGTAGGGCAAGACCTGTAAGGGTTCTTTGAAAAAGTTGAGCCATCTGTTCTTCACTCAGACCCTGAGATTGCATTATGCCGACATAGACTTTTAAGTGAGTCCTAGGGCATCCAATACCGTCAAACTTCTCCATATCTGGCATTATGAACTTCTCTGGCAGACGGACTGTGGGAAACAAGGTCATTGCCCCTAATCTAAGAGTAAGGTCATCGGGGTCTTTAATATTCTTCAAAGCAATTTCAACCTGAGTTATTCGATGAGCTAGGACAGAATCAACGTGTAACTGATCATCTTCTTGGTTTTCAACGAGGTCAAACACATCCTGAGGTTCTATAGCTTTATCTTTTCCCTTTTCAATTTTCAGGGATTCGATTTGTGTTTGGACAGAAGTAATAATCTGGGCTTGAAAAGATTCTAAAATCTGACGGAGCGCAGCTTCATCCATGGTACTCGTTTCTTCTTGTAGCAAAGACTGACTACTTGGCAATGGTACTCTAGAAAGACGACTCTTTTCACGGACTCAAAGTGGTACAGATGGAGGTTTAGAACATTTGGGACCAATTATTACCTGATTGAAAGTAAACCAAAGTTAACCATTGACTCTAAAGGTTTGACTCTTAACCACATGATTAAAATTTTGATATATAATAGCTCAAATTCGGTGGAAAATATCGAATCCAAATGCACTATAAGTCTATGGTGACCAAGAAAGTGAGAAAGGTTAGACACGGGTCTACCCCTGATTGGGGTTGAACCTTTGATCAGACAAATTAATTTGATCCTAAGATTGAATCTTTCTATATAAAGTGGTTTGGATCTTTAAAAGTGAAACCAATTAGTCCAACTGATTTGGTATTGATCAGTTTGATCCATTTTTCAATTGGGCCAACTAGTTTAAGTGGTTCAAATTAATCGATACATTTCACCGATTGGGTCGGACTGATATTGCGGGTTTTGTTTATTATTCTGGATCGGTCCGCCCACTTACTTGTTGGTTGGATTGAATAAAGTAACCCGGGAACACCCGTAGTCAGTTCGGGTCGTGACCTATAGGAAGGCCTCTAGACTCTAAGCTTACGACGTGCAATGCATTTTATCTGGCCACCCTTGCCCAAATACACTTATATACCTCTCGATACGTGGTGACTTGGTTTGATATACCGTATAGGTGATAATCTAAAACCTCAATTCACTTCTCTGAAGCCAAAAACAACCAGTTTGATCTCCAGTTGAGAGGTGGCGCACAATGCTGAGCAAGGACCCACCTAAATACCTCTCGTCTAGAATAGACGTAGTCTATCCCCCTCGTACAGTAGGGTACAGCGAGGCAAAATCTTGCTTAGGCATCGGTTTTGACCAAGAAGTGCAATTGATATACTTAGATTATCTTTTATACCTACGAGTATGAGTCAAGAGTTGTACCTTTCATAAATGGTTTGGCATCCCACGAGGGGACCGACCACGTACTAGTACTACGTTGGCAATCGGGACATGTGACTGTGTGGCTTACAATAGGTCAAAGACTCAGGTTGCTCCAGCCTGGGTGCATCAATATATCCCTCAGAATCACCTGATCAGACGGTATTGATGCCCCAGTTTGATATACCCTAAGGTATGTGACTGGAGTTGTGGTTTTCATGAATGACGTCGCATCTCCGAAGAGACCGGGCCACGCACTAGTGCCACGTTGGTTATTTTGGGACATGCAAGCGTGCAAAACAGTAAACATGCTCGTGGTGTGTGCAAAACAGGGTGGGGTGTGCCCAGAGCATTTTTCAAACCAATGGGCCCATAGGCCTGATCATATCATTATAACATTAAACTATTAATCCCAATAATACCCAAACCAATCAGATCAATACTAGGATCAAGATAAGCACACATATCTCAATTTATGGCATGTTAGATATGCAATCACAATAGGACTAATAATTAGAATCAATCATCGAAAGAAGAACATATGTTTTTTTTTAGTCCAAAATTTTTTTCTTTTATTAATTCAATCAAAAATCACTTTGATGACCCCAAACACATCGAGATCCTCAAAGAATATTGAGGAGATAATGGTAATTGTTGGGATGGAGATTTTTCTTTAAAATCAAATAACCCTTTTTTAAAAGAAAAAAAAACTAAAAAAAATAAATTAAAAAATTAAAATCCTAAAAAAAATAAGAAGTGAGTCATTATTATCATACCAACTTGTACCAATGCCACCCTAATGTAAATCACGTAGTTACTATAATTAAGGTAACATTATAAAAATTGGTGTGCCAATAAAAAGAAATTTCTTTGTCCATGGAGAGGGCAACCAATAATTCTCTCATTTTTTATTATCACGTGGTGAGTTCAATGACCATTAGTAAGAAAGAAACGTTACTAAGCTAGTGAGAAAAGCAAACCACCATTTTTTTTTATATCCAAATGCAACAATGAATCTGTCAAGTAAATTTCTTAAAAAAAATTTATAAAAAATATGTGTTGCTTCCACATGGGGGAAATCAAAGGCCTTTAGCTAGATCTGAAATCTTGCTAAAGTGGTGAGGATAGCCTCACTCCTTTTGCTTTTGTTCTTCGTTTTTTTTTTTTGTTGCCAGGCACACAACACACCACTCACATTTGTTTTAGTGTATAGCTGGTAGCACACACAAAACACTCAACTATTTTATCTTTTCTTTATGTTGCTGCCAGCAACTTCTTTCAAAGACATGTTCGCTTTAAAATCCAACGAATCCCTCAACCTTAACCTCCATACGGTATGTTCAATGGTGATGGAGGTGATTTGTTATTTTTTCATTATTGGAGTAGAAATCGAAGAGATATTAGCTTATTACAGAGTTTCATCCAACATCATAACGTTTCTCACATGTCCTGTCGGCCAATCCACAGCCCTTGCTGCAAAGAATGTGAATGTGTGATTTGGCGCAACATCTATGCTCCCTCTACTCGATGCTTTTGCTGTCGATTCCTATGTGGTTAATATTGGACTATCATCTTATCTTCTTTTTTTACTTGCTGGTTCGTCTCTCTCTCTCTCTCTCTCTGCTCATAACTTCAAAGCGCCAAAAAGGATTGAGATTTCGAAATCTGTCGAGGCAGAGAATCGCTTCCTTTGGAAAAAGAGGATTGAGAAATCCAAGAGGCAAAACGATTCCTAAGTTATCAAACTTCCACTTCTAATGCAGTTTGAATCCATAATTCTTTTACTAGAGGCATCCAAAATTACTTTTTTTTTCCTTAAAAGAACTGGTTGATTCATATGAATCGGAATCACTACTACTTAGATCAATTACAGAAATCGGTTTTACAATCTCCGATAGAAGATTGTTGCTAATGACAGGATTCATGGCGTTCAAGTTAGGAATAAGTTTAAGAGAAGATGAACCAAGAAGAACAAAGAGATAGAGAGAGAGAGAGAGCAGGTCCTCTATTGCTGCACTTTACTCACTTGAGAAGAAGATAAAATAAGAAAAAAAAGCAACTTAACTATTGGCACACCACGTTTTAAGTGCTGTTTTTCTTTGCGATTTTTAAAAGGTGTTGCCCTCTCTAACAGCAGGTTACTTTAAGAATTTTTTCTTTTTAAAAAAAGAAGAAAAAAAAAACACCACCCATTTTTTTTTTTTTTTTAAATTTCACTTCTTATTGCTAGAAGTGCGTCGCTCACACAAAATTAAAAAAAACAAACAGCATACCATTCACCCTTTTAGTTAGCAATAGTATAGCACAGGTAATAATAGAAATAAAATAAAAATAATTTTTTTCAAAAAGAGAAAGAGGGTTTGAAAACAAGAAAGCAAGTCTTTATTTTTTTATATTCTTTTCTTTGATACGCAACATGCATAACAACGCCGA
Source organism: Akebia trifoliata (assembly GCF_017979445.1). Lineage (NCBI taxonomy): Eukaryota > Viridiplantae > Streptophyta > Magnoliopsida > Ranunculales > Lardizabalaceae > Akebia > Akebia trifoliata. Next base: position 13,459,536 of record NC_141386.1, read on the forward strand.
TAAAATATATATATATATATATATATATTATTATTATTATTATTTTTAAAAATTGGTCGCTTCCCATCCCAACCACCATCATTCTATCCTCAATTTATGTCAATTTGAATATTTCATTATTTAGGGTCACCAAAAAGTGACCTTCAATTGGATTAAAATAAAAAATAAAAATATGATATCCAACATCCAAATGAATGATCCACAATCAAGCCAAAAGAATGAAAAAAATCAAAATAAAGAAAATAAATAACTAAAAATAAAATAAAATAAAATAAAAAAACTAAGTCCTACTGGCAATGCTCCCATACTTGGTGCTTTTCAAGTCTGATCCTCAATAGTCCCAGCAGAGTCGCCACTGAAAGCGCCCTTGATCCGCGGGGTGCGCGGATCCGCTTTTGACCCTTGAGGTTTGGGAGTCGCCACCTAGTTGTTAAGGTCTAGGAACCAAACTGATTCTAAAGAAGGTAAACTAATCTACGAAAGAAAAAAAAAAGGGTCCGGGGATCACGTTACGGGGTTAGAAGGTGTTAGGCACCAACCCCGCCTAGCCAAAGCCGGTCTCTACTAATTTCTCAAATAAATTACATTGCTAAAAACCTAGATAATAATAAAAATAAAAAAAGATTATACCTTTCCGATAGCAAAGACTTTGTTCCCTCAGATCCGACAAAAGTTGCTCCTGTACCGTACTTCTTGCTTCGTTCTGTCTCCGGATTTGATTTCCGATCTCCGAGGTAAGGTATTTCTTTTTTCCTTGGATCTGAATTCTTCAAGTTTGTTGTGGAATTTGGGATGTTTTTGGAAGGCTTTTAGGTGTTTTTTAGGCTAAAATCGAAGTATGGGTGTTAGATAAGGAGTTGGGGCTTAAAAACTAGGGTTTATGGAAGACTAGAGGGACTTTTTGACCTACTTCTCTTAGGATTTATGATTTGATACGAAAATAGGGTGTGAGCACCTCTATTTATAAATTTTTTTAGGGGTTGATTTGGATAGAGTTAGTATTTAATTAGAGTTGTATTTTAGTTAGACTTGTTTTAAGTAGAATTGTGTTTTAATTAGAATTATTTTAGGTAGAATTGTTTTTAAGTTAGAACTCTATTAGATTGAATTATTATTTAATTAGAACTCTATTATGACTTTTGGTCTTATTTGATTGACTTTTAATGTTTTGACTTTAGTTTTAATTGATTGACTTTTAATATCTTGACTTTAGTCTTGCTTAATTGACTTTAATTTTGACTTCAGTTTCACTTGATTGACTTTAATACCTTGACTTCAGTCTTGCTTGATTTAATTTTAATTTTTGGAGAACCCCCCTCTAAAATATCTTTAATTCTTTGGACCCCCAAATGGAGGGGTCCTTAAAGAAATATCTCACGAACCCTCAACAATTTTACTTGAAAACTCGATTGATCTATTTCTTCGGTTCAAAATTTTAAATTAATTTCATTAATGTTTCACTTTAATTATTTAATATTTTATTTATTAATTTCGAATTTTTTAATTATGAAAATTGTGAAATTACCGTTTTGCCCCAGAGAGGACTTTTCACGTTTTAAGTCGGTTTTTAATGTTCTAGGATGTTTTAGAATCGATTTTTCATAAGGAATTCAATAGAAATATTAGTTTGTGTTATTTATGAAATTTTTTGTGTGAAATGATCATGAACTTTATGAGGGGCATTTTCGTAATTTTGTCAAATTCTATTAAAATTGGTGTAATGATTTATTTGGTTCCGATTTGTTATTTTATGTGTTCGAGAGAGTTTTTCTAAGCGTAACGTAGGCTCTAGGGTTGTTTTGAGGTTAGGGGTATTTTGGTAATTTGGTCAATTTTTAGTGATTTTTATCGTGAAGCTTCTTTTTGGTCTGCAAGATGATGATTTCTATATTTCTGGGGTCGTATTTTCCCAGCGTAGCGTGATTTCTACAGTTTGGTCAGTTCAAGATACCTCATCCAGATTTCTGAAACATTTCTAGTAACAAAATAAAGCAATGGAAATAACATCCATCATTGGGAACCATTGTAATCGGGTTGACGAGTTGATTAATCAGGCGAGCGCAAAAATGAGGTGTCTACAGTAGGATGATGATTTGTAGTGTCGGATTTTGAACTTTGAACACAAGGGAATAAATTCAGCTTTGAAATGTGACCTGTTATCAGAGATCAGTTCAGAAGGTACCTCATATCGACTGATAATATGTGTTTGGACGAACTTGGCAACTTTGGATGCAGTGAGAACAGCATATGAAGTAGCTTCCACCCATTTTGTAAAATAATCTTTAGCCACGAGAATGTACTCATGTCCATTCGATGCTTTAGGTGTGATTTTGCCAATTATGTCGATACCCCAGACAGAAAATGGCCATGGCGAAGTCAAACCAACTAACTGAGATGGAGGTACATCTATGAGGTTAGCATGTACTTGACATTTATGGCAGGTCTTGACCAGGTGATGACAATCTGTTTCCATTGTTGGCCAATAATACCCCTGTCTCATGATTCGTTTGGCTAACATTTTTCCACTCATATGCGATTCACAGTCTTCGAAATGCAACTCTTCCATTAACCGTTCAGCTTGATTTTCGTCAACACATGACAAATGAATTCCATCATAAGACCTCTTATATAAGTTTCCTGCGCACAGGATGAACTGGGATGCGAATTTCTGTAGGGTTTGTTGTTCTTTCCTTGATGCTTCAACTGGAAACTTTTGTCTTTCCAATATTTTCTGGATGTCAGTGAACCATGGCTTTCCGTCAGGGAGTCGAGCAGCGATGTCGACCTGATGGCATTATGCAGGTTTATCTTTGATTTCGACTGTGATAGGCCTTAGTTCCATGCCTGAAGGCAAATGGATCATTGAAGAAAGAGTAGCCAGAGCGTCAGCGAATCTGTTCTCTTCCCTTGAAAGATGTTGGAACAAGATGGTTTTGAACTTCCTTACTAAATTTAGGAGATACTCATGATAAGGCTTCAGTTTCACATCCTTAGTTTTCCATTCTTCCAACGACTAATGTACAACCAAGGCTGAATCTCCAAATACTTCAATTTCTGTGATACCCAGATTCAAAACAGCCTCGAGCCCGGCAATGTATGCTTCGTATTCAGCTGTATTATTAATATTGGAGAAAGCTAACTTAATAGCAATCGGAATGTAACATCCTTCAGGAGAGAATAAGACTGCCCCTATTCCGTACCCGTTCTGATTCGCCGCTCCATCAAAGTATAACCGCCATACTTTATTTCACAATTCTTCATCAAGGTTTAGGATATTTTCATCTAGGAATTGATCAATAGGTCTTGTTCCTTCTGCCACTGGGTGATCCGCCAAGTATTCTGCTATTGCTCTTCCTTTAACAGACTTCTGCGTGACATACGTAATATCGAATTCTGATAACAACAACAACCAACGTGCAGTTCTACCTGTCAATGCCGATTTCTCGAAGAGATACTTTAGGGGGTCCATCCGAGATAACAGAATGACTGAATGAGAGAGCATGTAATGCCGAAGCCTTTGAGTAGCTCATACTAGTGCTAGGCAAGTATTTTCGAGAGATGAATACTTTTGTTCATATTCTAACATCTTCTTGCTGATATAGTAGATGGCCCTCTCTTTGTAATTGTCTTTGTCGTACTGTGCCAGCATGCATCCCATAGCTTCTTCCGTGACTGACAAGTAAAGGAGGAGAGGTTCACCCGGGGTAGGTGGAACCAAAATGGACGGATTTGAGAGATACTCCTTAACTTGGTCGAAAGCTTTTTGGCATTGCTCATTCCATACTGTCGGCTCGTTTTTCTTAAGAAGCTTGAATATAGGTTTGCACACATTGTTGAGTTGAGCGATAAATCTGCTGACATACTAAATTCTGCCTAAGAACCCCCGAATCTATTTTTTAGTCTTAGGAGGTGCCATTTCTTATATAGCTTTGATTTTTCCAGGGTCTACTTCGATCCCCCTTTGATTGACTGCGAATCCAAGTAATTTTCTAGAAGTCACTCCGAATACACATTTTTGAGGATTAAGGCGTAATTGATATTTTTAGATCCTTGTAAGAAACTTCTCTAATGCAGCGACGTGTCCCGATCGTTCTTTGGATTTCACTATCATATCATCCACATAGACCTCGACCTCCTTGTGTATTATGTCGTGGAATAAGGTCGTAACTGCTCTCTGATAGGTAGCCCCAGCGTTCTTCAAACCGAAAGGCATGACTTTGTAGCAAAATGTTCTCTATTGCGTGATGAATGATGTCTTTTGCATGTCCCGAGGGTCCATCTTTATCTGGTTGTACCCCGAAAACCCATCCATAAAAGAAAGCATGGCGTGCCCTGCTGTATTATCGACCAATACATCTATGTGAGGCAACAGAAAACTATCTTTTGGACTGGCCTTATTTAAATCTCTGAAGTCCACGCACATTCTCACTTTCCCATCTTTTTTGGGAACTAGGACTACATTAACAATCCATTCTGGGTACTCCACCACTTCCAAGAATCCAGCATTGATCTGCTTAGTGACCTCTTCCTTAATCTTCAAAGTCCATTCTGGCTTCATACATCGAAGTTTCTGCTTTACTGGCCGAGCAGCTGGATGCAATGGAATCCGATGTTGGACGATATCTATACTTACACCTGGCATGTCCTCATACAACCTCGCAAATACGTCCTTAAACTTTCTAAGCAAATCCACTATCCCTTCTTGTTCCTCGGGAGATAAGGTGACTCCAATTTGAATCTCTTGAGGAATATCTTTAGTCCCGAGATTGACTAATTCTGTTTCTTCCATTACAGGTTGAGCTCGACGTTCATCTTCTTGTTCAAGTTGTTTAATTAATTCGATAGGAGTTTCTTCATCAGAAGATTCATCCTTCGAAGTCAGATTATCAGTTAAATCATTATTGCACTAGGGGTAATCAGAAACTTCTTTTATTTCATTAAAGATAGATGGGGTGACAGGACTTACTACAGACCCGACAGACTTATCATGACCAGACTCGACATACAGCAAAGGACTCATTACAAGGTAATTGGAAAGAGACCCGACTGCGGGTTTGATTACAGATTGTGGGTTTTGAACACCACTCTTGACTGACAAGATTGACACGTTTCCTTCTTCGAGAAACATCTGAGCAATATTGAGTGAATCCACAGTTATCTGCCAATCATCTGCTCCTTCGAATTCTTCAGATGCTCTATCTTTTTCTTTGTCAGGCCAACCCATCCCAAAGAAAATCTCAAATCCTGATTGGTGAGTACCTGTGACGTGGTCGATAAAGGGTTCGAGAAAACCACAATAAGGGAAATCTTCCCCTACTTTCACAAAGCGCCCATTCAGGGTTTTGCGATAAGGCTTCATGTTGATTAGGTCGATGACATGCCCTTGCCTCCTCACATTTGCCTTATCTTTCCTTATCTTCCAATATCGAGCCCAGTCTTCTTTAGTAGGTTCGTACCCCAATCCGAATGTCCCAACTACATCTTGAATGGCTGGTGCAGTTTTGATCCCCTGTTGTCTACGACCCAAACTCATGCTTTTGAACATGCTGGCCACGCAACAATTGATAGGTACCAACTCTTTCGTAGAATCATCCCACTGAACAGCATGAATATTTTCAAATTCAAACCCGCTGAGTTGTATTTCTTTTTCTTTGGGTTGAATTTTAGGCAGTGACTTATCCTTGGTTTCTATTTCATTCACAATCCCCATAATTTCGACATCCCCATGAAGTGTGATCACTAAACCGTCCTTGATGAATTTAATCTTCTGATGCAAAGTAGAAAGTACGGCCTTGATCTGATGCAGCCACGGTCTCCCTAGTAATAGGTTGAAGGATGATTGAATATCCAAGACTTGAAATTCCACAGGGAAGTTTGCTATACTTGTGGATATTAGTAGCTGCAAAGTCCCTAGTACATCCCTCTTCGTATTATCGTAAGCTCTGACGCATTGGCTAGTTGGTTTGAAGTCGTCTGTCTTGAACCCGAGGCAAGTCTCGGGCTTCAGAGGACAGACATTTAATGCACTTGCATTATCTACCAAGTCTAGAGGGACTCTCATTCCATTGCAATCAATTGTAATATGCAATGGCTTTGTGTGGCTCGACCCTTCTTTTGGGAGATCTGAATCTGAGAAGGATATACTATTTTCAGCATAAGTTACCCCTACTATACTGGCTAGTTGATCCGGAGATGTGTCGAGGGAAACTTGGGCTGCGCTTAATACTTTGAGAACAGCTTCCCTATGAGCTGTGGAGGCCATGAGCAAACCCCAAACTGAAATGTTGGCGCCTACCTTTTTTAACTGTTTGATCACGATATCATCCTCTTCAATAGTTTCCTGAATGGGGTCTACTTTCTCCTTCCTTGCCAAGGCCGCTGGATTGTCAACACTGAGTTCCGGTGGCTTAAAGACTCTTCCTCCTCGTGTCATGTGCTTGACTTCATCACAAGATAGTGGAAATGGCTCATCTCCTTCGGCCAATAGGTAAGGATCTTCATCTGTTACAGAGAATGGGCTTTTCGAGATCATTTGTGCCAAGAGGTGGCTGGTATATGACGGGCTATCGTAGCGAGGTAGGGATAGACAGTATGATTCATCTTCAGTTAGATCAAATGGCTCATGGCTTGTGGCATAGACCTCATCATTGAAAGATATTCCAACAAGAGGATAACTAGGTGGTTTGGCGTAGACTAGGTGGATGAGAGAAACTGGGTCGAATGGTAGTTGGGTGTTTGAAACCATATTTAATGTTGGCGGAGGTTGATATGTAGGTAGTGGATTGGTATTGACATTTGATGGTGTTAGGGTAGGAATGATGACTTTTTTTATCATCAATGAGATTTTGGATGGCATGACGGAGAGAGTGCAACGATCAGTATGATGACCAGGACTTTGATGGAATTCGCAAAAGACGTTAGGGTTATGTGAAGTTGGCAGGGGGTTTGGCAGAGGTCGAGGCTGGAGAGGGGTGAGGAGCCCTTTTTTTAATAGTTTCTGGAAGGCCGCAGTGAGGGTCATCCCTAGATTTGTGAACTGTCGAGGGGGGGCTCTACCCAAATTTGCCTGATTATTGGTTCGAGCTGGAGGTTGAACTGGGGTAGTGGAAGTGTTGGCTATATAGGCATGATTGATGTTGGGTTTGGAATTAGTGAAGGGTTTTTTGGCTTTGTTGTCAGAAGAGTTGGAAAGAATCCCAGAGGCAAAAGCATCCTCAAGTTGGCTTCCAGCTTGTAACAGGGATTCAAATGTAGGGAGATACTGGGCAACTAAATGCTGGGCATACCCCTGCGAGAGGTTTTTCAAGATGATTGCCACTTGTTCCTTTTCTGATGGTCTATCCCACATCTGTGCAGCCTTAGCCCTCCAGCGGCTAATAAAATCGGTAAATGTTTCCCCATTCTTCTGCTTAGTGGATTCCAAATCCCTTCGAGAAGTTTCGATTTCAGTGCTGTACTTGTACTGGTGCCAGAACATCCTGGACATATTTTCCCATGTCCCAATTACTGTTGAATCTTAGGACATCAACCATCGCAACGCTGATCCTGATAGAGTACGCTGGAACAATAATGTCATATGTTCGTCACTGAGGCCCATTGTGTGCATGTTGGTGACATATACCTTGAGATGCGTTTTTACACAGCCTACTCCATTGAATTTTTTCATTTCCGGCATTACAAACTTTTCTAGTAGACGGATCTTAGGAATTTGATTCAAAGCCTCTATTCCTACTGCGATTTCGTCAATTCCTTTTATATTTTTCACGGCTGTTTCCAACTGAGTCATTCTGTTGACCAACATTGGATTTTCATTAAAATGCTCCTCATTTCCTTCAAGCTCATAAACCTCATCTAGATTCTTAGGTGTGCTACCTTCCGGTCCCTTGCCCCTTTGATTATCAGGCTGGTCTCTTGTTGACTCAGAGATCTGTTCTAGTACTTCTACCTTGTTTTTTATATTGTTCATATCCATTGCAAAGACTGCCAGGATGTTACGAATTTTCGCGAGTTCAGATTCAGAAGCCATTTTTGATGGTTCACTTGGCGCTGATGTTCTTTCCAAACGACCTGACTCTCGACTCCAACCAGGTGGCGGACGCTTAAGTTTGGGCGCAATAGTCTACTGAAACCCCATCAAAGGTGAATTAAGAATTGATCCCTTTTGATAGCATTTACTTTTATTATTATAATTGATGAGTTGTGTTGGTCGAACTTATGTCTGATGAGGTGATTTATTGTTAATTAGGGCCTTATAAAAAAAATTTCTCATTAAAAATCGTACCAATGAGACAAATGCGAACACAAAAGAAATGAGGAGACTCTCCTCTTAAAGTAAAGATGACTCGATCTAGGACTCTACATGCTCTTCTACTTCTCTCTTCTGCTTCTTGAATGCTTGTTGATCATCTGATTCAATAAGTAACCGATTGTCCCAAGCGGTAGCTATGTGTTCTACCAAGTGCACAGTCAACTCCTTAATAGGATTTCGATTCCTAGGGAGCATTGGGATCCATGAAGGGAATCCTATCTGTCTTGGTATCATCCTTGGGCAATAAAAAGATGTATTCAGTAGACCAGTGAGCATTACATGATCAGACCCTTTTGAAGCAAGCACGGTGCTTTCATCCATTCTTGATCCCAATCTATCCCAATTTACATCTTGTGTATTCAAATTTGAGAGCTAGTCCTTCCAGTCTTCTATGGATGCAAAGTGCACCAATGTTTCCTTTCTTGTGAATTTTTCCCATTTACTTTCCTTGATTTGCGGGAACTCTGCAATGCGAAGTCGGATACATAACCATAGATAAAGCAAATGTGGACTTCCTCGCAATCCTGCCCCTCCTTGTGCATTCTCATTTGATAATCCCTCAAAAGTCTCGGCGAGTATGGTGGGGACTGGGTTAACCTTGTTTTTAAGTTGTCCAACAATATCTACAAAGAAGCTTGGTAACTGATGACCCATCCTAAATGAAACCAGAAAATATGTTGACAATACCCCTAGACATAAAGTAAAATCCCTGGCCTTCCTATGAGGTTCTGGAGTGAAATCCCCAGGATTTTCATGTTCAGGAGTTTGGTGTACTTCTAGAAGTCTCCGCATGTTCAGTAAACTATGATCTGTGAATCTTCTTACTTTTTTTGGCTTAACTCCTAACCCTTTCGAGAGTTCTTTTGTGAATTTGGATTTCGATGGAAGACGAATCATCGGACCCATAATATTACAATAGTCTTCGTGAGTTGGATAAAGTGTGACTGAACCAAAACGGAATACGTGGTAATTCGGGTCCCAGAAATTGGCCGCAACACATAAAAGGTTCCAATTGACAGTTACTGACTTGAGAGAGAATACGCTTTGAAGTCTATATGCACCAAAATTGTACTTTTCGACGGTGGTGAGTGCATCTAAAGCTCTTTCCATCAACAATTGTACATCACCATGAGCCATCTAACTAAGAAACTAACTCTCATTACTAACATATTTAAAAACAAGTCACGTCTATTTTTTGGTACGATTTTTAATGTGATTCGGCCATTTTAATTTAAAGAAAGGTCCGATCCATTGAATAGAATTAGTCAGAAAAAAAATTCAGTTATCACATTTGGACCGATTCTATCCAATGGAATCAAAAAACAACACATCACCTCATTGACATTTAATTGAACCAATTAACTCGATCGGCTCGTATATTGATCCAAAAGATCAACGTACCAATTGGGCTAATAGGTTAAAAAATGATGGGCTAACACAACTTTCTCAATTACCATTTATTGGGTTGGACCGATATTGCGGGTTCCATTTGAGCGGTGTGGATCGGTCCACTCACTTACCTTTTGGTTAGTTTGGAGAAAAGCAACCCGGGAGCACTTATGGTCGATTCGAGTCGTGGCCTAGTAGGACCGCGCCTAAGTTCTAAGCTTTCTATATGATTGAGGCTAGGTTAGGACGAAGCTTAGGTCACTTCAGCCCGAAACACCGATATACTAATCCAGTTTTACCTAGTCAAGCAGTACGTAGTGTTCCAGTTTGATATACCCGAAGGTATTGTACTGAAGTTGTAGCGTTCACGGGCGTCCCCCGTGTTCCGAAGGACCAGGTTAGCTTAGATCCGACTACTGGGCTTATAAGGACATGTCATGATGCAAATATGCGTATGCATGCTCGTGAGTGTGGGCAAAGGGACAAAATGCGCCCGGGGCGTTTTTCGCAAATATCCAACCATTCAAATTAAATACATCCAATCATCAAATCAATCAACAGAGATAAATAATTGAATATATCTAATCACATGCCAATGAAAAAAAGGACAAAATCTAACCTAATCTAAGATTCTCATAGAATCATCTGGGTTGACTCGATGAAAAAGTCAACCTAAGGATAGTCTTGGATCGGGTCAAGTTTGACCCTAATATCCCCAGTGGAGTCGCCACTGAAATCGCCTCGACCCCCGTGGCCGTCCACTGAATAGCGGATTAGGGGCCAATCTACGTATCTCAGGAATTTTTAAAAGAATAGGGAGTCGCCACCTAGTTTAGGTCTAGGAACCAAAATTAACTCCAAATGGATATGGGTTGGTCCACGGATTAGAGAGATGGGTAAGAGGTCAGGTTACGGGTTTCGGAAAGTGTTAGGCACCGAACCCGCCTGATCAAGATGATCAGTCTCTACTGCGATCCAAAAATATCCTACGGTCAACATTCAAAGACTAAAAGTCAAACTAAGGTCCAATCATCATCAAATTGCATCGGATTTACTAAACAAATCCTACAGTTAAAATAATTACATGATTTAATGAGGCATACATGACACCAAAAATTAATGGATCAATTCGATCATACTTTGAATAATAGAATATTGATTTTCAATGCCACGTACATGAAACTAATGAATTGGCTCATTGATGATATTTATCAAAGAAATTTGATTTATGAGTCGTCACGTGCATTAAATTCAGTGGGTTAACTCGCAAATTTTGAGTTGCCACATGCATTAAATCGATGAGTTAACCACGTGCTTAATTTTAAAACAAAATTGATTCAAATTTTCAATGCCCCAAAAATCAGCGAGTCGACTCGCAATTTGTTAATCAAAAGAAACCTAATTTTTTGAAAAAAATTCGATTCACATTCTCAATGTCTCCAAAATCAGCGAGTCGACTCGTAATTTTTATATCATAATAACTTTTGATTATTTTTTTTTAAATCGCTACATGTGTTAAATATGTGATTTAACCCACGTGCACAATTTCTAAAAAAAATCGAACCAAATTTCCAATGTACCAAAAATCAACGAGTCGACTCGCAATTTGTTAATCAAAATAATCTTTGATTATTTTTTACAATCACCACATGTATTAAATATGTTATTTAACCCACGTGCCTAATTTGAAAATAAAACCAATTCAAATTTTCGATGTCCACCAAAATCAGCGAGTTGGCTCGTAATTTTTATTGTGAAAATCGATTTTTTATTTTTATGTTTAGTGTACACCATTAATTTTTATTGAGTCGATTAAAATCAACATTAATGAGTTGACCCAACAACATCAAAAAATGACGAATCAACCCGATAAATATTAACGTCCAATGAGCCGGTCCATCAACTTGGTATACGTGAATTGATTCAATCGATCTATTAATCAAAATATGGGTGAATTGATACACTAATATTTCGGAAACTCGAACATTGTCATGCCACATATACCCCAAAATTCAATGAATTATTTCAAATGCATACGACATCAAGAAACAATAAAAATAAACTAAAATAAAAAAAAATAAAATAAAATAATTTACCTTCACCGAATAATTTTTGATGCGTGGACTCCTTCAAAAAGAATCGAAATGGCTTGTGAGCTATGCCGTGCTGAGTTATTGTGGCTCCACGATAGAATGACAATCGAGTATTGTTCCTTCAAATATGACTCGGCAGACTTGCGAGTACTTCGGTAGCCATGGATAGAATTGAGATTACAGCTGTTCGATTGTTCCAAGGAAGCCAAAAAGTCGAGTTGACGCTATCGCTGTTTGGTTCTTAATAGAAGGGGACATCAAAGAAGACAACACTGATTGCTGTGTTCGAGAGAGACAGAACAAAACAGTGATGGCACCGTAGTTGTCGAATAGAGGAAGAACACAAGAGCGGAGTTGCTTCGATGCATAGGAGGCTAAGAAGTGAGAATGGTTGAGGAGAGCAAGCTGTACGTTGCTTGAGAAGGGACAAGTAAGTTGCTCCTCTTTCTTCTTCTCCCTTCTCTTTCTTTCCTTTTTTTTTTGGTTATTTTTTTCTTGCTGTCCAGAATCGAGAGAGCGAGTTGAACGAGAAGAAAATATGAGGAAGAGAGTCCACTGGGGTATGAGAGAAGAGAGACGATGCTAATCTTTCAAAACGTGGTGCCTGAGATGGAGAGGAAAAGCTTTCTTCTTTAAAAACGTGGTGAGAGGGAGAAAATCAGAGAGAGTTGGGGCGTTGGTGCAGCAGGGAGAGAGAGAGAGGAAGAAAGAGGAAGGTTGCAGCAATGAGAGGGATCACGTTCAGCCACCACCGTTGGAGAAGAGTGAGTATTTTGCTAAGTAGAGGACGTCAAAGAAAGAGAGAGAGAGAGAGAGAGAGAGAGAGAGAGAGAGGGAGAAGTTGCTATTGTGCTCAAGATAAGAAGAGCAGTCCAAAGGGAAGAAGAGGTTGTAAGAGAGAGGAGATATCAGAGAAAGGGGGGAGCTGTGTGGCAGCAGGAGAGGGAGCTGGAGTTGAGCAGCTACAACAGATTTTTTTTTAAAAAAAATTGGAGAAGAAGAGTTGCAGGTTTTCTTTTTCTTCAATGGCAGCCAAGCTAAAAACGTCCCTCCCAATTCGGTGCTTCCCGTCTCTTTTATAATAGTGTTCCTCATCAAAATGTGAGAGAGGGAGAGAGGGAGAGAGTGGGGAAGAAGTGGCTGCTGTGTGGGTGGTTATACAACAAAAAATGTGAGAAAATGTTGCTGGTTTTTGTTGTGAAGAAGAAGAAGGGTGGAGGACGTGGGTTGATGGGAGAGATCAAGGGAGAGAGTAAAGAGGAGGGGAAGAACGTGGTTGTTGTGTGGGTGGTCCAAAATGTGGGTTGTTAGAGAAGATAGAGAAGGAGGAGTTGGAGAAGAAAACCATGGGAGCACGTGGGGAAGAAGAAGAAACGTGGTTTCTTCTTCTTTTTTACTTTTTGAAAATTTTTTTTTTTTATTTTTTAAAAGAATGAGAAAGGGGGGTCCTACGCTACTCGTACTACGGTAACTCTCCGCCAATGAGTCGTGATTGGTCGATTTAATTTTCCTTCCGATTGGTTGAAATTTTTTTTTTATTTTAGTCGATGTTTTGATTTAAAATTTAATTTGATGTTTTAAATTACATTTGAATTTGTATTTGATTTTAAATTTTGAATTTCGATTAGAATTTAATTTGAATTTTGATATTAAATTTGGTTGTTGGTGTGTTTTAATTTGAAATTAAAATTGATTTTAATTTTTAATTGGCCGGTTGACTTGATTTCGATTTAAATGTGATCGAATGGATTTTAATTTGTTAATTACATTTTTAGTTGGTTGATTTGGTTGATTGATTTAAAATTTTAATTCAATTTTGTATTTTAATTAGTTGAGTGATTTTTAACTTGATTTTCAATTTGATTTTGTATTTTAATCGGTTTCTTGAAAATGTAATTTTTATTTTGTATTGAAATTTAATTTGATTTTATGATTTTAAATTAATTTAAAATTTTGAATTTTAGTTTAATTTTCAATTTGAATTTAATTTGGTTTAATTTTTTTATTTGAATTTTATTTTCCTAGGGATCAAGGTCTCTATGTTAGAGTTAGATGTTAAGGGGTGTTTCGGTCATTTTTACGATTTTTGACTATTTTTCTTGAATTTCTCTGTTTTCATCTATTTGGATCCCGTTAGACTTGAAATCATGTTCTGAGTGCAATGGAGGTACTTTCGATACTTTTCAAACATCCAAAATTTATGAGGGGTATTTTCGTCATTTTGATAATTTTTTACAAATTTTTATCAATTTCTCTGTTTTCATCGATTCAGGTCCCATTAGACTCGAAATCACGTTCTGAGTGCAATGAGGGTACTTTTGAGACTTTTCGGACATCAAAAATTTATGAAGGGTATTTTTGTCATTTTTGTGATTTTTACAGATTTTTAGGAATTTCAGCGTGAGATTTCTTTCAGTCCCTGTGTGTTTTTTTCTAAATCTCAAATCCATATTTTCCTAGCGTAGCGAGGTCTCTAAATTATCGAACTGTGTAGCGAACCTATGCGTACGTGCATGCTAAGTCAGGTGTAAGATGTAGTGATCCTAAGCATGCGTAAATTTCTAGGTCAAGTCGTAACGAGTAGGGAGGATGAAAAGAAACTAGAAACAGAAGGAATCAAGTAGTACTCACAAGCCTTCGAGTTTTTTTATTTCATCATTAGGAATCCACCAAAATCGGATGACGAATTGTCGAATTAGGCAGATGCAATAATGGGGTGTCTACAGTCGGGTAAAGTTATTTATTTTAAAGCAACGAGTTTTAAAGAAAGAATTCTTTGGTTCGGAACCGACATTAACGCGAAGTTGGCATCAACACGGGATTGGCAAAATATTTTGAAAAAGAATTACATCAGCTGGAGCTGGCATCGACACGGAGCCGGTGAAAATTAAAAAGATTTCATCAGCACAGAGCTGGCATCGACACGGAGTCGGTAAAACATTTTGAAAAAGAATTACATAGCCGGAGCTGGCATCGACACGGAGTCGGTAAAATTAAAAAGATTTCATCAGCACGGAGCTGGCATCGACATTGAGTCGGTAAAATTTAAAAACGATTACATCAGTACGGAGCTGGCATCGACACGGAGCTGGTAAAATTAAAAGTGATTACATCAACACGAAGCTGGCATCGACACGGAGTCGGTAACAATTAAAAAAACGATTTCATCAGCATGGAGCTGGCATCAACACGGAGTCGGTAAAATTTAAAAAATGATTATATCGGCACGGAGCTGGCATCGACATAGAGTCGGTAAAATTAAAAAGATTTCATCAACACGGAGCTGGCATCGACACGGAACCGATAAAAAGGATTTTGAAAAAAGAATTACATCAGTCGGAGCTGGCATCGACATGGAGTCGGTAAACTTAAAAAGATTTCATCAGCACGGAGCTGGCATTGACACGGAGTTGGTAAAATTAAAAAGATTTCATCAGCACGGAGCTGGTATCGACATTGAGTTGGTAAAACATTTTGAAAAAATTTCATCAGCACGGGGCTGGCATCGACATGGAGTCAGTAGGGCATTTTGAAAAAGAAGATTACATTTTGAATTTTGTACACCAACCCATTAAACAATTCATTTATGCCATGATTATCCACTAAACGAAATTTTATTAAACACTTGAAAATTGCTTGCCAAATAAGATTTTCCTTGAATAACATTTTTCAATAATTCTGTCTTACATTCTTTTACATGGACGCTTAGATTTGTTTTGATCGTCATCAGGATTACTGAGACAATTAGGCTTGCTTCTCTTGGTTCTAACAACTAGCTCTTTGAACTCTGCTGGTCCCTCTGGATATCCTAAGATGCGCTTGTTCCAAGCCTTCTCAATGAGATGTACTAACTTTTCAGTCAATGGTTCGGGAGAAGAACTGTTTGTGTTGAGGTAGCGAAAACTCTATAGGTACTCCGTACTGTTCTGGGATCAAAGCAGGTTGGTAAAAAGATATCTCCTCCAGTCCAATCAAACGGACAATAATAAGATCCATAATAAGCTTTGTACCTAAAAAGGGTAGTCCGTCATCTACCAAAGGAATCCAAACCATATGACGGGCAAGGCGAGAATCCAATCATTTGGCTCCAAGCCTTAACTGAGTTATGACGTACTAACATGGTTTCTCTTGGAAAAGTGTTCTGGCTTATACTGTAGACACCCCATTTTTGCATTCGCCTGATTAATCAACTCGTCGACCCGATCGCAAAGGTTCCCAATGATGGATGTCTATTCCAATACTTTATTTTGTTACCAGATATGTTTCAGAAATCCGGATGAGGTATCTCGAACTGACAAAACTTAGAAACCACGCTACGCTAGGAAAATACGACCCCAGAAACATAGAAATCATCATCTTGCAAACAAAAAGAAGCTTCACGATAAAAATCACTAAAATTACCAAATTACCCCTAACATCAAAACAACCCTAGAGCCTGCATTATGCTTAGGAAAACCCACTCAAACACATTAAACAACAAATCGAAACCAAGTAAACCACTTCGCCAATTTTCACAAAATTTGACAAAATTACGAAAATACCCCTCATAAAGTTCACAATCATTTCATACAAAAAACTTCATAAATGACAAAAACCAACATTCCCATTAAATTCCTTACGAAAAACTGATTCCAAAACATCCTGAAACATTGAAAAACGACTTAAAACGTAAAAAATCCTCTCCGAGGGCAAAATGGTAATTTCACAATTTTCATAATTAAAAAATTCGAAATTAATAAATAAAACATTAAATAATTATAGTAAAACATTAAATAATTAAAGTAAAACATTAATGAAATTAATTTAAAATTTTGAACCTAAAAAATTGATCAATCGGACTTTCGGGTAAAATTGTTGAGGGTTCGTGGGATATTTCTTTAAGGACCCCTCCATTTGGGGGTCCAAAGAATTAAAGATATAATAGAAGGGGGGTCTCCAAAAATTAAAAGTAAATCAAGCAAGACTGAAGTCAAGGTATTAAAGTCAATCAAGTGAAACTGAAGTCAAAATTAAAGTCAATCAAGCAAGACTGAAGTCAAGGTACTAATCGAGTCAATCTCATAAGACTAAGGTCAAAACCCTAAATCAAAACCCTAATCTAAATTAATCAAGTCAATCTCATAAGACTAAGGTCAAAACCCTAAATCCAAACCCTAATCTAAAACTAATCAAGTCAATCTCATAAGACTAAAGTCAAAACCCTAAAACCCTAAAGACTAAGTCAAAACCCTAATTGAAACCCTAAAAGAAACCCTAATCAAACCCTAAATGCTTCTAAAAAACTTTATATAAATAGGAGCCTCCACACCCTATTTTCGTATCAAAGAAAAAACCTAGAAAAAGTAGGTGAAGAAGCCTCCACAACCCCTCCAAAACCCTAATTTTGGAGCCCCAACTCCTTCCCAACCCCCAACTCCGATTTTAGCCTAAAAAACACCCAAAAACCTCCTAAAAATATCTCAAAAATCCACCACAAATTCAAAGCATCCAGATCCAAGAAGGAGACACCTTGCCTCGGAGATCAGAAATCAGATCTGGAGACAAAACGAAGCAAAGAGTACGGTACAAGGAACTGTTTTTCAGATATGAGGGAATAGTACTTTTGCAGATCGAAGGTAAATTTTATTTTTTTATTTTTTTAATCTAGGTTTTATCATTAGCGACGTGTTATTTTGATAATAAGTAGAGACGAGACCGGCATGGCCGGGCGGGGTTGGTGCCTAACACCTTCCAACCCCGTAACATGATCCCCGGATTCAGATTTCTATAGTAGATTAGTTCTTTTTATCCATTGTAGGGTCAAATTGGTTCTTAGACCGTAATAACTAGGTGGCGACTCCCAAACCTCAAGGGTCAAAAGCGGATCCGCGTACCCCGCGGATCGAGGGCGCTTTCAGTGGCGACTCCATTGGGGACTATTGAGGATCAAACTTGAAAAACCCCAAGTATGGGAGCATTGCCAAGATGACCTAGTTTTTTTTTTTTATTTAGTTGAATTTATTTTATTTATTTTTTCTATTTATTTATTTTTTGTCTTGATTGTAGATGATTTTGGGTATTGCATTTTTTTCCAATTAAGGATCACTTTTTGATGACCCCTAAATAATGAAAGATTCAAATTGACCTATGAAAATGATGGAATGATGAAGGTTGGACAAAAATATTAAAAAAAATTTAGAGAAATATTCTAGTGAGAATTAAGTCTGGAGCCTCTTAATAAAACATAGATCTCGTCGAGTAGATTAATTTAGAATCTGAGTTCACTCAATTTCGTTATCGGAAGCCTTAGATATTATCGATGCAAGTTCAATCTGTAAATCTGGAATTATTTCTGAATGAAAGTTGGGACAGCAACGTTAAAACTTTTTTACAGAATATTCTAGTGAGAATTAAGTCTGGGAGCCTGTTAATAAAACGTAGATCTCATCGAGTAGATTAATTTAGAACTTGAGTTCACTCAATTTCGTTATCGGAAGCCTTAGATATCATCGATGCAAGTTCAATCTGTAAATCTGAAATTATTTGTGAATGAAAGTTGGGACAGCAACGTTAAAACGTTTTTACAGAACATTCTGATGAGAACTAAGTCTGGACACCTATTAATAAAATGTAGATCTCATCGAGTAGATTACTTTAGAACTTGAGTTCACTCGATTTCGTTATCGGGAGCCTTAGATATCATCGATGTAAGTTCAGATTGTATTTTCCTAATTCACAGAAAATCTGAATTTATCCAATGTTGGCACAATTAATGTTCTTGAGAGTGACCTCATCTCAACCATTGTCATTCTATCATCAATGTAACACCTATTAGAATCTCGATTTATTTTGGATCACCCAAAAGTGATCATTGATTGGACCTTAAAAATTATAAAAATTATGCCTATTGCAATGTTTGTTTGATCAATTATTATATGCCATGCTCATTAATTGATTTGCCATGATTTTGACAGATATATTTGTGATGTGTTTGATTTCATCTTAATTTCGATGTGATGGGTTTTGGATTATTTTCTTGATCAATATTCATTTGATATCCATATGTGATGACATAATCTGGCCCATGGGCCCACGTGTTTGAAAAAGGCCCCGGGCACACCCCACCCTGTTTTGCACACACCACAAGCACGTTTACTGTTTTACCCACTTACACGTCCCATATAGCCAACGTGGCACTAGTGCGTGGCCCGATCTCTTCGGAGATGCGACGTCATTCATGAAAACCCACAACTCCAGTCACGTACCTTAGGGTATATCAAACTGGGGGCATCAATACCATCTGATCAGGTGATTCTGAGAAGTATGTTGATGCACCCAGGCTGGAGCGACCTGAGCCTTTGACCTATTGTAAGCCACACAGTCACATGTCCCGATTGCCAACGTAGTACTAGTACGTGGTCGGTCCCCTCGTGGGATGTCAAACCATTTATGAAAGCTACAACTCTTGACTCGTACCCGTAGGTATAAAAGATAGTCTAAGTATATCAATTACACTTCTTGGTCAAAATCGGTGCCTAAACAAGATCTTGCCCCGCTGTAACCTACTGTACGAGGGGGATAGACTACGTCTATTCTAGACGAGAGGTATTTAAGTGGGCCCTTGCTCAGCATTGTGCGCCACCTCTCAACTGGAGATCAAACTGGCTATTTTTGACTTCAGAGAAGTGAATTGAAGTTTTAGATTATCACCTACGGTAATCAAATCAAGTCACCACGTATCGAAAGGTATATAGGTGTGCTTAGACAAGGGTGGCCAGATAAAAATGCATTTCACGTAGTAAGCTTAGAGTCTAGAAACCTTCCCCATAGGTCACGACTCGAACTTATCGTAGGGTCGGGTTGGTTGTTTATCAAATGAATGCATGTGATTGATGAATGTATGTGAGTGATGTGAATGATGATTGTCCTCAAGGATCACATGTTGTTTTTGAAAATTAAAATGGGTGCACCGACCCCTAAATATATCCATTCTTTTACAATAATGACCCAGTCCATCCCGATCACAATCATGGTGGGCCGAGCCATTTAATTGAAGATGAAATCAAATTCTCAAATAATTTACAGGAAGAAAATCTCTTCTAGAAAAGATGTTTTCCAAAAGAAGTGCTCTTTAGAAGAAATGTTTTCAAGAAAAAATATTTTCCAGAAAAGATTATTTTCCAAAAGAAGTGTTCTTTAGAAGAAATGTTTTCCACAAAAAAAAAAATATTTTCCAGAAATATTTTCAGAAAAATATTTTCCATAAAATATTTTCATAAAAAAAAAAAGAAGAAGAAATATAATCTCCAAATAAAAACTATTTTTCAGAGAAAAAATATTTTCCAAAAGAAGTGTTTTCCAAAAAAAGTATTATTCTCTAAAAAAAAAAATGTTTTCTAAGAAAAAACGTTTCCAAAAATATTTTCCAAATTAAAAAACTATTTTCCAGAGAAAAAATATTTTCCAGAAGAAAATGTTTTCCAAAAGAAAAGAAAAAGAAGGAAAAATAATTTGCAAAAGACTATTTTTGCATGAAAAGTTTTTATGGACCTTGGAAAACTACCAAAAAATGTTGCAAAAAAATAATCAGATTTGTGAAATAAAAACTTATTTTCCAATATTTTTCAAGAGTGCAACATAATTATTTTTCTTCTGAATAATCATTGAATGGATGATTTTTTAATGGATTGGTGCACAAAATTCAATAAAATCTCAGGGTTCATTTAAAATGTTATCAAGGGGGTGACACTGAAATTGGTTAAATTCACCTTCAAGAGGTTTAAGGGTTATCATTGTATCTAAGCTCAATCGTCTATCGTCTAGCTAGGGCTTTAAATCCGGTCAGTTAGAGTAAACGTCAATATCAAGTCAAACAGTCAGAAATGACCTCAAAATTTCTCAACATCGTCCAGTTGTTCTTTAAAGATCATAGTGCTTCAATCCTACCGGTTATAAGCAATATCTCAGTCCTCAGTCCTAATCAAACTCGTATGAGTACTTATCTTGAGTTTTCAAGAGTCATTTGGGTTAGCTCGAGTCCCTTACCAGCAAGGTCATGTCTTCCTTAGATTGAGTCTACTCTTTCCTATTGAGTCAAGTTAGTTCATTGAGTCTATAGAGGTGTCTGTTGTCCCATCTGAAATTGATCGGATAAAGGAAATTTTTGAATACCTCGAGCGCATTAACGAGTTAACTAATAATTTGATAGATTTCGTTTCTGAACAAGAAGATAAGAGTCGGGCTCAACCTTTAATCGAGAAAGGAAAGGTCTTTGACCTCGAAACAAAAAATAATTCCTAAAGAGATTCAAATAGAAACCATCTTATCCCTAAAGGAACACGAGGGGATAATGAATTTACTCAGAAATTTCAAAAGACTTGTTCGTGTGATCATATGAGGGTATGCTAGGTACAAGCTTGGGTGTTGTTCAACACGAAATAGATACTCGTCTATATCGATGGAATTAAAGAAGATGTTATAAAATGTATCAACACTATCCTTACTACATCTTCAGTTTCAAATCACATATTATCAGTCGATATGGGGGTACCTTTTGAACTGATCTCTGATAATGGGTCGTACTTCAAAGCATAAATCATTACTCTATGTTTAAAGTTGAAGATCCGGAAGCACAAATCATCCCCTACCGTCCTCAGATCAATGGAACGATTGAAGCAGTTAGTAAGAGTCTCAAGACTATCATCAGAAAATTGTGTCAATCACATCGAGATTGGTCAGAAAAATTATCATTCACGCTATGGACATATCGAGCTTCAATTCGATCCTCTATTGGAGCTACTCCCTACTCTTTAGTGAATGGCATGGAAGCAGTCTTGCCAGTTGAAATGGAAATTTCGTCTCTCAGGGTCTTGTTGGAAAATCATTTGTTAGAAACAGATTGGGTTTCTTCAGCAGCATGAAGAATTAAACTTGATCGAAGAAAACGAGTTAAAGCCCTGTACCATGTGCAAGCTTATCTAAGAAGAGTCACCCGTGCATTTGACAAAAAGATCAAAGCTCATCATTTATAAGTCAAGGATTTAACTATCAGACTTCAAAGAAAATTGAACACTCCTCCTCGACTATAAGAGAAAGTCTGAACCCAATTGGAGAAATTCATTCATTAAGGAAATACTGTCTGGAAAAGTCGTCAGACTTCAAGATCATGATGGAAGTGAACTACCAGAACCAACCAACCTTGACCAGATCAAGCGGTGGTACTACATTTAAGGAGGCCATCTTTGGCCGAATCAATTCTCCTATTACCTAGTTCAATATATCCTTTCTCAACCCTTTTGCAGTATTTTCAAAAAAAAAAAAAATTATGCCTTTTTCTTTCTCAGCCCGTTCACCTATCCTAGGGAGGGAAAAATCTGAACTACGTTTTGGTCTGATCCCAAAAATTTGGGGTACGTAGGCAACCTGAGAAGTTACTTCAGGCCCGACCACATCAAAATAAAAAATAGATTCCTGATGAAGAAAAAATCTATAAAAAAAAAATGCAAAAAAATATCATCCAAAATGGGGAAGAAAATTCAAGAAAAAGTTTAAATGAAATGCCACACAAGGGGCATTTGGGTTTTTGAGCATCAAAATCCCTTTCATTTTATGCCTAGTCCAAGCCTACCTATAAAAATCCTCCTAAGTACCGTGTGAAAAAGTCAAGGAGGGTAGTAGAACATGATCAGACAGTGATTCTAGAAGGTCAGAGGAAAAGAAAAAAAAATAAAAAAAAATGATGAAGCCTGCTAAGTTGAAAACCCGAAAAGGGCGACTTAGGCAAAAATTAAGGCAAGCTCGCAAAGTTGAAAATCTTAAAGGACAACTTTGGCAACAATCAGAGCCAAGAAAAAAAAAGAAAAAGCTCGCTAGATTGAAAACCTGAAAAGGCGATCTAGGCAAAAGTTAGAGCAAGCTCGATAGATTGAAAATCTGGAAAGGCGATCTAGGCAAAAATTAGAGCAATAAAAAAAAAACAGAAGAAAATCCCAAGCTGAGAGCAGTTCGAGCCGAAACGTCAGAAATCCGAATAATCAAGTTCAATACTCAGCTTAAACCAGGCATAGATTCAGAAGCCACAAGTATCTTGTCTACGATCGATCTGAAAATTCTTACTTCCCCAAGTAAACCAATGGAGAGAAAATGGTGAATTCTATGATGAGTCTCAAAAGGAAATATTTTGTTCTCTTGAGCCTGACTCAAAATCTTTAATAAAATTAATCAAAATTAAAAGTTGAATCTTTATTGCGCTTGTGGTAATCAAATATTTCAAATCTTCATACCAGGGGCATTTTTCTTTTTCATCTAGATATGTAATTTCCTCCTATACCAGGGGCATCTTCTTTATGATGTGTTCAATTATTTTCAATGCCATGTTTATTGTCAAACTAAGGACATTTTGTTTTTGAGCAATGTTAATCCTAAAATGAGAATTCCAAACTTAAGGTTACTCTTGATAGCAGTTTTTCAAAAAACTCTTGAGGTTCAAACTCAGATTTTAAATTTACAAAACTTTTTTAAAACCTTGAGGTTCAAACAAATGCATTCTGAATCTCACATAGGAGATAGGACATCCATTCTGTCCCAAATTTATTCATTCCCAGATTCAACCACTCTTCTCCAGACTCATTTTCAATGTTTCTCTCCCAGATTTATTTCTTTGTTCTCAGTTTTACTCAGTCAGTTTCCGCCAAGGGTTATCTTGGATTTTGCTCAGTTGCCGCCAAGGGTTATCTTGGATTTTGCTCAGATGCCGCCAAGGGTTATCTTGGATATTGCTCAGATGCCGCCAAGGGTTATCTTGGACTTTGCTCAGTTTCCGCCAAGGGTTATCTTGGATTTTGCTCAGTTGCCGCCAAGGGTTATCTTGGATTTTGCTCAGATGCCGCCAAGGGTTATCTTGGATTTTGCTCAGTTGCCGCCAAGGGTATCTTGAATTTTGCTCAGTTTCCGCCAAGTGTTATCTTGGATTTTGCGCAGATGCCGCCAAGGGTTATCTTGGATTTTGCTCAGTTGCCGCCAAGGTTATCTTGGATTTTGCTCAGCCAGATGCCACCGAGGGTTTGCTCGGATTATGTTCCGCCAGTTGCCGCCGAGGGTATCTCGGATTTTGCTCAGTTGTCGCCAAGGGTTATCTTGGATTTTGCTCAGCCAGTTGCCGCCGAGGGTTTGCTCGGATTATGCTCAGCCAGTTGCCGCCGAGGATTTGCTCGGATTATGCTCAGCCAGTTGCCGCCGAGGGTTATCTCGGATTTTGCTCAGTTGCCGCCAAGGTTATCTTGGATTTTGCTCAGCCAGTTGCCGCCGAGGGTTTGCTCGGATTATGCTCAGCCAGTTACCGCCAAGCGTTATCTTGGATTTTGCTCAGCCAGTTGCCGCCGAGGGTTTGCTCGGATTATGCTCAGCCAGTTGCCGCCGAGGGTTATCTCGGATTTTGCTCAGTTGCCGCAAGGGTTATCTTGGATTTTGCTCAGCCAGTTGCCGCCGAGGGTTTGCTCGGATTTTGCTCAGCCAGATGCCACCGAGGGTTTGCTCGGATTATGCTCCGCCAGTTGCCGCCGAGGGTTATCTCGGATTTTGCTCAGTTGCCGCCAAGGGTTATCTTGGATTTTGCTCAGCCAGTTGCCGCCGAGGGTTTGCTCGGATTATGCTCAGCCAGATGCCACCGAGGGTTTGCTCGGATTATGCTCAGCCAGTTGCCGCGAGGGTTATCTCGGATTTTGCTCAGCCAGATGCCACCGAGGGTTTGCTCGGATTATGCTCCGCCAGGTTACCGCCGAGGTTATCTCGGATTTTGCTCAGTTGCCGCCAGGGTTATCTTGGATTTTGCTCAGCCAGTTGGCGCCGAGGGTTTGCTAGGATTATGCTCAGCCAGATGCCACCGAGGGTTTGCTCGGATTATGCTCAGCCAGATGCCACCGAGGTTTGCTCGGATTATGCTCCCAGTTGCCGCCGAGGGTTATCTCGGATTTTGCTCAGTTGCCGCCAAAGGTTATCTTGGATTTTGCTCAGCCAGTTGCCGCCGAGGGTTTGCTCGGATTATGCTCAGCTAGATGCCACCGAGGGTTTGCTCGGATTATGCTCAGCCAGTTGCCGCCGAGGGTTATCTCGGATTTTGCTCAGCCAGATGCCACCGAGGGTTTGCTCGGATTATGCTCCGCCAGTTGCCGCCGAGGGTTATCTCGGATTTTGCTCAGTTGCCGCCAAGGGTTATCTTTGATTTTGCTCAGCCAGTTACCGCCGAGGGTTTGCTCGGATTATGCTCAGCCAGATGCCACCGAGGGTTTGCTCGGATTATGCTCAGCCAGTTGCCGCCGAGGATTTGCTCGGATTTTGCTCAGCCAGATGCCACCGAGGGTTTGCTCGGATTATGCTCCGCCAGTTGCCGCCAAGGGTTAACTTGGATTTTGCTCAGTTTCCGCCAAGGGTTATCTTGGATTTTGCTCAGTTACCGCCATGGGTTATCTTGGATTTTGCTCAGTTGCCGCCAAGGGTTACCTTGGATTTTGCTCAGTTTCCGCCAAGGGTTATCTTGGATTTTGCTCAGTTGCTGCCAAGGGTTATCTTGGATTTTGTTCAGTTTCTGCCAAGGGTTATCTTGGATTTTGCTCAGTTGCCGCCAAAGGTTATCTTGGATTTTGCTCAGTTTTCGTCGAAAGTTTTCTCGGAATTATGCTCAGTTTATGCTCAGATTATGCTCAAATTATACTCATATTTTACTCAAATTTATCTCAGATTTTAAATCACACACTTGCACAGTTGTTATATCAGTCAATGAGAATTTTTTAAATTCAAGGATTTGACACTGCCAGTGAGAGCTCGCGCTCAAGGACCTGACATTTTCTTTTAGTTCGGGGAGAGTTTACCCTCAAGGATCCGAACACCCCGACGAATTGCTAAATCAGGCTGCAAAATGAACTGTCACTAGCTTTGGCATTCAGATATCGCACTATCTACCAAAATAGATTTGCTATCTAGTTTACTTCAACCCTCTGCCAAAGAGGGGCATCTGTAGACACCCCATTTTTGCATTCGCCTGATTAATCAACTCGTCGACCCGATCGCAAAGGTTCCCAATGATGGATGTCTATTCCAATGCTTTATTTTGTTACCAGATATGTTTCAGAAATCCGGATGAGGTATCTCGAACTGAAAAAACTTAGAAACCACGCTACGCTAGGAAAATACGACCCCAGAAACATAGAAATCATCATCTTGCAAACCAAAAAGAAGCTTCACGATAAAAATCACTAAAATTACCAAATTACCCCTAACATCAAAACAACCCTAGAGCCTGCATTATGCTTAGGAAAACCCACTCAAACACATTAAACAACAAATCGAAACCAAGTAAACCACTTCGCCAATTTTCACAAAATTTGACAAAATTACGAAAATACCCCTCATAAAGTTCACAATCATTTCATACAAAAAACTTCATAAATGACAAAAACCAACATTCCCATTAAATTCCTTACGAAAAACTGATTCCAAAACATCCTGAAACATTGAAAAATGACTTAAAACGTAAAAAATCCTCTCCGAGGGCAAAATGGTAATTTCACAATTTTCATAATTAAAAAATTCGAAATTAATAAATAAAACATTAAATAATTAAAGTAAAACATTAAATAATTAAAGTAAAACATTAATGAAATTAATTTAAAATTTTGAACCTAAAAAATTGATCAATCGGACTTTCGGGTAAAATTGTTGAGGGTTCGTGGGATATTTCTTTAAGGACCCCTCCATTTGGGGGTCCAAATAATTAAAGATATAATAGAAGGGGGTTCTCCAAAAATTAAAAGTAAATCAAGCAAGACTGAAGTCAAGGTATTAAAGTCAATCAAGTGAAACTGAAGTCAAAATTAAAGTCAATCAAGCAAGACTGAAGTCAAGGTACTAATCGAGTCAATCTCATAAGACTAAGGTCAAAACCCTAAATCAAAACCCTAATCTAAATTAATCAAGTCAATCTCATAAGACTAAGGTCAAAACCCTAAATCCAAACCCTAATCTAAAACTAATCAAGTCAATCTCATAAGACTAAAGTCAAAACCCTAAAACCCTAAAGACTAAGTCAAAACCCTAATTGAAACCCTAAAAGAAACCCTAATCAAACCCTAAATGCTTCTAAAAACTTTATAAATAGGAGCCTCCACACCCTATTTTCGTATCAAAGAAAAAACCCTAGAAAAAGTAGGTGAAGAAGCCTCCACAACCCCTCCAAAACCCTAATTTTGGAGCCCCAACTCCTTCCCAAACACCCCAACTCCGATTTTAGCCTAAAAAACACCCAAAAACCTCCCAAAAACATCTCAAAAATCCACCACAAATTCAAAGCATCCAGATCCAAGAAGGAGACACCTTGCCTCGGAGATCAGAAATCAGATCTGGAGACAAAACGAAGCAAGGAGTACGGTACAAGGAACTGTTTTTCAGATCTGAGGGAATAGTACTTTTGCAGATCGAAGGTAAGTTTTTTTTTTATTATTTTTTTAATCTAGTTTTATCATTAGCGATGTAGTTATATTTGGGATAAGTAGAGACCGGCATTGGCCGGGCGGGGTTGGTGCCTAACACCTTCCAACCCCGTAACATGATCCCCGGATTCAGATTTCTATAGTAGATTAGTTCTTTTTATCCATTGTAGGGTCAAATTGGTTCCTAGATCGTAATAACTAAGTGGCGACTCCCAAACCTCAAGGGTCAAAAACGGATCCGCGCACCCCGCGGATCGAGGGCGCTTTCATATACTCGAGGGTTGAAGGAATGTCCATAATTTTAAGACGATCGCAAAGTCACATATAAAGTAGATGAGGACATCCTTTAAAATCCCCTCCCTCACCATTTTTTATGGCATCCAAACCTGAGAAGGTTTCAGCTAGAATGAGAGGTACGGGATTGACTTTTCTTGAGAACTGGGAAGCTATGTCTATGAAAGACTCAGGAACAGTTTGACCCTCACTTTTGGAAGTCAGCATGTATTGGGCTAAGATCCCTAAACACAATCGATAGTCTCTAGTGGATCTCCAAGCTTCTAGTTTTACATTGATGGGATGACTGCGGGAGTGGTATGGACACAATAAGGGTACTAAATCTCCCATTACAGACTGAGGCCTTGGCTTCTTCCTTTGAAATTTTAGGCCTGTGGCGAGGTCACCAGAATATCCTGTCTTCAATGAAGGCCTGACTAGAGGACCTGAAGTAGATATTCCCATGATGCCACAATAGTCTTCATGAGTAGGATACAAGTGCATATGTCCAATGTGGAAGATGTGAAGATAAGGGTTCCAATGCTTAGCCATAGCGTGCAAAAGGTTCCAATCTATCTCAACCTCGTCGAAGTACAGGGCGCATCTCAACATGAATTTTGCAAAGTTGAATTTCTTTACGGTGTGCATCCCCGTGATGGTTGTTTTGATCAATTGGTCGATTGGGTTATTGCCTGTAGCCAGCATCCTGAGTTGACACAAGAGAATAGTTCAGTACATTTCCAAGGTCTATGTAAAATTACTTTTCTTTTGAAAATTTTTGTTCTTATGGAAAACACTTTTCTATTTTGAAAATATTTTTCCTAGAGAACACTCCTTTTGGAAA